>NW_026020202.1:78447-678447 GCF_900185275.1 Solanum verrucosum | reverse complement strand
TGGGGACTATGTATTCCCAAAGATTAAAATGTTTTCACCTTTAAACAAGAAAGGAAACTGAGATTTCTAAAGGAGCCTTTGAGATAGTTTTCAGTAAAGAGTAAATGCTTTCACAATTAAGCAAAAAAGGGAAACACTGATTTCCAAGAGAGCATTCGGGCAAGATTTTGAGTAGTTATCTCAAACCAGAGAGTTATGTTTCTAAACATAAGGGCTAGTTATATTTTGGGAGTAGTATAGAGCACCGATATGGGGGAGAGTTCAGACAACTCCCAGCCCCCATAAACCATGTAGCCATCATGGGTAGAAAATGGTCATACTTTTTAGATGATTCCTTAGTTTTTTTTAGCATAGATTAGTGGATCCACTTAGTAGTCAGGTTCTATACCCTCAACAAGGTATAGGACAACCCTGGCAACGTGAGACAAAATTCTATATCATCATAATAGCTCTTACGTGATGTTGTCGGTTAGAGAAACTCCCACAAAAGTATTTTATATTATTATATACATAGAGTTACTTGTATTTTCATATACATTCAAAGGTTATATTGTATCTTTGCATACATATAGAGTTACTATGGTATTTATAAATACACAGAGTTGTTATCCATGTTTTAAAATAATTTCTTTATATTGCATTTATATTATCACTTTATATTGAAATGAGTTCAGTTCAGTTCAGTTGAGTTGAGACCAGGTTTGTTCTTTCAATTCCCTTTTCAAGCTTTTGTCTTGTTTTAGAATTCCTCTCGCATGCTTGTACATTCAATTTACTGATGCCATTTGTCCTGCATCATTGTTATGATGCAGATATATGTAACCAGGATCGACATCCAACACATCATTGATTCTATTTGAGCTTAAGAGTTTGTTGGTGAGCCTTCTTGCTTCCAAAGGATCCCCTTTTTCATTATATTATCATTTTAGTTCATTAGGATGTCGGGGTCTTGTCCCAACATGCATCTCAGTTACTAGAGGATTCATAGACATTTAGTTAGTTAGTTCATTTGTCACTATCTTGTTATTAGCTTATGTTGATCTTGAGGTGCCTCTTTGGCTAAGTTGAATGTTATTTCTAAACATTCTCAGTTTATCTATTTAGACAGTTTAGCATGATAGTATTTTAGTACTTTCTTTATCATGAGTTAAGTCTTTCGCTAAGAGTTAAGCCAGGCCAAGGGTTCGCTTGAGGCCATCAATAGTTCTCTAGTGCCAGTCCCGTCGAGGGTGTAGGCTCAGGGAGTGACAGTATCAGAGCCTAGAGTTCAATAGTCCTAGGGAGTCTATGAAGCCATGTCTATATAGTCCTAGTTATCGGTGTGAAGCACGCCTCATCTATAATTAGGAGGCTGCGATCTTTAGGAATTATCTCGCTTATTTCATACTCATTTCGTGCGATAGAGTTTATCTCTAAAACTTTTCTTCTAATTTGTTGTTGCACGTGTCTTTCAGATCATGCCTCCACGAAGAGCTGTGAAAGGTCATCTCGCTAGAAGGAATGTTTCAGCACAGGATCAAGAGGTATCTAATGCACCCAAAGTGCAACCCCAAGGAGAGGTCACCAATGCTAAGTTCCCAGAAGCTATCCGGATGTTGAGTCAAGCTGTGACCAATCAAGTTGGACAAAAAGAAAATCGATAGGAAGTGGTTGATACTTCTAGGGTCCGTGAGTTCTTAAGGATGAATCATCTAAGCTTCACTGGTTACAGTGTCACTAAGGATCCAAAAAACTTTGTAGAGGAACTTCAGAAGGTCTTTGAGATTATGCGCATTGCTTATGCTGAAACGGTGGAACTAGCTGCATACCAAATGAAGGGTGTCGCTAGAATCTAGTTTGATCAATTGAAAAATAATAGGGATGAAGGTGCATCACTTGTGACTTGGGCTTTGTTTGAGGAGGCCTTCTTGGGGCGTTTCTTTCCCTGTGAACTGAGACAAGAAAAGGTTCGAGAGTTACTCACTCTTAGCATGAATCTGTGAGTGTTCATGAGTACAGTCTAAAGTTCACCCAACTTTCCCGATATGCTCTGGAGATGGTTACGAACATGAGAAGTAGAATGAGTTTGTTCGTTGCTGGGCTGTCTCGTCTGTCAAGAAAGGAAGGCAAGACAGCTACGCTGATAGGAGATATGTACATAGTAAGGTTGATGATCCATCTACAACAGGTTGAGGAAGAGAAGCTGTGTCACTCCCCGAGGCTTCCCCCTTGATGTAAACACGAGACTTAGGATCACGAGTGACCCCAAACTAACCCTGAGCTGGCATATCATAAGCGTATAAACAATTTACTGGAATTAAGGGATACTATGCAGAAGCTTTAATCATAAGATAACTGAGATGGGGAATATCCAATACTGGTCTGAATAACATATTGAATAAGAGTTTACAATACTGGATTATCACTCAAAATACTAGAACTGATTCTAACTATGTCTGAAATAAGCCTCTAACTAACTAGAGATGTTGGGACATGCCCCCAGCTAACTCTAGAAAAACTGAAACTAAAAAGGAAAGACTGAATAGAAAACATGTCAATCATCCTCGAAGAATGAGGGTTCACCATTAATGCTGCTGAATACAGATTGGGAACTGATCTACACATGATCTGAATGCTGAGGACCTGAACCTACATTACGAGAAGATGTAGCACAGAGTATGCGTTAGTACTTGAAAGGTACTGAGCTTGCAGGATATGATAAAGCTGAAAAAATATAAATAACTGAACAAAACATACTGAGCAATGATATAAGGTGAACATAATACAAATAATGAAAATGAACTAAACTGAATGCAATGACCAAGTACATGAGATGCTGAAACTGAATACTAAAGTATAATTGGTAACTTGGTTAATGCACTAGAATCTGACTGTGGGAGCTACTAATAACAAACATAAAACCATATGAGCTAAATATGGAGTCCGATGTATACGCCCCATCGAGAGGAACCAATATACCTTGCTAGGGGCATAAACGCATGACTGGCGTGATCACTAAATATGATGCTTATAGAGGGGACTTAAACTACGGGGGCACGTAGTTTTGGGACTATGAGGGTGACTAAACCTAGTCCAACTCGGTATTAAGCCTACTCTTAACTAGAATGTGTACAATACAACACAACTACAATAAACCGGATAGCTCAATATTCTGACATGCAAACCGAAAATGCAACATTAAGTACTGATAACGAAACATTTAAAAACTGATGCATGTATATCTATATAAACTTACCTAGCAAATGTAATTCATGAACTAAATGAATCTACACAACTAGGGTTCTGAATTTCATGCAAGAAATAAGCAACATGGTTATGAAAATGTAATACTCTGATTAGGATTACTCTAACAGCTAAATCACAACAATTATCTGAAGTTCTAGAAACCCTAGGTCTAAACAACATGAAGGGAATCAAGAATCTAACTAAATTCTAGGGACCTAATGGGTGAAAGGAACCCACCATTAAAATCCCACATACATGGTCAAAAATTTCACAGAGAAATCTTTCAATTTCTAGGCTGGAACTGAAGAAAACCTTGCTACTGTTCTTGAGGATGCTAACACCTGAATTCTCTTCTTTTTGCTCTAGTTTTGATGAAATTACGTGAATGAGTCACTTAGGGTAAAGTCTGATTAATTTACTAGGCTAATACTAACCAAAACGACATAGTTTAGGGGTTAAATGATGTAGTTTAGGTGTCCAACACATAAGGGAAAGACCAAAAGACCCTTGACTTAAAATCTGTTGAAGCCACCGACGGCCCCTGACCAACAGACCGTGGACTGACCGACGGTCTGTCCTGGCAGGGCGTCATTTGGAGTCTGGGAGTTGAAAGCTCGGGGTCTGAACCACGACCTGGACCACGGACCATGGTCTAACCTACGGTCCGTAGGTCCTAGCGTAGGTCCAAACTTAGCTGGATTTTCTGGGGTTTTGGGGAGGGGGTTGCAGGTGGCCAACCGCAGACCCCACCTACGGTCCATGGGTCAACCTACAGTACGTAGGTGGCCCCATTGGTGGCACCTGCAACTTCTAGAATTCTGCATTTTGGTCTTCCTAGCATATGGGGTGTTACATTATCTCCCCCTTGGGAACATTCGTCCTCGAATGAAGAATAAACTAGCTGGGTATGGAGGGAAAGAGCTAAAAACCCTACCACTAAGTACCGGAAACTGAAATCTAACTGTATTAAGTTCCAAGAACATACAAATACGTTGAAAATGCAAGAATAACTGAAAGAACATGATACTAAGTCTGAATTTACGCAAGAATAACTGAAAGGCTAGAGAGGAACTATTACCTCAAGCTAGAATGGAATCGGAAGGAAAGAGATGCGGATACTTGGCCTTCATGACTGCTTTTGCTTCCCAAGTAGCTCCCTCTACGGACTGACTCCTCTACAAAACCTTAACTGAAGCGACTTCTTTGTTTCTCAACCTGTGAACCTGACGATTAAGAATTTTAACTGGCACATCTTCATAAATGAGGCTATCATTCATAACCACACTTTCCAATGGTACTATGGATGCTAGGTCACCCACACACTTTTTCAACAACGAAATGTGAAAGACCGGATGTACAGCTACTAGTTCTATTGGAAATTCTAACTCATAAGCCATTTTACCAACCCTTTCCAAGATTCTATAAGGACTTACATATATGGGACAGAGCTTCCCTTTCTTGCCAAATCTCATCACCCCCTTCATAGGTGACACTTTTAGGAAAACCTAATCATCAATCTCGAATTCTAAGTACCTTCTCCTTACATCTGCATCGGACTTCTGGCGACTCTGGGCTGTCTTAAGTCTATCTCTGATGAGCTAAACTTTTTCCATAGCATCATGAACTGAATCTGTCCCTATCAAGGCTGTTTCACCTACTTCAAACCAACCAACTGGAGATCTACATTTACGCCCATATCATGCCTCATAAAGGGCCATCTGAATGCTAGAATGGTAGCTATTATTGTAGGCGAACTCTATAAGAGGAAGTTGATCATCCCAACTACCCTTGAAGTCGGTTACGCAAGATCTTAACATTTCCTCTAAGGTTTGAATGGTACACTCTGCCTGACCATCCGTTTGTGGATGAAATGTTGTGCTAAGATTAACCTGAGTACCAAGACCTTTCTGAAATGACTTCCAAAAATGAAAGGTAAACTGAGGACCTCTATCTGAGATGATAAACAAAGAAACCCCATACAACCTGACTATCTCATTAATGTAAAGCTTGGCATAGTACTTGACCGAATATGTAGTCTAAATAACCAAGAAATGAGCGGACTTAGTAACTCTGTCTACTATTACCCAAATGGAGTCATGTTGTCTGTGAGTACGAGGTAAATCGGTAATGAAGTCCATGTTGATCACTTCCCACTTCCATATAGGAATGTTAATCCTTGAGTCATACCTCCTGGTTTTTGATGTTCTACCTTCACCTGCTGACAATTAGGGCACTTAGCTCAAAATCTGCTATATCCCTTTCCATGCCATTCCACCAAAAGACTTCCCGCAGATCACGGTACATCTTAGTGGCACCTGGGTGAATAAAATACCTGGAGTTATGGGTTTCTGTAAGGATCTGCTGTCTCAACTCACCCACCTTAGGAACACATAAACGACCCTGGTAGCGAAGCATACCATCTCTCCCTTGGGAGAAAACCTCAACTTTCTACTGATAAACTGCACCCTTCAGTTGAATCAATATAGGATCACTGCCTTGGTTTTCCATAACCTCCTCTACCAATGAAGATTCTGACCCATTCTGAACTATCACACCATCATCTGATATGTTCATAAGGCAAACTCCTAAGCGAGCAAGCCGGTGAACATCTTTTGCTAATTCCTTCCTTTCTTCCTCAACATGTGCTACACTACCCATTGATAGTCTTCTAAGAGCATCATCTACTACATTGGCCTTACAAGGATGGTAAAGCACATTCATATTATAGTCCTTAAGGAATTCAAGCCATCTCCTCTAGCGAAGATTCAAATCTTTCTGGGTGAACACATATTGGATGTTCTTATGGTCTGTGAACACATCTACGTGAACACCATACAAGTAATGTCTCCTAATCTTTAGGGAAAATACTACGGCTGCAGGCTTGAGGTCATGAGTCGGATAGTTCTTCTCATGCACCTTAAGTTGTCTAGAAGCATAAGCTATAACCTTACCTCACTGCATCAACACACAACCTAGGCCGACTCTTGCTGCAATACAATACATCACATAACCGTCTGAACCCTCTGGTAGAGTCAAAACATGAGTTGTAGTCAGCCTAGTTTTCAGTTATGAGAAGCTCTTCTCACACTCATCTCACCACTGAAACTTAACCTTTTTCTGAGTCAACTTAGTCAATGGAGAAGCTATGGATGAAAATCCTTCCATGATCCTTTTGTAATAATCGGCTAAAACCAAGAAACTTCTGCTATTTGTTTGATAGGTAGGTCTGGGCCATTGTTTCACTGCCTCTATTTTTTGAGAATCCTCTCGGATCCCTTTGCTAGACATTATATGTCCAAGGAAGGCAACAAATTGTAACCAAAACTCACATTTGCTGAACTTAGCGAATAACTGGCGATGTTTGAGAGTTTGCAAGACAACCCTCAAATGAGTCTCATGTTCTTCCTCACTTCTAGAGTAAATGAGGATATCAACGATAAAGACGATAACGAACAAGTCCAAATACTACTTGAACACCCTGTTAATCAAATCCATGAAAGTTGTAGGAGCATTGGTTAGTCCAAATGACATAACTACAAATTCATAATGACCATACCAAGTTCTGAAGGTTATTTTTGGGATGCCACTATCTCTGAATCTGACCTGATGATAACCGAATCTGAGGTCTATCTTCAAAAAATGACACTAGCACCCTGAAGTTGATCGAACAAGTTATTAATCATGGGGATAGGGTACTTATTCTTGATTGTGACTTTGTTCAATTTCCGATAGTCAATGCACATCCTGAGAGAACCATCTTTATTTTTCACGAACAACACTAGTGCACCCCATGGATAAGTACTGGGTTTGATGAAGCCCTTATCTAGAAGGTCTTTCAACTGCTCTTTCAATTCCTTGAACTCTGATAGAGCCATTCTGTAAGGAGGAATAAAAATAGTTTGGGTATCTGGAAGGAGATCAATTCCGAAATTGATTTCCCTTTCAGGAGGAACTTTGGGAAGATCTTCCGGAAACACCTCTGGGAACACATTCACTACTGGAACTGACTCAAGAGTTGGGGTTTTCAGAGCTAGAATCATTAACCCGAACTAGATGGTAGAGATACCCCTTAGAGATTGTCCTTCTGGCCTTAAGGTAAGAGATAAATCAACTTATAGGCGTTGAGCTACTACCCTTTCATTCTAAGATTGGCTTGTTTGGAAATTGGAAACGAATGATCCTTGTTTTACAATCGACTGAGGCATGACAAGAATGTAACCAATCCATGCCTAGAATGATATCAATGTCTACCATTTCTAACTTTACACGATCTGCTGAGGTGACCTTCTGAGAGATTATGATAGGGCAATTTTTGTATACCCGTTTAGCAATAACTAGGTAACCAACTGGAGTAGAGACTGAGAAGGGTTCTGAGAGATTTCTGGACTGACATCGAATTTGACTGCTATATATGGAGTTACAAAGAAAAGAGTAGCCCCTAGATCTAACAAAGCATGGACATCTAAATGAAAGACTCGTAACATATCGATAACCACTGATGTTTGCGTAATCAAGACATAACTTTCGATGCAAGTGTCTACGATCGTACAATAGTTTAGTAACCCAACCAAGGGTTGGGATCGTTCCCAAGAGAATGGTTTTGAGAATTAATAGAAAAATAAAATTTAATTATAACTAGTCGTAGCTAAAGACATTAACGATTAAAAACAATGTAGATTAAAAAAGGGGACAAAAGAGTGTCAATTAACAATGGGGTTTTTGTAACTAGTAAGTTAAAATAGCAAAATAAACAAGGGTTTCTAGGTAATGAGAGGGGATCCTTGGGATGTGATGGGAATACGGGTTAAGCTAGATTATTGGGTACATGCTTTCGATAGAAGATTAATAGAATATTTGTGACTAGACTAGACTTTAAGGGGGATTAGATCTCTCTCGAACAACTTACCCCGTTTCAAATGCGTTCCTCTTGGACACCCACTTGCCGCATGAAGACCAGCCTACTCCTTAACTCATTCACTCTCTCGAGCTGAGTGTGTGGACATGGGACTAGGTTCACTCTCTCGAGCTGAACCTCATGTCGACCCACTCACACTGGCCATCAATCTAGTGGTCTTAGTTTTACGACCTCTCTATCGAGCAAGCCGAAAACACATAAATAAACTTGTATTTTCAACTACAAATTCATTAAATTCATCCACAACCACTTAACAAAATCACATTTAAACTACGAATAGAATATCATCATGTAAGACCCAACAATTATCTTAACCCATATTCTCTAAATCATACCTCAAGAATTGGGATTTTTAGCCACACATGCATAAGAGATAGAAATTTATACCAAATTGAGCTTGCATTCAAATGGGTATGAAGATTTAAGTCTTGATACAAGCCAAAATTGAAGAATCCAAGAGACCCAAATCCAAATCTTGAAGATGAAACCATTTGGAACCTCAAGTCTTTAAAACCCTCTCAAACTTAAAAAAAAAATATCAAAAAGTACTATTCTATATGAAAATTATAATAATTGTTTGACTCTTAAAACTACAACTCTCACTAGTATTTATAACTTTCACAGATTTGTGTTGTAGTGGCTCATACGCTGTCGTTAGTCGGAATCGCCGATCAACTCAGCAATTTGCCCTTTGGTGTAGTTCATCGCTGTCTTGCACCAACCTTCAACATCGTCGTGCTCTGGGTCATTGGGCAACATGGTACTGCTTCGCGGAACTGCTCGGCGATGCGCCGACTGCTCCCTTTTTCCGCCGCTTTGATCCTTTCCTTTAGGGCTCAGCACACTGGAACAAAAGGCGAATTAAGACCCTTTGGGGACTCGCAAGTGGACTTGGTGATCCTCAGGCCTTCATTTCTTCATTCTTTTCAGCCCTTTCGTTCCTTTTTGCGACGTAGTGTCCATGCTTTCCTTCAAACATCAAATACCTGAAACTTAAGGGTTTTCATCAGATATTGAGATAAAATAAGCATTTGAGGACATAATTTCTATTAAAATATAGCCCTAAATGAGTCCAATTTGTGGACTCATCAACACCCCCAACTTAAACTTTTGCTTGTCCTCAAGCGAACTCAATTTCAGACGTTCAAAAAGGGTGTCTCGAACAGTGCTACACAAGACTCAATAATGAATGCACACAACAAGACTCAATTTACTTCTGCAAATACCAATTGTATACTCAAAGATTCAAGTTGTGACACACTATTACCAAAGATTCTCAAGCTCGCAATACTTGCTTCAAATGCAAGTTCAAGCTCAACAAAAGTGTTCAAATGCCCTCACACAAATGATGATTCCATTTTCATACGTAGAGGTAAAATCAATTAAAGTTCAGGAATCAGATACAATGCTCACACTCACATAGATGAACACAATGCATGCTTTCTCCCATAGGTTTGCCCGTATTTTCCAGTCAACATTTGTTTCAGCTCACTCAAGATCAAAAAGGTCTTTTCAAGGCTTGTAATGGGGCTGAGTGTAAAGGTATGGTCATTTAGGCTCAGTGACTTTTATCCTCATGAAATGTGAAGCTCACAATGTTTCCTTTCCTTTTCCTTCATCATTCTCTTTAGTGCTCATAAGTCATCCTATTATTCACTTTTCATTGGTTGTTTGGGAACCCCATTTCTTTGGTATTTTATTCCACAATTTTCTTTTTCATTCTTCTTTTTTATTTTTTTTATATGGACGAGTTCCATTTTTCTCAACACCATGGGTTAAAGGAGACTTCCCTAGCACTTCTTGACTTGCCCTTATCTTTTCACCATACCCCCAACTTAGGATTTTGGCCTAAGTTGGCTATTCAATTAACCACAATTCAAGAGGATTATAGGTAGTGGATAAAGAAAGGTTATGATTTCATCAAGTTTCTTCCAAAGAAAGGTAAGGCTCAAGGGGTTTTCAAAAGAGAATCACACGCTACATGGTAGGTCACAAAAGAGGTACATGTCAAATTAGCTCACACTCTTAGACGTTGCCTAAGCTCAGATCAATAGATAACATCACTTAGTTGACCAGACCAACGGGGAAAATTCTAGGATCTATCATACATGGTTCCAGGTAAGCTTATAACACAAGGCATTGCCACTTAAGTCTAACAAGACTCCACACTTTTGCTAGTGTGCAACGGTCATCACAAGAGAATCGATTTGATAAATGGCTAATCACAACAAGATGCAAAAATTTCACATATTGTCTATGCAACTTCATTTGGCCTCATCGTAGCCGTACATTCATCTTCGTTTGATTGAGAGCACTATTCAAGTCATCAGTATTGATCGGAACCGAGACTGAAATTTTGCAAAAGAACACCCACATTCAACATACGAGAGGTGGCAAATTTTTTTTGAACGGGTCGAAAGGTCAAAATCATTTTACAATTTAAAATAAAAGGAGCCATAAGCTCAAGCATCCACAAAAAAAATAGTTTTTAACATCAGTTCAACAAAACAACCCACATATAAACATAAAACACGAGTAGCACACATAAGGTGTGGGCCTCACCCCACCACAATTAAAAAGCATTTGTCCTCAGATGCACATGACAAAATATCCAAAATGACAATTAAAGAAAGACAGAGAGGGAGGTAAAGAAAGACAAAATATCAGTCTGGGCATCAATGCCCGGAGTGTTGTCATTCTACTTCTGGTTCTTTTTTTCTTTTTGCTCGACTTCAGCTTCTGCAGCGATATTAGCCTCGATCATATTGTCCAACTCGTGAGCTGCCACAAAGGCGTGTATCGCATTGCTGAACCCTCGATCCCACAAAGGGACATTAGGGTCGATGGTCATCCTCCTCCTCGAACTGGCTATCTTGTTTTCGCTCCTTGCAGTTTTTCTAAACTTTTGTGCTCTTATGCGTTTGGGTGGCATGTTTCTTCCTGCAACTTTTGGTCTGGCCATGTCTGCAAAGTCTTGAGATAATGTTAGAACATATTTGACAACCAAAACAAAGACATTCAGCTGCAGAAAGACTAGATAGTCCATTCGGCGAGCCGCAGACAATCCATCGAAAGTCGCAGTGTAGAATGAGTTAGGGGTGCAGACAAAGGACGAATAAGAAAACTTTTGGCGAGTCGCTGAGTGCTCTTGACGACCTTATACTTCTTGCCGAAAGTTACAGACGCCACAACAAATAAAGCATGATAATAAGGGCGAGATAAGGTAATTAGGTGAACCGTGAAATAGTTCAACGAGCTCGTCACAGCTCGTCGAATGACCCAACATGCCTACTTTTGACCCAACTTCTCAAAAGTAGTCCTGCAACCCCCAAAAATGCAATTTAAGCACAAAAAGCACAAATTTGACAAGGACCCATAACATACGAATACCACTCATCACACATTAACTCCACTCGATGCATTAGAGAACAAGATTTCATAGTTTAGGCAATAAAGGCAGTCAAAGTAAAATCGATACATAAAAAATTAAGCCCAATCAGGGAGGTTCAACAGATTTTGACAAGATTACAATATTTCAAATGAGTACAATTTTGACAAGATAATTATGGGGTTCGGGACACTAACCTTTTGTGCTGATCAAATGGATATTGAAATGTTAGGAAACACTATAATCCGACTTGTAGCACAATTCGACACTAAAAAATACTCTAGAAATGCAAAAATATAGAGACTAGAGTGCATGTGTGAGTTTGGACAGGTAAAAAGTGAGTGAAAGTGAATGAAGTTGAAACTTTTAAACCTTTGGCTTGCAAAACCCGTCCAGTTTTCGCCCACTCGGCGATATTAGTCAAGCTCGCCTACTCACTCGGTGAAACATCGACTGTTTGGTTTCTCCACCAAAATTTACAGAACCTCTGGTTTACAGGGGGTCCAAACGGCGGTTTCCATCGTGATCGCCAACATGGTCAGCGATTCGCCAATAATTTCCAAAGCTCGCTGAGTTTTACAGACTCCAATGTTGACAAAGTCTTGAGTCAAATGGTGGATAAGGTCGGATTCGCTCACCCATTCGGCGACTCACCAACTGGATCTATTGCTCGCCAATTTACACTTTTCGTTCACTCTCTACACTTCCATCTGCACAATCAATACACCATTATTTTATCACAGCATAAGAAACCAATAAATGGTTTTGGTTGCCTCCCAAACAACGCCTTAGTTAACGTCGTGGCACGATTCAAGTCCACCTTCAAACCTCATTCTTAGGGTTAACCATAGTATCACTCGGCAAACCCCCTTGGTATCTCAAATTTAGGTGAGATGACATATGACCCATATGTGTTTCTAACTGCTTGATTGAAACTAAATGGGAGGTGACGATCTGGCTAAGGGTAGATACATCTTCTTTATACCTTTTAGCATTTTGTCTGACCCTTCAACTTTGTTATACGTGAGATCATATCCTAAGACCTACCATCTTCCGAATGCGTAGGTTTCTAGCGCTCATGGGGTGGCACATACCTATCCTTCTCCCCATCCTTCCAATTCGGATTACGATCCCTCCATTCACAATCTCGGTCCTTCCGGCCTTCGTCTCTAGTCCAACCTTGGTTACCACCCTGCCTTGGGTAATTTGAGCGGTAGCCACCGCCTTGGTTGGCTAGAAAATTTACCTTCTCGTTATATAAGGCTTCAAACTTCATCTTCTCAGGATTAGCACACCCGACCCCCACAACGTTGACACCACGAGCACCAGCCCCCATGATATTTGTATAAAAATCAAGTTGCGTCATGATTTTGGCCATGTTCTAGTCTCTTTCATTGTCTTTCTCAATCTTTTCCTTGGATAGCTTGAAGGTGAGATGAGAGACTTGGTCCTCACGAGTGTACCATGCTACAACTATTGGTGAGTCTATTCTAGCTGAGAGAGTCAATCGCGATTGTACCATTTTCGTCAATCACAAGAGCACCATGACTGATTTTGTTGAGTTTGACATGGTAGCTTTTGATGTAATTCTAGGTATGGACTGGCTTCATGCCTGTTATGCCTCAGTCGATTGTACAACTCGAGTGGTTAAGTTCCAGTTTCCTAATGAGCCAGTCTTTGAGTGGAGGAGTAGTTCAACAATGCCTAAGGGTCGTTTCATTTCGTACCTTAAGGTGAGAAAGTTAGTTTCCAAGGATTGTGTCTATCACTTTGTCCAAGTTAATGACTCTAATGTTAAGACACCTCCTATTCAGTCAGTTCTAGTTATGAGTGAGTTTCTAGAGGTCGTTCCAGATGATCTTCCCGGAGTCCCTCCTAAGAGAGAATTAGACTTTGGTATAGATATTTTTCCTGATACTCGTGCTATATCTATTCTGCCATATAGGTTGACACCATCAGAGTTAAAAGAGCTAAACGAGCTAAAAGAGCAGTTGAACGATCTCCTAGAGCAAGTTTTTTATGACCAAATGTGTCACCTTCGGGCGCTCCGGTCTTATTTGTGAGAAAGAAGGATGGTTCTCTTAGAATGTGTATAGATTAATGTCAGTTGAACAAGGTTACTATCAAGAATAAGTATCCTCTTCCGAGAATTGATGAACTCTTCAATCAAATTCAGGGTGCCACTTGTTTTTCTAAGATAGACCTCAGATTAGGCTACCATCAGTTGAGAGTAAGGGAATATGATATTCCAAAAACAACATTCAGGACCCGTTATGGCCATTATGAGTTTCTAGTTATGTCCTTTGGTTTGCCCAATGCTCCTGCAACATTCATGGACCTTATGAATAGAATGTTCAAGCGTTATTTAGATATGTTTGTTATAGTATTCATTTATGACATACTAATATATTCGAGGAATGAGGAAGATCATGTTAGCCACCTCATAATAGTTCTCCAAGCTCTAAAGGATAGAGAGTTATATGCTAAGTTCTCTAAGTGTGAGTTTTGGCTTGAGTCTGTGGCATTCCTAGACCACATTGTTTCTGGTGAAGGAATTAGAGTTGACACTCAGAAAATAGAGGCAGTGCAGAATTGGCCTAGACCCACATCTCCAATTGATATTAGGAGTTTCTTGGGATTGGCTAGATATTATAGAAGGTTTGTCGAGGGTTCTCATGCATTTTATCCCCTTGACCAAGTTGACTCAGAAAACAATGAAGTTTCAATAGTGTGAAGCTTATGAAAAAAGTTTTCAGGAATTAAAAAAGCGGTTGACTACTGCCCCAGTATTGACCTTACTAGAAGGTACGCAAGGTTTTATGGTATATTGTGATGCGTCTAGAGTCGGAGTGGGTTGTGTGTTAATGCAGAATGGTAAAGTTATTTCTTATGCCTCAAGACAACTGACAGTTCTCGAGAAGAATTATCTAAGCCATAATCTAGAGTTAGCTGCTGTAGTTTTTGCTTTAAAAATATGGCATCACTATTTGTATGGTGTTCATGTAGATGTGTTCACCGATCATAAGAGCCTTTCATATGTGTTTAGTCAGAAAGAGCTTAATCTCAGACATAGAAGGTGGTTAGAGTTACTCAAGAATTATGACATGAGTATCCTCTATCACTCAAGTAAGGCTAATGTTGTTTCTGATGCCTTGAGCAGATTGTCTATGGGTAGTACCGCCCATTTTGAGGAAGACAAGAAAGAGTTAGCTAAAGATGTGCATAGACTTGCACGATTGGGAGTTCGACTTATGGATTCCACTGAAGGAGGAGTAGTGGTGATGAATGGGGCTGAATCATCATTAGTGTCAGAAGTGAATGAGAAACAAGACCAAGATCCTATTTTGCTTGAA
Organism: Solanum verrucosum; assembly: GCF_900185275.1. Taxonomy (NCBI): domain Eukaryota; kingdom Viridiplantae; phylum Streptophyta; class Magnoliopsida; order Solanales; family Solanaceae; genus Solanum; species Solanum verrucosum. The sequence goes on along the minus strand of NW_026020202.1, from coordinate 663,566 downwards.
TTGAAGGCAAATGTTCATAAGCAAAGAGTAATGGATTTTGAACAAGGGGGAGATGGTGTATTGAGGTATCAAGGTAGGTTGTGTGTACCAAGGGTGGATGAACTCCAAGAGAGGATCATGGAGAAAGCTCATAGATCTAGATATTTTATCCATCCGGGTTCCACAAAGATGTATCGTGACTTGAGAGAGGTTTATTGGTGGAATAGTATGAAGAAAGGTATTGCTTAGTTTGTTGCTAAATGCCTGATTGTCAACAAGTTAAAGTAGAGCACCAAAGGCTCGGTTGAATGCCTCTGAATATAGAACTTCTGGAATGGAAGTGGGAGATGATCAATATGGATTTTATTACAGGTTTACCACGGTCTCGCAGGCAGCATAATTTGATTTGGGTTATTGTAGATCGAACGACTAAATCAACCCACTTTTTGCCGGTAAAAGACTACCCATTCAACAAAAGATTATGCTAAGTTATATATTTAAGAGGTAGTCAGACTTCATGGAGTTCTGGTGTCCATTATTTAAGATATAGATGCACAATTTACTGTACAATTTTAGAAGTCATTCTAGAAAGGTTTGGGTTCAAAGGTGAACTTGAGTACTGCTTTTCATACTCAAACAAATGGTCAAGCAGAGCGCGCTATTCAAACTTTAGAAGATATGTTGAGGGCTTGTGTGATTTATTTCAAGGGTAATTGGGATGATCACCTACCTCTCATTGAGTTTCTTATAGCAACAATTATCATTCTAGCATCCAGATGGCTCCTTATGAAGCATTTTATGGAAGAAGATGCAGATCTTCTATTGGATGGTTTGAAGTTGGTGAAGCTGGGTTGATAGGACCAGACTTAGTTCATTAAGCTATGGAGAAGTGAGATTTATTCAAGAAAGGTTGAAAATAACATAGTGTCGTCAGAAATCCTACACTGATATTAGGAGAAGGGACTTAGAGTTTGAAATAGATGATTGGGTATACTTGAACATTTCACCCATGAAGGGTGTTATGAGATTTGGTAAAAAGGGGAAGCTTATTCCCCGGTATATTGGTTCTTACCAAATATCCAAGAGGATTGGTAATGTAGCTTATGAGTTGGAGTTACTGCAAGAGTTAGTAGCAGTTCATCCAGTGTTTCACATTTCTATGTTGAAAAAGTGTATGGGCGATCCTTCATTGATTATAGCAACTGAAGATATTGGTATTAAGGATAGCTTGTCTTATGAGGAGATTCGTTTTCATATTCTAGACCGCCAAGTTCGCAAATTGAGAACCAAGGAAGTAACATCAGTCAAAGTTCTGTGGAGGAATCAGTTTGTTGAGGAAGCTACTTGGGAAGCTGAGAAGGATATAAATAAGAGATACCCACTTCTCTTTAAATCCGGAGAAATTCCAAATTAAGGTACTAATCCTTTTCTTGGCATTTGTTTTAAGTTGGCATGTTATATTTATATTTTGCTTTTTTGGTGTTTGAGCTGAATGTTAGATGTTACACCCTTAGCCTACTAAAAGTAATCTCATTCTAGGACGAATGTTACCAAGGGGGAGATATTGTAACACCTTGCTAATTAAAAGAGCTGGTATTTGAAAAAATCATTTTAGGAAAGAATGAAAATCTGAAATTTGGCAAAATTATGTTATGTGTGAGTTGTTGGTCAACTTCAAACGACCATAACTTTCAGTACATGAAGATTTAGGTGGCAAATAAGATATCAAATGAAAGGTCTTGGAATCCTCTTTCCAACGCCACTGAGCTTGCTAATTTTGGAGCTCGTATGAGTGAGATATGTCCGTTTGAAGTTTGGGCTGTCTAGATAAGGAAAGTCACCCGGATTTAAGAGGGGTATTTTGGTCTTTTCATTACACAATTAAGTAAATTTGTTTTTGGTAATTAAGTAGGGGTATAAACTGAATTGGTTCAGTTTATGCAGTCAAAGATTTCACGCTACGGTTTTAGAGAAAAGAACTCAAGAGGAGAAAGAAGAAGAAAAGGTCAAGATTCGTCTAGTTTTTGGGATTTTGGTTGCAGATTTCGCCAAGGGTTGATCCCTAAGAGGTATGTGAGTTCACATAGTTTTGGGTTCGTTCACTTACATGCCAAACATGTTTATTTCAGCGTGAATTCGTCCTAAAAATATTGAAAGTTTGATTTTCTTGATGTGTGTTCTTGAATTTTCTTTCGTTCTTGAATTGGGCTGAGATTGATTAGTTTCTTGAGATAATTGTGTCAATTATAAGAGTTGTTGAGTTAGATTCTTGTGTACATGTTTTGGGTATCTGAATCTAAAGAGAAATAGAGAAAAAAGATCGAATTTAATTGAATTAAGATCAGAAATCGAGTTTAAAAATTCATCGGGTTTGCCTAGGGAGGAGCTGGCGCGACGCTCCCCACATGCGCTAGGGAGGCTGGGGTGGTGCGCCAGCAGTGCGCCCAAGACCAGTCTCTGAACTTTGGGGCTGGTGCTCCGCGCCAATAGTGCGCCCGGGACTTCTATCCCTATCCATTTTTCATCGTTTAGCCCATTTGGGTCATTCTTAAGTTTAATAACACTTCTTATCGCTTCTAACTACTCTAAATAACTTCTGAACATCTTAAAATCATCCGTAAACACGAATCATAACCTTGAATCCATAAATTCAAATTCAGCGAAAGTTAAGAGCCAAATTTAGAGAGTTCTTAGAGTCATTTCAAAAGTCTTTTACAAATGTTTTTAAACTTCTTTTAAGACTTGAGCATTGAGTTGAGTAAGAGTAAGGGCAAAGTTCTTTTTCCTTAAAAGATTATATGGGAACTAAGTATTCCCTAAAAGTAAATGTTTTCATATTTAAGCAAGAGAGGAAACATCAATTTCCAAGAGAGCCTTTGAGCTAGTTTTGAGTAATTATCTTAAACCATAGAAAAAGTCATATTTTTAAACATATGAGCTGAGTATATTTTGGGAGAAGTATTGAGCACCGATATGGGGACAAGTTCATAATAAATCAAGTCTCCATAAACTATATAGCCAACGTAGGTAGAAAGGGTCATACTTTTCAGATGATTCCTTAATGCTTTTTAGCATAGACTCGTGGATCCACTTAGTTGAGGTGTTATATATCCTGGCAAGTTATAGGACAATTATGGCAGCGTGGGTGATATGTTGTATCATCACATAGCTCAGAGTGATGGTTGTCGGTTAGAGAATCTCCCAAACTAAGTTTATTTTTGTATTCTTATATACAACTGAGATATTATGGTATTTTCAATACTTTGAGATGTTATCTATTGTTTTAAATGCTTTATATAAATTGCATATTTACTGTTGTTTATTTCTGCATTGAGTTGAGTATCCATGAGTTGAGTAAGGCAGGTAAGTGTTTCTTTCAGATTTCAGTTCAAGCTTATGTCATGTTTAGTTTTCCCTTCGCATGCTCGTACATTCAATGTATTGATGCCATTTGACCTGCATCTTTTATGATGCAGATACAGGTAACAAGGATCATTATCCAGCCTTCATTGATCCAGTTGAGCATTTCAGAGTCATTTGGTGAGCCTCATTGCTTTCCGGAGGATCCCTTTTCATTTCTTTGTTTATTTCAGTTGTTAGGATGATCGTGGATCTTGTCCCAACATCCCTCATAAGTATTATAAGCTTCATAAACAGTTAGACATTAGTAGTTCATTAGTCTTATTCATTTAAGTTGTTTTGATTATAAAACTTGAGTTGCCTTTATGGCCAGTTGAATGTTCTCTTTTATACATTCTTAGTTTGATTCATAAAGTTATCTCTTGAGTTGTCTTAAATGTTGAGTAAAGTCTTCCGCTGAGTAAGCCAGGCCAAGGGTTTGCTTGGGGCCAACAATGGTTCTCGAGTGCTAGTCCTGTCCAGGGTGTAGGATCAGGGGCGTGACATAATTAGTATGACATGCCTCGGAAAAGTCAAAGAGTTGTATTTAAAGAATGGTTATAGTGATTCATATATATATATTTATTGATTTATTTATTTATTTACTATTAATAATATTTAGCACGATTCACTTAAATATTATTTGTTTTAATATTGTTTCTTATTTTATTTACTATTTTTCTCTTTTATTTGCTTGAAATATTCATCTTTATAATTAAGATCTAATTACCTATTCAATTGCCACTTTTAATATTCATAATTCTTATAATTTTCATATTCATAACCTCTAAATAATTAATTTAAAACTTTAAGATATCTTTTGACATTCCTCTATTTTTATCTATATAAATTCAACTTCTAAATTTCATGAAACCCCTATCAAAACACTTATATTATCATTGTACTATCTGATTCATTTTTTGTTCGATTCGATAAAAGAAGTCTCTTGAATTTTGATTCGTTATGGGAGAATGGGAAGACAAGAAATAAGAAAATTATGTTTCTAATTTTGTATTTCTTTTTTCATTTTTATTATTGTGATTAAAGTCTTAAGAAGGATGAGTATGTTGCATTTTTCCCTATGTTTATGTGTTTGTATATTGGATTTCTTTAATTAAATTTTTTATGAATTTCTGATTATGGTAAGTCTGCAATTTAATTTGGGCTTAGATTATTCATTTGTGACTTTATAAGAAGTTTATTACTATTAACCAAGGTTCAAGTTTACAATTGATTGTTTAAAAGAAATTACTTTTAAACACTAAAATGTGTTCTTCATTTGGTATTTCTTGTCCCACTTTTAAATATTTTTATTTGTAATTGAATTTTATTACTCATTAAACACATGTTTTTATTGAATTATTATCGTTCTAAATAATTATTTTATATATATATATATATATATATATATGGGACACACGTGCAAAGCACATGCCCAAAAACTAGTATCATATATTACTAAAAGTGGGAAGCTTCAAGTTGGATTACCATTTTGCCCCTCCATTAAATCAAAATGTATTTAATAATTAAATAGTAAAAATCAAATTACAATTTACCCAAGGCTTAATTACATGTTTCATGTTCAAAAATAAAATTCTACATGTTCAGATAAACAATACGTCAAAATATCTCAAATTCTTGGCTACAATAATTTAGAAACAATGAATCTTTAAAGGAGACAGCTTTTTTAAATGTTGTCATAGTAATGCTAATAATAGCTAAAATAATGATAGGAAATAAAAATTTCTCTCATTTTACAAGCTTTCCAAAATTAGTTTATACAATTCCGGAATGATTATAAATAATTAATAATAAATAATAGGTATATAATTTAATAAAATAATTACTATAAAAACTTGCAATAGCTTGTGGCTTTATATGATTTTCTATAGCACTAATATTATAAGTTTAAAAATACTTTAAAAAGATGAAACTAATTTCAGAAAGAGACTTTTTCACTACCTCATTAACTACACATACATACAATGTATGTTATTTATTTATGTCATTTATTAAATTAATAAATTTATATTATCTTGAGCTCATAGTTATAATTTTTTTGGAGAATTGAAGAGTTGTCTTTTCATTATTCAATATAGATTATTATATTTGTCAATTTCCACCATATATCAGCTCACACTTTTGCATTACTCTTCTTTTACTTAACATATTTCCTCATTCATGTTTAGGAAAACATTTTCTACTGATTTTTTTCTCTCTTCCTCTTATTTCAATTTTACATTTTTAATTCCAATTTTTGGATATTGTTTTTCCTATTTTTGTCTTTCCTTTTTTAATAGAAGTTGTTGTGTGCAATCTATATTATAATGCAAAAAAAGAATATTGACTTTATAGTGTTTTCAAAAATATAAATATAATTGTTGTTATGCATTTCAAGTTTTATCTATACACTGTTAAGTGTTGATGTATTTATTGAAAGTTTCTCAATGAATTGCAGGGATTTTTGTGAGGTATGATTGATTAAAATCATTAGAAATACATATTCTAATTATGCTTATAGTTTGAAATTTGTGGATATCCGTTTTGATTTCTTATCTTATACATGTTTTCCAATTTATATTGCAGTCAAATGTTTTTTTTAATGTATACATAAATTTATAACTATAGATATATATTATGCAAGCATATAATTTGGGATACATGTGTGTGTATATATATATATATATAAAGTAATAACTCTAATTTCAAGGGACTCTGTGATTTCGTTATCAATTTTTTCATCAAATTATTTCTTACGAATTTATGTTCTATATTCATCTCATATTCAATTTCCTTATATATATATATATATTAAAATAACATTTATAAGTAATTTCTTTTAAAAAATATGGGGCCCCAAGCGATGACTTTAGTAGCCTAGGGGTTAAAACGACCCTGCTGAGTTCTACTCCTAACTCAGATGTAGGGAATCTTTGTTTTTTCTGAATTAAGTAATCTTTTTTCAATTGATGGTATCGACTGAAAATCTTGAAAGTGTGTTGTATTCTCTTGCTCGCAAGCTAGATTTGTAAAAAAAAATCTGCTAGCTTATTTCCTTCTTTGAACACATGTGTAATCCCAATTTGTAATTGTTACATCATAGGTTTGATTTTCTCTACTTATTGTGTGATTTTTCGTGGTGGTTTCCAAACATTTATGAGTATGTTCCTTAGAATATCATCGAGTCTGTATCTATGTTAGCATTATGAATTCATTGGCTAAGACAGTATCTCATGACTTTATGAGTTGATGTAGTCTCTACCACTAGAGTTGAAGCTTCTCCTATCTATCTTGTCTTCACATAAATTAGATATCCAATGTCATTCCTTAAACAAAAAATCATAGGATCTTAGTCATGGATTTTCTTGATTTGCTTCATCTGTGTTGATTTTGATTGTACATATGAGTGTTTCTTCCCTTAAATAAACAATGAATATATTTTAGAGTTTTAGTTGCTTAAGAACTATATTTGTGTTAGCTAGTTTGTTGGTGATAAAGCTAACTTGGGATAGTTAACTCTAATCATCTAATTAATTGTCAACTGGACCTGATAAACTATCCTCTCATAAATAGTATTTTCTTCATGTTTCCTTGAATTTCTTTTCTTTCATGATTTCCATATAGTAATGGTTGGTAAGGCTCAAAATATGTGTTGAAACTTTGGAGATTGTGAAGATGTCCATCACCTTAAGATTACTTGTTGCAGTTGCAACCTATCAATGTGTACACCTGCACAAGAAACAAATTGTCTCCATAGCCTTGCAACTATTGGAGATGTTAGAAATAAGTCTATCAGTGTCTCCTCCTTATAATCATCATGATACCAACATCTAGATACTCCAGTGATGTTTATTCTCTTGAGAGTATCATTAATTGGGGTTCTTCTTATCAATGCCCTCCATAGGAAAATAAACTGATTTTAAGTGGTCAACCTTTTGTCCATATATGCTCATGTAGTTGTGATTGTTCCTCTTTCTTTCTCATCATCTCCTAGGAAAATTCTATTGTGAAATTGTCATTTGAAATGCTTGAAGGTCCTTAACTTGACTCCTTGTTAAAGACTTCCTTAAATTAGTGTTTTTTTTTATATACATCAATATTTCAAAATTGCAATTGTTATAATCTATTCGTTAAAAACTTTTCTCTGGTGACCTTTTAGTTTTCTTTGGCTTTATTGAATTCAAGTATGTTTACATATGCTTCTTTGTGTATTTATGTTTTTTCCGATTTTGCATGTTTGAACGTCATTTCTCCACAGATTTTGATACTTGATGTATGTAAGGACATAGAGTCCATACTTATTTTTTCTTCAAAATCCCTCAACATTGCTCATCTTAAGATTTCTTTACATAATTATGTATTACTATATCAAATTATTGTACTATTTACAATATGATTGAATTGATATTCTTTTTAATTTTGTAGAGGACTGGAGATTTTTTTTGTATTGTCTCTGTTTAAGAGAAAAATGGCAAAACGTAAGGTGAATATTATGTTGGCACTTGTTCTCTGCATGCAACTGTGACTTTGTTCCAACCTTTTAATGACGTTTTTTTTTTTTGAGATTTGGTATTCTTTGAAAGTTTGCCTAATGTCAAAGATGATCTTCTTTCTAAAACTTTTTTATTTTATTGGTTAATGTTGTTGTTAGTGGTGGGTAGGGTTGGAAAAGGTTGTCGTGGTTGAATAAGTTGTAAGGGTAGATTTTCCCTTTGGGTGATATCTGTGTAATATAAGGATATATGTTAGTAAGGTCTAATGTGATGACCTGTCACATCATCACACCACTTAGGCACCATGTAGCATAAAGTTGTTCATGTGAAAAGCTTATATTGAAAGAATAATAATCCTTAGTGGAATATTGTAGATATATAGAGAATTCGATCAAAATGTGGTATCAGAGCAAAGATTAATACTAGGGGAATGGCAAACAAGGAAGACATTAACAGTGCTAGCATCGACAACATCAAGTAGGGTGGTGGAAAAAAGAACTAAAAGGGAAGAAGAATCCTAAGAAGAATGTGGAATTGTCTTTCGAGTCAACAATAAGCAAAACACTAACATCTCACTCACCTTCAGCCATTGAGGCGAGTGATGATGAATGTGAGGAGAAATCCGTAGACATCACTCTTGGAATGGAGTGGATACAATTTTTTTCGTAGCGGAACTGGTAGCTGGGGATTCATGGAAGTGGTAGTGTGAAAAGTGAGTATTTTATTTTAAAGATTTTATTGTAGTATTCTTTTGCTAAGTGTCTTAATCTTGATATCCCTTTAATGTTAATTTTTGGTAGTGTGAAATTCATGGTAAAATATAATAATATTTATTGTAATATTCTTCCGATAGTTTTTTTAATCTGAATATTTCTTTAATATTATTTATGATATATTCAAGATATAACATATCTTCGGTTCTTTGGTACATAGATAAATTTTCCTCTATTAATTGTTTTAATAGTTTTATATATTCCATAGATTCTATCCAATATTGTAAATATTCGTAATTCATTTTAATCTGAATTTATTTCTAATAAATCGTACCATTCTATTCTTTCGTAGTCTAAGTCATGTAAGTCTATTTCATACCATTGTTGGTTCAATATATCTTCTGGTTCGTTATTAAATATTTTTTCCCATATGATTCTTCTTAATTCAATTATTTTTATATCTTTAAGTATATATAATATTAAAGTTTCATAGTTTTTTACCATTTCATTATGAAGGTAAGTAGTCATGTTCTTTATTATGCAGATTTTTTATTTCAAATTATTCCTTCCTATCATATTCATAATTGATTAAATTATTATTAGATCATTATGAACTAGATTATTTTTATCATGTTTTCCTGTCACTACTAGCATCGTACTTTAGCGGATACTTTCTTCTTATCAGTGCCTCAACTTTGTTTACTCCCCTAAACGGCTTCCTCGCCTACCGGTTTCAACATTAGGATGGCATAGTATAGAAGTTTTCTCCCTGTTTCCAGTGTGCTAATAAACTAGAAATCATGATTCAAATAATTCTAATACATAATAACTAACATAAATTTATTCAATCATATATATGATATTCAGGAATATATGAAATTAGTTCCGCATATTTTTTGAACAATATACCTTTGCTTCTTGCTTAGCCATGCTATCTGAAATATCTGATTGGATTTCAGATTTTTGCTCCATTTATCTAAATACTAAATTTTTAGTTGAGAGAGTTTTTTGAAAGAAAGTTTTAAGTTAGGCAATGCCTGCCTTTATATTTACATATCCTTCCCTTATATAGAAAGGAATTCTTACGTACTACTTACAGTTTACACCTACCATTTCTACTACTTACACTTACCCATATAATTGTTACACTTGTCCATTCTTGCCCATACTTGCCCATACTACTTTATTACATTTGTCCATCCTACTTTTAATATGCACATGCACTACTTACTTTATTGACTATTTTACAGTACATTAAATAATAAGACTAGTATATTTACAAGTGTCTTTTATCTCTTATCTCCTTCCATCCGTATCTTCTTTTCTTGTCTTCTTCTTTGTCTTATCTTCTTCCGATTTTATTAGATCATTCCAGCTGGACGTCTGGGATTATATTATCTTCTCCGTTACATTTTGAGCATATGTGGTCAGGGTATTTGTGACCAATTAGCTTGCAATATCTGGTTAATAACTCTGCCGAAATAAATCCTGCTTTTAATGCTCGTGTCGTAGGTCGTTCTTCTGGCTTGAGTAATGATAAAATCCATCTTTGGACTTCATCCATATCTACTTTCCTTAGCTCCCTTGAATTGGAATAAATCATTAACTGATCTCTTGCATAGTAGCCCCATATAGCGTTTCCGTTTAAGTAATTATTTGCTAGCTCTTGTATAATGATTGATATACCAATTATTCTCTTATTGGCATAAAAACTGGGTATCTCGCTTTTTTGTATCTCTGGTTGCTGTCCGATATCTTCTGGTATTATCATATCTTTTGTTAATCCTATCTTTACCACTTGTATCGGAGGTTTTATTTCCTCGTATAATATCTCTGCTGTTGCCGTATAAAATTTTACATAGAATAAATTTCCCTTAGTAACTCTCTTTATGTAATAAATGCTCTATGTAGTTCCGGTATTCCGCTTAGTTCTTCTCCGTCATATGTATATACAGTATTTAGTAATCCATAGTTATAACATGTCCTTACTAAGTTGGCGTTAGTTTTTGGTTGTGCAATTAGTTTATTATAACCTTGCAATCTTTGGGTTAAATAATCTTGATTTGGTTCTTTTGTAGTTGATTTGGGGTTGCGGTTTAAATAAGTTTGGATTTTGTGTATATTTTCGATATAGGTTCGTGTGATGTAATTATATGTCTTTTTCTCATTTTGGTTTTGCAAACTATCTGCATATGTAGATGTTTGCGGTTCTATGGACATATGTCTAGGTGTCCTTTGGGTAAATGGTTTTTCGAATAGCTGGTTTAAGTTAGTATTTTTATGTTGTTTATCGCTAACTTGTTTGCTTGTACCTGCAGCTGTATTTAAACAAACATTATGGGTTTTAAGGAGTTTCCCACCGTCTCCTTTTAACTCTAGATTTTTTCCGTCTTCCGATCGACGTAGCTCCGCATTTTTATAGTCATGCTGCTGACTAGCTTTAGACTTCAGATTATCTTCATTAGTCTTTAGCTTTTGTATCTCGTTGTCCATACTATCCACTTTTATACAAAGTGTAGTTATGGCTTTGAGTATCTCTTCCATTGTATTTTCGTTCTCAGTTTGAGTAGCTTTGTCTTGATAAGTAATCTACAATAACATTCTTATCAGTTTTTATTACTTCAATTGTAAATGTAAAATTTAATATATTTAATACCAATCTCCTTATTTCTTTTGTTGTTACCGAATCTTGTATTTTTCTTGTTAGCCACCATTTTACTTGTGTATTATCTGTTCTTATAATAAATTTGTTATATACAATATATGGTTCAAATGATAATAAACACTTATATACTGAATATAATTCTTTTCTATTTATTTTCCATTTTATTTCTGTATTATTAAACGTTCCTGAATAATACTGCAATGATGTTCTATCGTAGTGTCATCATACTTGTATTTTAATATTCCTCCATAACTTTTTTCACTCGCATCTGATTCTATTATATAAGTAAATTTTTTGTTTTCATCTGGAAAGTATAGTTTAGGTATGTTTTTACATAATAATTTTACCTTTTGTATTTGTATTTGGTCCTTTTTTATCAAACTGATATTCTATATCTTTCTTTAATTTTTGTTGTAATGGTTTTTAAATTTTCTGCTAATTTTGGTATGTATTCTCTTACTTGATTTACTAGTCCTAAGAATGAATGTAGTTTCTTTTTTGTGTCTAGTTGTTCATTTGAGTTAATTATTTTTTGTACTATATGTGTTTGCATTTTTATTCCGTTTTTATCAATTTGTATTCCTAAGAATTCTATTTGATTTTTCATTATATCAGCTTTCTTTTTACTTAGACTTATACCTGAATATTCTGTGATGTGTATAAATTTTTCTAATAATCTTATATGTTCATCTTGTGTCTTAGAATATAATAATATATCATCGATGTACACTACACAATTTTCTATTTGTTTAAAGTAATTGTCCATAAAGTGTTGGTATCTACCTGGTGCGTTTTTATATCCAAATGGTAATACATTCCATTCATAAAATCCTTGTGGTACAGTGAATGCTGTTAGTTTTTAGATTCTTCTTCTAGTTTTAAGTGATAAAATCCTGATTTACAATCAAATTTGCTAAAATAATTATATCATTGTATTTGTCTTATCTTTAGTATTTTATTTGGTATCAGATATGTCACGCCCCGAGCTACCCCCAAGACGCGGACACGGGACCTAGGACCACAAGTGATCCCAAGCTAACCCTGCTGGCATGATCATGAGCATACTAAAGAAAATAAACTGATGCGGAAGCTAATTCATAAATAAATCTGAAAAGATGGGGAATACCCATATACTATAACTGAATATATCAAATCTGAGAGTTTAATACAAAAGAAATATCAAACTCAAAACACTAAGCTGAATCTAACTATGTCTGAAATAAGCCTTTAAACTGACTAGAAATGTTGGGACATGCCCAAACTAGATCTAGCAAAACTGAAACTAAAGACTAAGAATACTGAAAAGAAACTCATGACTATTGTCCTCAGAGAATGAGGACTCACCACTGATTCTGCTAACTGGAGATCGGGAACCGATCTAAGCGTGATCTGGATACTGAGAACCTGAATCTACATCACGAGAAGATGTAGCGCACGTATGCGTCAGTACTTGAAAGGTACTGAGCATGAGGATGGAGTAAAGCTGAAATAACATATAACTGAACAAAGCATACTGAGCAATGATATAATCTGAACATGATATGGATACTGAAATACTGAATACTGAGCTAACTGAATGCAATGACCAAATTTATAACATGCTGACTGAATACTGACTGTACTGAAATATGGTCAATGCAATAGAGCCTGACTGAACTGTGGGAGCTACTAATAACCGACATAAAACCACATGAGCTAAATGTGGAGTCCGATGTATACGCCCCATCGAGAGGACCCAATATACCCTGCCAGAGGTATAGAGGCATGCTGGCGTGATCACTAAACTGATGTTGCCCACAGAGGGGACTTACACCTACGTGGCTCGTAGTTCTGGGACTATATGGGTACGCTGAAACCCTAGTCCAACTCGGTATTATGCTACTCCCAATGAATTAAGTAGTTAAATGGTTATGACTGAATTTCTGTAAATACTGGATAGCTCGAACTGAACATGCAAACTGAGAATGCAACAATTAATCTGATAATGATGCATTCATAAATTGAGGCATGTAAAACTGAATACTGAAATATCTGACCTAGCATGTGTAATTCAAGAACTAAAGAAATACATAGCTAGGGTTCTGAAATTCATGCGATAAACTGAGCAATAACATGATAATCTGATTTGGAACATTTAAATAACTAATTCATGATGATCTGCTATAATTCTAGAAACTCTAGGTCTGTTCATAATCATGGAATCAAGAATCTGACTGAATTCTAGGGACCTAATGGGCGAAAGGAACCCACTAGTGAAATCCCACATACCTGGTGACGAATTCCACAGAGAAATCTTTTAATTTCGGGGCTGGAACTAATGGAACCTTGCTGCGTTCTTGAACTAGGGTTCTTGACCTTTTTCTCCCTTCTTGCTTCTAATTTTCTAAGTTTTGATTAATGAATTGACTTAGGTAAGTTCTAGTTATGTTTCTAGGCTTAAACTAATTAAAAACCTCATGATTTAGGGTCTAAACGACGTATCTTAGGGGTTAAACGAAATAGGAAAAGACCAAAGGACCCCTAAATTAACTGCTGTCGGAGTGACCTACAAATTGGACCTACGGGCCGTAGGTCAATCTACGGTCCGTAGATTGCGTCCGTAAGTCAAGCCTGTTCGACAGGCCTTCACTAAAACGAGCATAACGTTTTACTCGGAGGTCGGAATTTAGCAAACTCGGTGGCGTTGGAAAGATAATTCAATTATCTATCTAACCATAGGTCATGGGACACCTAATTAATTTTTTTGCTAAGATTTATGACCATCTGAAGTTGACCCATCAGAACTTTCAGCTAACTGGCTGCTAACCTTCGATCTATGGTCAGACCTACGGACCGTGGATCGAATGACGGTCCGTGCTGGTCAACCGTAGTTCATGTCAGAGGTTGGGTAAGGAGGTCTTGATCCACGGACACAGACCACGGACCGTGGTATGATCTACGGACCGTGGGTCTGTCCGTGAGTCGAGACTTAACCAATTTTCTGAGCTGGCTAGGAGGGGTTGCAGTGGCGAACCACGGACCACCAGCACGGGCTGTGGTCTGACCTACGGTCCGTGGATGGTGACCGTAAGTTGCAACTGTAACTTCTCGAAATCTGCATTTTTTGGTCTGTTTTGAATACGGGGTGTTACATTATCTCCCCCTTGGGACCATTCATCCTCGAATGAAGGCTAAACTAGCTGAAATAGAGGGAGAGGGCTGCAATCCCTACCACTGAACACTGAGAACTGAATTTCTGACTGAACTGAGTTCCAAGGACATGCAAATACGCTGAAAATGCAAGTACAAACTGAAGGAACATGATTCTAAGACTGAATTTTCGCATGAATGACTGAAAAACTGAAGAGGAACTATTACCTCAAGCTGGAATGGAATCGGAAGGAAAGAGGTGAGGATACTTGGACTTCATGGCTGCTTCTGCTTCCCAAGTAGCTCCCTCTACTGACTGACTCCTCCACAAAACCTTGACTGAAGCGACTTCTTTATTTCTCAACCTTCTAACCTGACGATCGAGAATCTCAACTGGTACATCTTCATAAGAAAGACTATCTTTCACGGCCACACTCTCTAATGGCATTATGGATGCTGGATCACCCACACACTTCTTCAAAAGAGAAATGTGAAAGACTGGATGCACTGCTGCTAAGTCTGCTGGCAACTCTAACTCATAAGCCACTTTACCAATCCTTTTCAAGATCCGGTAAGGGCTTACATATCTGGGACTGAGCTTCCCTTTCTTGCCAAATCTCATCACCCCCTTCATAGGTGACACTTTCAGGAAAACCCAATCATCAACTTGGAACTCTAGTTCACTTCTTCTCACATCTGCATAAGACTTCTGGCGACTCTGGGCAGTCTTAAGTCTATCTCTAATGAGTTGCACTTTCTCCATAGCATCAAGGACTGAATCTGGTCCTATCAAGGCTGCTTCACCTACTTCAAACCAACCAACTGGAGATCTACATCTACGCCCATATAATGCCTCATAAGGGGCCATCTGAATGCTGGAATGGTAACTATTGTTGTAGGCGAACTCAATAAGAGGAAGGTGATCCTCCCAACTACCCTTGAAGTCGATCACACAAGCTCTCAACATGTCTTTAAGGTCTGAATGGTACGCTCTGCCTGACCATCCGTCTGCGGATGAAATGCTGTGCTAAGATTAACCTGAGTACCAAGACCTTTCTGAAATGACTTCCAGAAATGAGATGTAAACTGAGGACCTCTATCTGAGATGATAGACAAAGGAACCCCATGCAACCTCACAATCTCATTAATGTAAAGCTTGGCGTAATCCTCCGCCGAATCTGTAGTCTTGACCGCCAAAAAGCGAGAAGATTTAGTAACCTTATCAACAATCACCCAAATGGAGTCATGTTGTCTGCGAGTACGAGGTAAACCTGTGATGAAGTCCATGTTGATCACTTCCCACTTCCAAGTAGGAATGTCAATCTCTTGAGTCATACCCCCTGGTTTCTGATGTTCTACCTTTACTTGTTGGCAATTGGGGCACTTAGCCACAAAGTCTGCTATATCTCTTTTCATACCAGTCCACCAATAGACTTCCCGCAGATCACGGTACATCTTAGTGGCGCCTGGATGAATAGAATATCTGGAATTGTGGGCTTCTGCGAGAATATGTTGCCTCAATTCACCCACATCAGGAACACACAATCTACCTTGATAGCGAAGTACACCATCTCCCCCTTGGGAGAAAACCTCCACTCTCTGATTGTGGACTGCACTCTTAAGTTCAAGCAAGATTGGATCACTATCTTGCTTTTCCTTAACCTCTACTACCAAAGAAGATTTTGCCCCATTCTGAACCGTTACACCCACCATCTGATATGCTCATAAGACAAATTCCTAGGCGAGCAAGTCTGTGAACATCTTTTGCTAGCTCTTTTCTTTCTTCCTCAACATGTGCTACACTACCCATAGATAGTCTGCTAAGGGCATCTGCTACTACATTTGCCTTACCAGGATGGTAATGCACACTCATATCATAATCTTTGAGGAACTCTAGCCATCTTCTCTGGCGAAGATTCAACTCTTTCTAGGTGAATACATACTGGAGGCTCTTATGGTCTGTGAACACATCTACATGAACACCATACAAGTAGTGTCTCCAAATCTTAAGTGCAAACACCACTGCTGCTAGCTCGAGGTCATGAGTTGGATAATTCTTCTCATGTACCTTAAGTTGTCTAGAAGCATAAGTTATAACCTTACCTCGCTGCATCAATACACAACCTAGGCCGACTCTGGATGCATTACAATAGATCACATAACCATCTGAACCCTCTGGTAGAGTCAAGACAGGAGCTGTAGTCAACCTAACTTTCAATTCTGCAAAGCTTTTCTCACAATCATTTGACCATTGGAACTTAACCTTTTTCTGAGTTAACTTAGTCAATGGAGAGGCTATGGATGAAAATCTTTCCACAAACCGTCTGTAATTGTAACACCCCGTATTCAAAATAGACAAAAATGTAGATTTTGAGAAGTTGCAGGTGCAACTTACGGTCACCATCCACGGACCGTAGATCAGACCACGGCCCGTGCTGGTGGTCCGTGGTTCACCACTGCAACCCCTCCCCAGCCAGCTCAGAAAATTGGTTAAGTCTCGACTCACGGACAGACCCACAGTCCGTAGATCAGACCACGGTCCGTGGTCTGTGTCCGTGGATCAAGACCTCCTTACCCAGCCTCTGACATGAACTACGGTTGACCAGCACGGACCGTCGTTCGATCCACGGTCCGTAGGTCTGACCGTAGATCGAAGGATAGCAGCCAGTTAGCTGAAAATTCTGATGGGTCAACTTCAGATGGTCATAACTTTTAGCACAAAATGAATTATGTGTCCCATAACCTATGGTTAGATATATAATTGAATTATATTTCCAACGCCACTGAGTTTGCTAAATTCCGACCTCCGAGTAAAAAGTTATGCCCGTTTTAGTGAATCCCTGTCGGGCAGACTCCATCTACGGACCCAATCGATGGACCGTCGATTGATTGACGGACCGTCAGTCAGGTCCGTCAGTCACTCCGACAACAGCTAATTTAAGGGTCTTTTGGTCTTTTCCTATTTCGTTTAACCCCTAAGATACGTCGTTTAGACCCTAAATCATGAGGTTTTAATTAGTTTAAACCTAGAAACATAACTAGAACTTACCTAAGTCAAATTCATTAATCAAAACTTAGAAAATTAGAAGCAAGAAGGGAGAAAAAGGCCAAGAACCCTAGTTCAAGAACGTAACAAGGTTCTATCAGTTCCAGCCCCGAAATCGAAAGATTTCTCCGTGGAATTCGTCACCAGGTATGTGGGATTTCACTAGTGGGTTCCTTTCGCCCATTAGGTCCCTAGAATTCAGTCAGATTCTTGATTCCATGATTATGAACATACCTAGGGTTTCTAGAATCTCAATAGATCATCATAAATTAGTTATTTAAATGTTCCAAATCAGATTATCATGTTAATGCTCAGTTTATCGCATAAATTTCAGAACCCTAGCTATGTATTTCATTAGTTCTTGAATTACACATGCTAGGTCAGATATTTCAGTTATTCAGATATACATGCTCCAGTTTTATGCCACATTATCAGTATATTTCAGTATACACCCTATTTTGAGTTATAAATCTTGAGAAACTTTTCTTTAAGACAACACTTGAGTTTTAAACTGAGTTTTTGAGAAAGTTAACATGAGTTTGAGAAAGAGCTTCTAAAACATGATTAGTATGACAATTGAGTAGGTCATCAATGTATGAATAGTATGGTATCTAGATATACCATCAATGTTTATGCAGTATGACTTCCCAAATCATCAATGATCAGAGTATTGTTTTCTAAAAAGGAGTTTTCAAGTATGAGTATCTACATGTCAGTATTTTAAGCTATTCAGTATTTCAGTCATAATATATTCAGTTATACATGCCTCAGTTTATGAATGCATCATTATCAGATTAATTGTTGCATTCTCAGTTTGCATGTTCAGTTTCGAGCTATCCAGTATTTACAGAAATTTAGTCATAACCAGTTAACCATTTAATTCATTGGGAGTAGCATAATACCGAGTTGGACTAGGGTTTCAGCGTACCCATATAGTCCCAGAACTACTAGCCACGTAGGTGTAAGTCCCCTCTGTGGGCAACATCAGTTTAGTGATCACGCCAGCATGCCTCTATACCTCTGGCAGGGTATATTGGGTCCTCTCGATGGGGCGTATACATCGGACTCCACATTTAGCTCATGTGGTTTTATGTCGGTTATTAGTAGCTCCCACAGTTCAGTCAGACTCTATTGCATTGACCATATTTCAGTACAGTCAGTATTCAGTCTCAGCATGTTATAAATTTGGTCATTGCATTTAGTTAGCTCAGTATTCAGTATTTCAGTATCTATATCATGTTCAGATTATATCATTGCTCAGTATGCTTTGTTCAGTTATATGTTATTTCAGCTTTACTCCATCCTGCATGCTCAGTACCCTTCAAGTACTGACGCATACGTGCGCTACATCTTCTCGTGATGTAGGTTCAGGTTCTCAGCATCCAGATCACGCTTAGATCGATTCCCGATCTTTAGTTCAGCAGAATCAGTTGGTGAGTTCTCATTCTTCGGGGACAATAGTCATGAGTTTCTTTTCAGTATTTTTAGTCTTTAGTTTCAGTTTTGCTAGATCTAGTTGGGGCATGTCCCAACATTTCTAGTCAGTTTAGAGGCTTATTTCAGACATAGTTAGATTCAGCTTAGTATTTGAGTTTGATATTTCTTTTGTATTAAACTCTCAAATTTGCTACATTCAGTTATAGTATATGGGTATTCCCCATCTTTTCAGATTTATTTATGAATTAGCTTCCGCATCAGTTTATTATCTTTAGTATGCTCATGATCATGCCAGCAGGGTTAGCTTGGGATCACTTGTGGTCCTAGGTCCCGTGTCCGCGTCTTGGGGGTAAGCTTGGGGCGTGACAGTAATAGCCCGCTAGACCCAGGAAACTTCTAATATCTGTGTAGCAGAGGTAGGTCTAGGCCATTGTTTCACTGCTTCTATCTTCTGGGAATCTACTCGAATTCCTTCACTAGACACGATATGCCCAAGGAAGGCAACTGCTTGTAACCAAAACTCACACTTACTAAATTTTGCAAACAACTGACGATCTTTGAGAGTTTGCAGAACAACTCTCAAATGACTCGCATGTTCTTCCTCATTCCTAGAGTAAATGAGGATATCATCAATAAAGACGATAACGAACAAGTCTAAGTACTGCTTGAACACTCTGTTCATCAAATCCATGAAAGCTGCAGGAGCATTGGTTAGTCCAAATGGCATAACTACAAATTCGTAATGACCATATCGAGTTCTGAAGGCTGTCTTTGGAATGTCACTATCTCTGACTCTAAGCTGATGATAACCTGATCTGAGGTCTATCTTTGAGAAATGACTAGCACCCTGAAGTTGGTCAAACAAGTCATCAATCCTGGGGATGGGATACTTATTCTTGATTGTGACCTTGTTCAACTGCCTATAGTCAATGCACATTCTGAGAGAACCATCTTTCTTCTTACGAACAATACTGGTGCACCCCATGGTGAAATACTGGGTCTGATAAAGCCCTTATCTAGAAGGTCTTTTAACTGCTCTTTCAATTCCTTAAGATCAGCTGGAGCCATTCTGTAAGGAGGGACAGAGATAGGCTGGGTATCTGGAAGGAGATCAATTCCAAAGTCTATTTCCCTTTCGGGAGGAACTCCAGGAAGATCTTCTGGGAACACTTCTGGAAACTCACTGACTACAGGAACTGACTCAAGAGTTGGGGTTTCGGAACTAGAATCCTTAACCCGAACTAGATGATAGAGATAACCCTTAGAGATCATCTTTCTGGCCTTAAGGTAAGAAATGAATCGACCCATAGGCGCTAAGCTACTACCCTTCCATTCTAGGATTGGTTCGTCTGGAAATTGAAAACGAACAATCCTAGTTCTACAATCAACTGAGGCATAACATGAATGTAACCAATCTATACCTAGAATGACATCGAAGTCTACCATTTCTAACTCTACAAGATCTGCTGAGGTGACTTTCTGAGAGACTGTGACAGGGCAATTTTTGTATACCCGTCTAGCTATAACTGGGTCACCGACTGGAGTAGAGACTGAGAAGGGTTCTGAAAGAGTTTCTGGACTAACACTAAATTGGACTGCTATGTAAGGAGTTACAAAAGACAAAGTAGCCCCTGGATCTAACAATGCATAAACATCAAGATCAAAGACTGTAACGTACCAGTGACTACATCAGGAGAATCTTCCTGATCTTGACGAGCCTGAAGAGCATAAAGCCTATTTTGGCGCTGTCCGCCACCAGTACCAGAAGAGTTACCCTGCTGAGTCGGGCGACCTGCTGGTGCTGCTGAAGTTGTAGACTGAGCTCTACCATTATTTCCTCCTTGACCTTGTCTTGAAGGACAATCCTTTAATCTATGACCAGACTGGCCACACCCAAAGCATCCTCGCAAGGCACTCGCCCGGATGGTTCCTACTACAATTTGGGCAAGTTGGGTAGGTTTTGATGCCTGAAACACTACCTTGAGACTTAGAGCCTGACGCCCTACCTTTCTGATCATTACGGAACCTGGGGGATGGAACACTAGCTGATGAAGGGGCTGGAGTCGAAGACTTCTGCTGAAAATGCGAGCGGTTTCCACCACCCGATTTCTGGTGGGAATACTCATAGTTACCTGTTCTTGCTTTCTTAGTATCCTTAGCCTGTTCCCTAAGCTTATCACCCTCAACCTGCTGAGCATGAGTCATGAGCCTAGAGATGTTCATGTTTCCCAACAACATAGCATTCCTGCACTCTGTTTTCACTAAGTCTGACACTCCATAGAGAAACTTATTCATCTAAGCCCTGGAATCAGCAACCATGTGAGGAGCATACCTGGAGAGTTGGTTAAACTTGAGCCCATACTCTTGGACAGTCATGTTACCCTGCCTTAAGTTCATAAATTCCTGGGCCCTTGCTTCTCTTAACTCTATGGGGAAAAACCTGTCTAGAAAGGTTTCGCTGAAACATTCCCAAGTAATAGGAGCAGCATCTGTACCCCTGTTCTCCTTCCACTGAGTATACCAGATATGAGCTACATCCTTAAGTTGGTAAGATGCCAACTCAACCCGATCATTCCCAGTGACCTGCATCACCTCAAAGATCTTCTTGATCTCATCCAAGAAATTCTGGGGATCTTCACCAGTCTGCGATCCTAAGAACTCTGGAGGATTCATCCTAACAAAGTCACGGACCCTTGCTGCTGCTGATCCACCATTTGCATTCACAGGAGCTTGAACCCGCTGATTGTTTTGGTTAGCGACACTCTGAGCCAACATCTGAATGGCATTCCTGAATTCAGTATTCGACACTTCTTGATCTGGAACTGGATGAGCTGCGTTTGCGTTCCTGGCATTCGCATTCCTAGCATAAGCTCTACGAGGAGGCATGATCACTGAAACGTAGAACGTCGAGTTAGAATGGAATTTAGATCATACCTTACGCACGATAAGAGTAACAAGAAAATGAAGATTTCCTAAAACACTTTGTAGCCTCCCTCTCATTAGATGTGGTGCGCACTACACACCCATGAAAAGGACTCTACCTAGTGCAGCTTTTCAGACATCCAAGGACACTTAAACCTAATGCTCTGATACCAAGTTTGTCACGCCCCGAGCTACCCCCAAGACGCGGACACGGGACCTAGGACCACAAGTGATCCCAAGCTAACCCTGCTGGCATGATCATGAGCATACTAAAGAAAATAAACTGATGTGGAAGCTAATTCATAAATAAATCTGAAAAGATGGGGAATACCCATATACTATAACTGAATATATCAAATCTGAGAGTTTAATACAAAAGAAATATCAAACTCAAAACACTAAGCTGAATCTAACTATGTCTGAAATAAGCCTTTAAACTGACTAGAAATGTTGGGACATGCCCCAACTAGATCTAGCAAAACTGAAACTAAAGACTAAGAATACTGAAAAGAAACTCATGACTATTGTCCTCAGAGAATGAGGACTCACCACTGATTCTGCTGAACTGGAGATCGGAACCGATCTAAGCGTGATCTGGATGCTGAGAACCTGAACCTACATCACGAGAAGATGTAGCGCACGTATGCGTCAGTACTTGAAAGGTACTGAGCATGCAGGATGGAGTAAAACTGAAATAACATATAACTGAACAAAGCATACTGAGCAATGATATAATCTGAACATGATATGGATACTGAAATACTGAATACTGAGCTAACTGAATGCAATGACCAAATCTATAACATGCTGACTGAATACTGACTGTACTGAAATATGGTCAATGCAATAGAGTCTGACTGAACTTTGGGAGCTACTAATAACCGACATAAAACCACATGAGCTAAATGTGGAGTCCGATGTATACGCCCCATCGAGAGGACCCAATATACCCTGCCAGAGGTATAGAGGCATGCTGGCGTGATCACTAAACTGATGTTGCCCACAGAGGGGACTTACACCTACGTGGCTCGTAGTTCTGGGAATATATGGGTACGCTGAAACCCTAGTCCAACTCGATATTATGCTACTCCCAATGAATTAAGTAGTTAAATGGTTATGACTGAATTTCTGTAAATACTGGATAGCTCGAACTGAACATGCAAACTGAGAATGCAACAATTAATCTGATAATGATGCATTCATAAACTGAGGCATGTAAAACTGAATACTGAAATATCTGACCTAGCATGTGTAATTCAAGAACTAAAGAAATACATAGCTAGGGTTCTGAAATTCATGCGATAAACTGAGCAATAACATGATAATTTGATTTGGAACATTTAAATAACTAATTCATGATGATCTGCTATAATTCTAGAAACTCTAAGTCTGTTCATAATCATGGAATCAAGAATCTGACTGAATTCTAGGGACCTAATGGGCGAAAGGAACCCACTAGTGAAATCCCACATACCTGGTGACGAATTCCACGGAGAAATCTTTCGATTTCGGGGCTGGAACTGATGGAACCTTGCTGCGTTCTTGAACTAGGGTTCTTGACCTTTTTCTCCCTTCTTGCTTCTAATTTTCTAAGTTTTGATTAATGAATTGACTTAGGTAAGTTCTAGTTATGTTTCTAGGCTTAAACTAATTAAAACCTCATGATTTAGGGTCTAAACGACGTATCTTAGGGGTTAAACGAAATAGGAAAAGACCAAAGGACCCCTGAATTAACTGTTGTCGGAGTGACCTACGGATTGGACCTACGGGCCGTAGGTCAATCTACGGTCCGTAGATTGCGTCCGTAAGTCAAGCCTGTTCGACAGGCCTTCACTAAAATGAGCATAACTTTTTACTCGGAGGTCGGAATTTAGTAAACTCGGTGGCGTTGGAAAGATAATTCAATTATATATCTAACCATAGGTCATGGGACACCTAATTCATTTTTTTGCTAAGAGTTATGACCATCTGAAGTTGACCCATCAGAACTTTCAGCTAACTGGCTGCTAACCTTCGATCTATGGTCAGACCTACGGACCGTGGATCGAATGATGGTCCGTGCTGGTCAACCGTAGTTCATGTCAGAGGCTTGGTAAGGAGGTCTTGATCCACGGACACAGACCACGGACCGTGGTATGATCTACGGACCGTGGGTCTGTCCGTGAGTCGAGACTTAACCAATTTTCTGAGCTGGCTGGGGAAGGGTTGCAGTGGCGAACCACGGACCACCAGCACGGGCCGTGGTCTGACCTACGGTCCGTGGATGGTGAACGTAAGTTGCGACTGCAACTTCTCGAAATCTGCATTTTTGGTCTGTTTTGAATACGGGTTGTTACAGGATAATTATATGTTTTAGTTTTTGCATTTAAATTTCTATAATCAATAACCATTCTACTTTTTCCTCTTTTTTGTTCACTATGTTTATTTACGATAAATGCCGGACTTGTATGCTTACTATTGCTTTCTTGTATATATCCTTTTTCTAGAAATTCATCTATATGTATCTTAAACTCGGTTAAATCATTAAAATTATACTTTAATGGTTTTTGGGTTATTATACTGTTATTATCAATTAGCTCAATTTTTACTTTTGTTTTATGTTTTTCCCATCCTTGTAAAGGATCCTCACTATATAATAATTCTAGCTTATCTTGAATTATTTTTACTTTATCTATAGAGAATATAATTAATTCTATTTTAGGGTCTTTTTCTTTTATATTTTCTAATTTTTGTGTAATTTTTTCACTTCCTTTTATCCATTCTGTTGTTTTCGTTTTTTATTATTTACCCTTTTTGCTCCTATTTTTTGTTTACACGGTGTTGTGAACCACCAGTGTGTTTTTGTTATTATATGTGGGTATAATTTTTCTAAAATTGGAATTCCTAATAGCATATCTTTTGTAGTTAATTCAAAGTTATATATTTCTTCTATAGTTAATATCTTATCCCATATTTGTATGCCTTATATGTGATCATGCTTCCTTTATTATTAAATCCTGTTACTACTATAGGTATTTTTAATTTTTCCCACTTATCTTCTGGTAAACAATTGTACTTACATATATTAGCTTCTGCTCCCGTATCTATCATTGGTGTACAATATCGGTTGTAATATCCTTCTATTATTATCTTTGCAAGTATATATATTTTCATATTTTTATCATACCAAGGTCCTTTTTATTATTACTCTTTTATTTTCATAATTTATTGTTAACTGTTTGTCTTCTAGATTATATGGTTTTACTTGTTCCAACCATTTTATTCCTAAAATGATATTTTCATTTCCTTGATATATTTTGAATTTTATTACTATTGGTACTCCTCCGATGATTATTTCCTTTTCTGTAGTTTCTTCGGTATACATTAATGCTTTTGGTAGTTCGGAGCATGATTGTTCAATAGTTATTATTTCATCTTCCGTCACTAATTCTCTTGTAATATAGTTTTCTTCTCGTCCTGTGTCTATTAATATTAAATATTTTCGTTGTTCCATTATTCCCGTTATGTAGTAATGATGTGGTTTTATATCTTCTTCTATTGATTTTTGTGGGGTTTTATCTATTCTCCTTGAGATACTCATTTTTGATGATGTTTGGGATATCTCATTGTTTATTCTTTTCGATGTGCTTAGTCTTTCTTTTACTATTTCTAAATCTTCTTCAATATCAATTTCATTATAACTATAGTCATTTTTATCTATGACTGTAACTATTCTTTCAAAGGGATCTTCTATTTTTATTTTGTCTATTTTATTTTTTGCTGTTATTTTATGTTTTGTTGTTAGAACATATAAGTTTTTACATCTAGCTGTAAATATTTTACTTCCTGGAGCTAGTTCTATCCCTGACATTCGCCAGTATAATACTAGTGATTTATCTATATTTCTGTCATTTATTTCTACTGAGTAGTTAGCACTTATTATAAACTTAAATTTTTGGTATATGAGGTTACCTCTTACTGCACTTATTATACTTTTTTCTATGGGTTGTATAATTCTATCATCCGCTAAGTATATTTCTATGGGTGTATCTATTCCTTCCCTAAAACATGCTTTTATTAATATTTCCGTTCCTCCTAAATGTACATATTTAATTAGATTTTTAGCCTTAATATCTTGTATTTCTTTATTTATTATTCGTTTATTTATTATTGGTATTTTGGCATTTTCTTTAGTGTATTTGCAATCTATGATATGTTCTCTTTGACTTACTACATAATATTCTTCTTTTTGTCGTTTAAACCAGTTTCTTACTGTTGGTATTTCGAATATTTTTGCTACGCTTAGGTCTAATTCTTTTCCTTTTATTTGTTCAAATACACTATTATCAAATATTATTTTCTGTTCTAAATGTTCTTCGTCTTGATGTTCTTCTCTATTTATTGTTTGTATATCTGCTTCAGTCATTTATATTATAGAATTCATTATCTGATTCTATTTCTATGTCATTATCTATTTCATTTTCCGATAATTCATATATACTATCATTGCTTTCTAATTCATAATCTACGTGTTCTATTTGTGTATATTTTTCATCGTCTATTATTATTTCTGATATTTGTTTTTTCTTTGGATTTTTAGGTAATTTACAATCTCTAGCTATATGTCCTAATTTTCCACAATTATAACAAGTACATTCCGTTAGTTTTCTTTTTGGTCTATATGGTCTTTTGGTTTTGTAATTTTTTACATAGTACCTTCTTCTTGGTTTTTTATATTTATATTTTGATCTATATTTTTCATTATATTTCTTTCTATTTTTGTAATACTTATCCGTACAACCAAATTGGGGTGCTGTCTTATTTTTGCAACATGCTAAGTTCTTTATTAATATTTTTTCCATTTTTATTTCTTCTTTATGCTTTTCACATAGTTCCATAAACCATCGTTGCAAGAATTTCATTCTAGCTCCTAAGGTGTCCGTTAATTCTGCTTCATTCCAACTTTTTATTATTTTTGAATTAAAAGGTTCTGGTAATTTTGTAAAATATAATTTTCTTATTTCTTTACTTTCTTCTGTGCTATATGTTCCTTTATAATAATATTCTCTAAATGCACATGTATATTCATCTATGTAACACATATTGCATATTGCTAGTTTTGTCATTAGATTCCGATTTATGATTTTTTCTTTATTTTGTTCTTCTACTTCTGTTGTCATACTACTAAATTCATTTCTTATAGCTATTTCGTATTTATATAATATTTCCATGGTTGTAGTGGCTATTCCACCATCAAATTTTTTATTATTTCTTAAAGTTGTTAAGCTTTCATTTGTTAAATTTTGTAGCCATAATTTTACTGTTCCTATAAGTGTTCTTTCTATGTATCCTGGTGCCTCTGCTATTACTATCTTGTTATCTATTAATTGTTTTGATATGTATCCTATCCATAATTGGATTGTTTTATTTATGTCTGCTACACAGTCTAAATCTAAAAATTCATGTTGTCCAGTTATTGGTTTAGGCGTCCATTTTTTATTTAATCTTTTATCCCATGTAGGTTTTTCTTTATCATATTGTTCATAATTTTCATTATAATATTTTGGATTAAATTTTTTTAGGTTTTTTACTCCTGATGTGCTAGGTTTTTCATCCATGTCTACGTCGTCCATGTCTACGTCTTCTGTATTTACTTCTAAATTCTTTGTATTATCTATGTTTGCTAAAAGTTTCGTATATGTTTCGCTTGTTTCCGAATGTTGTTCTAGATCATCATCGTTTATTTCATCAACTCTTATTTCGGATAGATTATCTTGGTTATTTTCTTCTTTTTCTCCTAATTCATCTTGTAATTGCAATTTTTCTTTAAATTTAATTATCTCATTTGCTAATTTTGTTTTTTTTACTTTTTCTTTTTGTTTAATTTCATACATTTCTTTTAATATTGCTAGCTCTTTTTCTAGCTCTATTATTTTAGTATTTTTTACTTCTTCTAATTGTTGTACTTCCTTTTTTGCATGTTGTTTTATTTTTTCAATTTTTGTTCTTCTATCTATTTCTTCATTTTCTTTTGTTATTCTTACCATAGCAGTTAAACTATCTTCTAGTTTTACCGTTTCATTTTCTAACATTAAACTTATATTGTCACCTATTTTCTTATATCTTCTTCCTAGATTAGAAAATATTATATTTATTTTTAATCCGTCATAATTTTCATATGTTTTTTCATCTATTGCGTATTCTTCTTTATTCATTTATAAATTATGTTGTAGTTTATATTCTAAGCTATTTATTTGTATTTCTAGATATAAAATAGTCTTTCTTTGTGCTACTATAGATTTGTGACAAATTACTGCGAATATATTGTTGTTAAGTCTATTTTGCCTATGTTCTAATTCTTGTCGTTTTTCTATAATTATTTCATTAAGTTTTTGTCTATAGTCGCTATTCTTGTTATTCATTGTATTTTTAAGTATTGAATATATTCTATTTTAGATATATTATCTATTAATTGATTTAATTTTTCGTTATCAGTTTTTTTTATATTAAGTTGTTTATATTCCGGATATAATTTATTTAATTTTCTTCTTATTTTTCTTAATTTTCTACTCGTATGTTTCTTACCGTGTTTCTTATTATCCATAGCTCTGATACCATTTTTTGTAGCGGAATTGGTAACTGAGGGATTCATAGAAGTGGTAGTGTAGTAGATGGTAGTGTGGTAGGTAAGTATTTTATTTTAAAGATTTTATTATAATATTCTTTTGCTAGGTGTCTTAATCTTGATATCTCTTTAATGTTATTTTTTGGTAGTGTGAAATTCATGGTAAAATGTAATAATATTTATTGTAATATTCTTCCGATAGTTGTTTTAATCTGAATATTTCTTTAATATTATTTATGATATATTCTAGATATAATATATCTTCGGTTCTTTGGTACATATATAAATTTTCCTTCATTAATTGTTCTAATAGTTTTATATCTTCCATAGTTTCTATCAAATATTGTAAATATTCATAATTCATTTTAATCTGAATTTATTTCTAAATCGTACCATTCTATTCTTTCATTATCTAAATATAGATCTTGTCAATCTATTTCATACCATTCTTGATTCAATATATTTTCTGATTCGTAATCATTAAATATTTTTTCCTATATTATTCTTCTTAATTCAATTATTTCTATATCGTTAACTATATATAAGATTAAAGTTTCGTAATTTTTTATCATTTCGTCATGCATATATGTAGTCATGTTCGTTGTCTATGCAATTTTTATTTTCAAATTATTCCTTCCTATCATATTTATAATTGATTAAATTCATATTAGATCATTATGAACTAGATTATCTTTATCATGTTTTCCTGTCACTACTAGCATCGTACTTTAGCGGATACTTCCTTCTTATCAGCGCCTCAACTTTGTTTACTCTCCTAAACGGCTTCCTCGCCTACCGGTTTCAACATTAGGATGGCATAGTATAGAAGTTTTCTCCCTGTTTCCAGTGTGCTAATAAACTAGAAATCATGATTCAAATAATTCTAATACATAATAACTAACATAAATTTATTCAATCATATATATGATATTCAGGAATATATGAAATTAGTTCCGCATATTTTTTGAACAATATACCTTTGCTTCTTGCTTAGCCATGCTATCTGAAATATCTGATTGGATTTCAGATTTTTGCTCCATTTATCTAAATACTAAATTTTTAGTTGAGAGAGTTTTTTGGAAGAAAGTTTTAAGTTAGGCAATGCCTGCCTTTATATTTACATATCCCTCCCTTATATAGAAAGGAATTCTTATGTACTACTTACAATTTACACCTACCATTCCTACTACTAACACTTACCCATATAATTGTTACACTTGTCCATTCTTGCCCATACTTTCCCATACTACTTTATTACATTTGTCCATCCTACTTTTAATATGCACATGCACTACCTACTTTATTGACTATTTTACATTACATTCAATAATAAGACTAGTATATTTACGAGTGTCTTTTTTCTCTTATCTCCTTCCATCCATATCTTCTTTTCTTGTCTTCTTCTTTGTCTTATCTTCTTCCGATTTTATTAGATCATTCCAGCTGGACGTTTGGGATTATATTATCTTCTCCGTTACATTTTGAGCATATGTGGTCAGGGTATTTGTGACCAATTAGCTTGCAATATCTGGTTAATAACTCTGCCGAAATAAATCCTGCTTTTAATGCTCGTGTCGTCGGTCGTTCTTCTGGCTTGAGTAATGATAAAATCCATCTTTGGACTTCATCCATATCTGTTTTCCTTAGCTCCCTTGAATTGGAATAAATCATTAACTGATCTCTTGCATAGTATCTCCATATAGCGTTTCCGTTTAAGTAATTATTTGCTAGCTCTTTTATAATGGTTGATATACCAATTATTCTCTTATTGGCATAAAAACTGGGTATCTCGCTTTTTTGTATCTCTGGTTGCTGTCCGATATCTTCTGGTATTATCATATCTTTTGTTAATCCTATCTTTACCACTTGTATCAGAGGTTTTATTTCCTCGTATAATATCTCTGCTGTTGCCGTATAAAATTTTACATAGAATAAATTTCCCTTAGTAACTCTCTTTATGTAATAAATGCTCTATGTAGTTCCGGTATTCCGCTTAGTTCTTCTCCGTCATATGTATATACAGTATTTAGTAATCCATAGTTATAACATGTCCTTACTAAGTTGGCGTTAGTTTTTGGTTGTGCAATTAGTTTATTATAACCTTGCAATCTTTGGGTTAAATAATCTTGATTTGGTTCTTTTGTAGTTGATTTGGGGTTGCGGTTTAAGTAAGTTTGGATTTTGTGTATATTTTCGATATAGGTTCGTGTGATGTAATTATATGTCTTTTTTTCATTTTGGTTTTGCAAACTATCTGCATATGTAGATGTTTGCGGTTCTATGGACATATGTCTAAGTGTCCTTTGGGTAAATGGTTTTTCGAATAGTTGGTTTAAGTTAGTATTTTTATGTTGTTTATCGCTAACTTGTTTGCTTGTACCTGCAGCTGTATTTAAACAAACATTATGGGTTTTAAGGAGTTTCCCACCGTCTCCTTTTAGCTCTAGATTTTTTCCGTCTTCCGATCGACGTAGCTCCGCATTTTTATAGTCATGCTGCTGACTAGCTTTAGACTTCAGATTATCTTCATTAGTCTTTAGCTTTTGTATCTCGTTGTCCATACTATCCACTTTTATACAAAGTGTAGTTATGGCTTTGAGTATCTCTTCCATTGTATTTTCGTTCTCAGTCTGAGTAGCTTTGTCTTGATAAGTAATCTGTATTTTAATATTCCTCCATAACTTTTTTCACTCGCATCTGATTCTATTATATAAGTAAATTTTTTGTTTTCATCTGGAAAGTATAGTTTAGGTAAGTTTTTACATAATAATTTTACCTTTTGTATTTGTATTTGGTCTTTTTTATCAACCATATATTCTATATCTTTCTTTAATTTTTGTTGTAATGGTTTTAACTTTTCTGCTAATTTTGGTATGTATTCTCATACTTGATTTACTAGTCCCTAAGAATGATTGTAATTTCTTTTTTGTGTCTAGTTGTTCATTTGAGTTAATTATTTTTTGTACTATATGTGTTTGCATTTTTATTCCGTTTTTATCAATTTGTATTCCTAAGAATTCTATTTGATTTTTCATTATTAGCTTTCTTTTTACTTAGACTTATACCTGAATATTCTATGATGTGTATAAATTTTTCTAATAATCTTATATGTTCATCTTGTGTCTTAGAATATAATAATATATCATCAATCTACACTAAACAATTTTCTATTTGTTTAAAGTAATTGTCCATAAAGTGTTGGTATCTACCTGGTGCGTTTTTATATCCAAATGGTAATACATTCCATTCATAAAATCCTTGTGGTACAGTGAATGCTGTTAGTTTTTTAGATTCTTCTTCTAGTTTTAAGTGATAAAATCCTGATTTACAATTAAATTTGCTAAAATAATTATATCATTGTATTTGTCTTATCTTTAGTATTTTATTTGGTATCGGATAATTATATGTTTTAGTTTTTGCATTTAAATTTCTATAATCAATAACCATTCTACTTTTTCCTCTTTTTTATTCACTATGTTGCTTTACGATAAATGCCGGTCTTGTATGCTTACTATTGCTTTCTTGTATATATCCTTTTTCTAGAAATTCATCTATATGTATCTTAAACTCGGTTAAATCATTAAAATTATACTTTAATGATTTTTGGGTTATTATACTGTTATTATCAATTAGCTCAATTTTTACTTTTGTTTTATATGATTCCCATCCTTGTAAAGGATCCTCACTATATAATAATTCTAGCTTATCTTGAATTATTTTTTACTTTATCTATAGAGAATATAATTAATTCTATTTTAGGGTCTTCTTCTTTTATATTTTCTAATTTTTGTGTAATTTTTTCACTTCCTTTTATCCATTCTGTTGTTTTTCGTTTTTTATTATTTACCCTTTTTGCTCCTATTTTTTGTTTACACAGTGTTGTGAACCACCAGTGTGTTTTTGTTATTATATGTGGGTATAATTTTTCTAAAATTGGAATTCCTAATAGCATATCTTTTGTAGTTAATTCAAAGTTATATATTTCTTCTATAGTTAATATCTTATCCCATATTTGTATGCCTTATATGTGATCATGCTTCCTTCATTATTAAATCCTGTTACTACTATAGGTGTTTTTAATTTTTCCCACTTATCTTCTGGTAAACAATTGTACTTACATATATTAGCTTCTGCTCCCGTATCTATCATTGGTGTACAATATCGGTTGTAATATCCTTCTATTATTATCTTTGCAAGTATATATATTTTCATATTTTTATCATACCAAGGTCCTTTTTATTATTACTCTTTTATTTTCATAATTTATTGTTAACTGTTTGTCTTCTAGATTATATGATTTTACTTGTTCCAACCATTTTATTCCTAAAATGATATTTTCATTTCCTTGATATATTTTGAATTTTATTACTATTGGTACTCCTCCGATGATTATTTCCTTTTCTGTAGTTTCTTCGGTATACATTAATGCTTTTGGTAGTTCGGAGCATGATTGTTCAATAGTTATTATTTCATCTTCCGTCACTAATTCTCTTGTAATATAGTTTTCTTCTCGTCCTGTGTCTATTAATATTAAATATTTTCGTTGTTCCATTATTCCCGTTATGTAGTAATGATGTGGTTTTATATCTTCTTCTATTGATTTTTGTGGGGTTTTATCTATTCTCCTTGAGGTACTCATTTTTGATGATGTTTGGGGTATCTCATTGTTTATTCTTTTCGATGTGCTTAGTCTTTCTTTTACTATTTCTAAATCTTCTTCTATATCAATTTCATTATAACTATAGTCATTTTTATCTATGACTGTAATTATTCCTTCAAAGGGATCTTCTATTTTTATTTTGTCTATTTTATTTTTTGCTGTTATTTTATGTTTTGTTGTTAGAACATATAAGTTTTTACATCTAGCTGTAAATATTTTACTTCCTGGAGCTAGTTCTATCCCTGACATTCATCAGTATAATACTAGTGATTTATCTATATTTCTGTCATTTATTGCTACTGAGTAGTTAGCACTTATTATAAACTTAATTTTTTGGTATATGAGGTTACCTCTTACTGCACTTATTATACTTTTTTCTATGGGTTGTATAATTCTATCATCCGCTAAGTATATTTCTATGGGTGTATCTATTCCTTCCCTAAAACATGCTTTTATTAATATTTCCGTTCCTCCTAAATGTACATATTTAATTGGATTTTTAGCCTTAATATCTTGTATTTCTTTATTTATTATTCGTTTATTTATTATTGTTATTTTGGCCTTTTCTTTAGTGTATTTGCAATCTATGATATGTTCTCTTTGACTTACAACATAATATTCTTCTTTTTGTCGTTTAAACCAGTTTCTTACTGTTGGTATTTCGAATATTTTTGCTACGCTTAGGTCTAATTCTTTTCCTTTTATTTGTTCAAATACACTATTATCAAATATTATTTCTATCAGAGCTATGGATAATAAGAAACACGGTAAGAAACATACGAGTAGAAAATTAAGAAAAATAAGAAGAAAATTAAACAAATTATATCCGGAATATAAACAACTTAATATAAAAAAAACTGATAACGAAAAATTAAATCAATTAATAGATAATATATCTAAAATAGAATATATTCAATACTTAAAAATACAATGAATAACAAGAATAGCGACTATAGATAAACACTTAATGAAATAATTATAGAAAAACGACAAGAATTAGAACATAGGCAAAATAGACTTAACAATAATATATTCGCAGGAATTTGTCACAAATCTATAGTAGCACAAAGAAAGACTATTTTATATCTAGAAATATAAATAAATAGCTTAGAATATAAACTACAACATAATTTATAAAAGAATAAAGAAGAATACGCAATAGATGAAAAAACATATGAAAATTATGATGGATTAAAAATAAAGATAATATTTTCTAATCTAGGAAGAAGATATAAGAAAATAGGTGACAATATAAGTTTAAAACTAGAAGATAGTTTAACTGCTATGGTAAGAATAATAAAAAGAAAATGAATAAATAGATAGAAGAACGGAAATTGAAAAAATAAAACAACAAGCAAAAAAGGAAGTACAACAATTAGAAGAAGTAAAAAATACTAAAATAATAGAGCTAGAAAAAGAGCTAGCAATATTAAAAGAAATGTATGAAATTAAACAAAAAGAAAAAGTAAAAAAAACAAAATTAGCAAATGAGATAATTAAATTTAAAGAAAAATTGTAATTACAAGATGAATTAGGAGAAAAAGAAGAAAATAACCAAGATAATCTACCCGAAATAAGAGTTGATGAAATAAACGATGATGATCTAGAACAACATTTGGAAACAAGCGAAACATATACGGAACTTTTAGCAAACATAGATAATACAAAGAATTTAGAAGTAAATACAGAAGACGTAGACATGGACGACGTAGACATGGACGAAAAACCTAGCACATCAGGAGTAAAAAACCTAAAAAATTTTAATCCAAAATATTATAATGAAAATTATGCAATATGATAAAGAAAAAACTACATGGGATAAAAGATTAAATAAAAAATGGACGCCTAAACCAATAACTGGACAACATGAATTTTTAGATTTAGACTATGTAGCAGACATAAATAAAACAATCCAATTATGGATAGGATACATATCAAAACAATTAATAGATAACAAGATAGTAATAGCAGAGGCACCAGGATACATAGAAAGAACACTTATAGGAACAGTAAAATTATGACTACAAAATTTAACAAATGAAAGCTTAACAACTTTAAGAAATAATAAAAAATTTGATGGTGGAATAGCCACTACAACCATGGAAATATTATATAAATACGAAATAGCTATAAGAAATGAATTTAGTAGTATGACAACAGAAGTAGAAGAACAAAATAAAGAAAAAATCATAAATCGGAATCTAATGACAAAACTAGCAATATGCAATATGTGTTACATAGATGAATCTACATGTGCATTTAGAGAATATTATTATAAAGGAACATATAGCACAGAAGAAAGTAAAGAAATAAGAAAATTATATTTTACAACATTACCAGAACCTTTTAATTCAAAAATAATAAAAAGTTGGAATGAAGCAGAATTAACGGACACCTTAGGAGCTAGAATGAAATTCTTGCAACGATGGTTTATGGAACTATGTGAAAAGCATAAAGAAGAAATAAAAATGGAAAAAACATTAATAAAGAACTTAGCATGTTGCAAAAATAAAACAGCACCCCAATTTGGTTGTACGGATAAGTATTACAAAAATAGAAAGAAATATAATGAAAAATATAGATCAAAATATAAATATAAAAAACCAAGAAGAAGGTACTATGTAAAAAATTACAAAACCAAAAGACCATATAGACCAAAAAGAAAACTAACGGAATGTACTTGTTATAATTGTGGAAAATTAGGACATATAGCTAGAGATTGTAAATTACCTAAAAATCCAAAGAAAAAACAAATATCAGAAATAATAATAGACGATCAAAAATATACACAAATAGAATACGTAGATTATGAATTAGAAAGCAATGATAGTATATATGAATTATCGGAAAATGAAATAGATAATGACATAGAAATAGAATCAGATAATAAATTCTATAATATAAATGACTGAAGCAGATATACAAACAATAAATAGAGAAGAACATCAAGACGAAGAACATTTAGAATAGAAAATAATATTTGATAATAGTGTATTTGAACAAATAAAAGGAAAAGAATTAGATCTAAGCGTAGCAAAAATATTCGAAATACCAACAGTAAGAAACTGGTTTAAACGACAAAAAGAAGAATATTATGTAGTAAGTCAAAGAGAACATATCATAGATTGCAAATACACTAAAGGAAAGGCCAAAATACCAATAATAAATAAACGAATAATAAATAAAGAAATACAAGATATTAAGGCTAAAAATCCAATTAAATATGTACATTTAGGAGGAACGGAAATATTAATAAAAGCATGTTTTAGAGAAGGAATAGATACACCCATAGAAATATACTTAGCGGATGATAGAATTATACAACCCATAGAAAAAAGTATAATAAGTACATTAAGAGGTAACCTCATATACCAAAAATTTAAGTTTATAATAAGTGCTAACTACTCAGTAGCAATAAATGACAGAAATATAGATAAATCACTAGTATTATACTGGCGAATGTCAGGGATAGAACTAGCCCCAGAAAGTAAAATATTTACAGCTAGATGTAAAAACTTATATGTTCTAACAACAAAACATAAAATAACAGCAAAAAATAAAATAGACAAAATAAAAATAGAAGATCCCTTTGAAAGAATAGTTACAGTCATAGATAAAAATGATTATAGTTATAATGAAATTGATATAGAAGAAGATTTAGAAATAGTAAAAGAAAGACTAAGCACATCGAAAAGAATAAACAATGAGATATCCCAAACATCATCAAAAATGAGTATCTCAAGGAGAATAGATAAAACCCCACAAAAATCAATAGAAGAAGATATAAAACCACATCATTACTACATAACGGGAATAATGGAACAACGAAAATATTTAATATTAATAGACACAGGACGAGAAGAAAACTATATTACAAGAGAATTAGTAACGGAAGATGAAATAATAACTATTGAACAATCATGCTCCGAACTACCAAAAGCATTAATGTATACCGAAGAAACTACAGAAAAGGAAATAATCATCGGAGCAGTACCAATATTAATAAAATTCAAAATATATCAAGGAAATGAAAATATTATTTTAGGAATAAAATGGTTGGAACAAGTAAAACCATATAATCTAGAAGACAAACAGTTAACAATAAATTATGAAAATAAAAGAGTAATAATAAAAAGGACCTTGGTATGATAAAAATATGAAAATATATATACTTGCAAAGATAATAATAGAAGGATATTACAACCGATATTATACACCAATGATAGATACGGGAGTAGAAGCTAATATATGTAAATACAATTGTTTACCAGAAGATAAGTGGGAAAAATTAAAAACACCTATAGTAGTAACAGGATTTAATAATGAAGGAAGCATGATCACATATAATGCAAAAAATATAAAAATACAAATATGGGATAAGATATTAACTATAGAAGAAATATATAACTTTGAATTAACTACAAAAGATATGCTATTAGGAATGCCATTTTTAGAAAAATTATACCCACATATAATAACAAAAACACACTGGTGGTTCACAACACCGTGTAAACAAAAAATAGGAGCAAAAAGGGTAAATAATAAAAAACGAAAAACAACAGAATGGATAAAAGGAAGTGAAAAAATTACACAAAAATTAGAAAATATAATAGAAGAAGACCCTAAAATAGAATTAATTATATTCTCTATAAATAAAGTAAAAATAATTCAAGATAAGCTAGAATTATTATACAGTGAGGATCCTTTACAAGGATGGGAAAAACATAAAACAAAAGTAAAAATTGAGCTAATTGATAATAACAGTATAATAACCCAAAATCCATTAAAGTATAATTTTAATGATTTAACCGAGTTTAAGATACATATAGATGAATTACTAGAAAAAGGATATATACAAGAAAGCAATAGTAAGCATACAAGCCCGGCATTTATCGTAAATAAACATAGTGAACAAAAAAGAGGAAAAAGTAGAATGGTTATTGATTATAGAAATTTAAATGCAAAAACTAAAACATATAATTATCCGATACCAAATAAAATACTAATGATAAGACAAATACAAGGATATAATTATTTTAGCAAATTTGATTGTAAATCAGGATTTTATCACTTAAAACTAGAAGAAGAATCTAAAAAACTAACAGCATTCACTGTACCACAAGGATTTTATGAATGGAATGTATTACCATTTGGATATAAAAACGCACCAGGTAAATACCAACACTTTATGGACAATTACTTTAAACAAATAGAAAATTGTGTAGTGTACATCGATGATATATTATTATATTCTAAGACACAAGATGAACATATAAGATTATTAGAAAAATTTATACACATCATAGAATATTCAGGTATAAGTCTAAGTAAAAAGAAAGCTGATATAATGAAAAATCAAATAGAATTCTTAGGAATACAAATTGATAAAAACGGAATAAAAATGCAAACACATATAGTACAAAAAATAATTAACTCAAATGAACAACTAGACACAAAAAAGAAATTACAATCATTCTTAGGACTAGTAAATCAAGTAAGAGAATACATACCAAAATTAGCAGAAAATTTAAAACCATTATAACAAAAATTAAAGAAAGATATAGAATATCAGTTTGATAAAAAAGACCAAATACAAATACCAAAGGTAAAATTATTATGTAAAAACTTACCTAAACTATACTTTCCAGATGAAAACAAAAAAATTACTTATATAATAGAATCAGATGCGAATGAAAAAAGTTATGGAGGAATATTAAAATACAGGTATGATGACACTACGATAGAACATCATTGTAGGTATTATTCAGGAACGTTTAATAATACAGAAATAAAATGGGAAATAAATAGAAAAGAATTATATTCAGTATATAAGTGTTTATTATCATTTGAACCATATATTGTATATAACAAATTTATTATAAGAACAGATAATACACAAGTAAAATGGTGGCTAACAAGAAAAATACAAGATTCGGTAACAACAAAAGAAATAAGGAGATTGGTATTAAATATATTAAATTTTACATTTACAATTGAAGTAATAAAAACTGATAAGAATGTTATTGCAGATTACTTATCAAGACAAAGCTACTCAGACTGAGAATGAAAATACAATGGAAGAGATACTCAAAGCCATAACTACACTTTGTATAAAAGTGGATAGTATGGACAACGAGATACAAAAGCTAAAGACTAATGAAGATAATCTGAAGTCTAAAGCTAGTCAGCAACATGACTATAAAAATGCGGAGCTACGTCGATCGGAAGACGAAAAAAATCTAGAGCTAAAAGGAGACGATGGGAAACTCCTTAAAACCCATAATGTTTGTTTAAATACAACTGCAGGTACAAGCAAACAAGTTAGCGATAAACAACATAAAAATACTAACTTAAACAAGCTATTCGAAAAACCATTTACCCAAAGGACACCTAGACATATGTCCATAGAACCGCAAACATCTACATATGCAGATAGTTTGCAAAACCAAAATGAAAAAAAGACATATAATTACATCACACGAACCTATATCGAAAATATACACAAAATCCAAACTTATTTAAACCGCAACCCCAAATCAACTACAAAAGAACCAAATCAAGATTATTTAACCCAAAGATTGCAAGGTTATAATAAACTAATTGCACAACCAAAAACTAACGCCAACTTAGTAAGGACATGTTATAACTATGGATTACTAAATACTGTATATACATATGACGGAGAAGAACTAAGCGGAATACCGGAACTACATAGAGCATTTATTACATATAAGAGAGTTACTAAGGGAAATTTATTCTATGTAAAATTTTATACGGCAACATCAGAGATATTATACGAGGAAATAAAACCTCCGATACAAGTGGTAAAGATAGGATTAACAAAAGATATGATAATACCAGAAGATATCGGACAGCAACCAGAGATACAAAAAAGTGAGATACCCAGTTTTTATGCCAATAAGAGAATAATTGGTATATCAACCATTATACAAGAGCTAGCAAATAATTACTTAAACGGAAACGCTATATGGAGCTACTATGCAAGAGATCAGTTAATGATTTATTCCAATTCAAGGGAGCTAAGGAAAGAAGATATGGATGAAGTCCAAAGATGGATTTTATCATTACTCAAGCCAGAAGAATGACCTACGACACGAGCATTAAAAGCAGGATTTATTTCGGCAGAGTTATTAACCAGATATTGCAAGCTAATTGGTCACAAATACCCTGACCACATATGCTCAAAATGTAACGGAGAAGATAATATAATCCCAGACGTCCAGCTGGAATGATCTAATAAAATCGGAAGAAGATAAGACAAAGAAGAAGACAAGAAAAGAAGATACGGATGGAAGGAGATAAGAGAAAAAAGACACTTGTAAATATACTAGTCTTATTATTGAATGTTATGTAAAATAGTCAATAAAGTAGGTAGTGTGTGCATGTGCATATTAAAAGTAGGATGGACAAATGTAATAAAGTAGTATGGGCAAGTATGGGCAAGAATGGACAAGTGTAAACAATTATATGGGTAAGTGTAAGTAGTAGAAATGGTAGGTGTAAATTGTAAGTAGTACGTAAGAATTCCTTTCTATATAAGGGAAGGATATGTAAATATAAAGGCAGGCATTGCCTAACTTAATATTTACATATCCTTCCCTTATATAGAAAGGAATTCTTACGTATTACTTACAATTTACACCTACCATTTCTACTACTTACACTTACCCATATAATTGTTTACACTTGTCCATTCTTGCCCATACTTGCCATACTTGCCCATACTACTTTATTACATTTGTCCATCCTACTTTTAATATGCACATGCCATCACTTTCTCGTATTCCTCATGGGCAAGTATGGCAAGTATGGGCAAGAATGGACAAGTGAGCTACTATGCAAGAGATCAGTTAATGATTTATTCCAATTCAAGGGAGCTAAGGAAAGCAGATATGGATGAAGTCCAAAGATGGATTTTATCATTACTCAAGCCAGAAGAACGACCTACGACACGAGCATTAAAAGCAGGATTTATTTCGGCAGAGTTATTAACCAGATTTTGCAAGCTAATTGGTCACAAATACCCTGACCACATATGCTCAAAATGTAACGGAGAAGATAATATAATCCCAGACGTCCAGCTGGAATGATCTAATAAAATTGGAAGAAGATAAGACAAAGAAGAAGACAAGAAAAGAAGATACGGATGGAAGGAGATAAGAGAAAAAAGACACTTGTAAATATACTAGTCTTATTATTGAATGTAATGTAAAATAGTCAATAAAGTAGAGTTATGAACTTAGTATCTACTTTGTTTTCATGTAGTCATGTTATCATTTATTGACTATTTTACATTACATTCAAAGTAGGATGGACAAATGTATATGCAAGACTTCACCTTTGACGAGAATGGCATTCGCAAAGAGTTGGAGGGGCGTAAGCATGAGGAATACGAGATGAAGGAAACCATCACTTTCTTGAAGTGTAGGCTTATGGAGGCATTTAGCACAATCGAAGCCATAAAGGCCGAATAGAAAGCACTCTAGGGTGGAATTAAAGTTGGAGTATCTGTGATGTCCAATGGATATAGGGAGGCCACTATTGAGGCTCCTAAGCCATCAATGTTTAAAGGAACTCATGACGTGCAAGAGGTGGAAATTCCTTTAGTACTTGGAGATTTATTTCAAGTGTAATAGAGTGAAGAACAATGAGAATAAGTGTCACACCTCGACGCTACCCCCTTGACGTAACATGGGACCTAGGATCATGAGTGACCCCAAGCTAACCCTGTGTTTGAAAAATCATAAGCATACTATAAAAGTTACTCAATAAAACAGATACTAGCCGGAAGCTAAAACAAATGGATAACTGAAAGTGGGGAAAACCCAACTAGTCTGAATGTATAAAACATACTAAGAGTTTAGTGATAACTGAACAACCACTTGATAACTAAAACTGAATCTACTACTATATCTGAAAGCCTCTAACTAAGTTAAGTTACTGGGACATGCCCCTCAACTAACTCTAACAAACTAAAAAACTGAACTAAAAAGACAAAAATGAAAGCATGTCTATTTGTCCTCGAAATTTGAGGACTCACCACTGAATCTGCTGAATGCAGACCGAGTATCGATCTAAGCGTGACTTGGATGTTGAGTTCTTGAACCTATATCATTAAAGGATGTAGCGCAAAGTATGCGTCAGTATTTGAAATGCCCTGAGCATACAGGATATAAATATGCTAAGCTAAACAAAATATATAAGCTAAATGATGCATAACTGAGAAATAACATAATCTGAAACAAGATATAGATATGTACTAAAGTATAATTGAAAAGAACTGAACTTAATGCAATGACCAAGTACTAATTATGAAAGTAACATGTTGAACTGAACACTGATGTAAATACTGAAAACCTGGTCAAATGAACTAAGAGTCTAACTATGGGAGATACTATTAACCAACATCAACCACGTGAGCTAAACGTGGAATCCGATATATACACCCCATCGAGAGGACCCTATATACCTTTCTAGGGGTATAGAAGAATGATTGGTGTGATCACTAAATCTGATGCCCAACAGAGGGGATTTATAATCTTACATGGGCACGTAGTTCTGGGACTATGAGGGTACGCTAAAACCTAGTCCAACTCGGTGCTAAGCCTACTCCCAACTGAAAATGTAGGTGACACAACATAAATGAATTACTATATAGCTCAAAATACTGACATGCAAATATGAGAATGCAACATTTCTATGCTGATAAAGTAACATTCGAAATTTGGAGCATGGTTATCTGTTTAACTGACCTAGCAAGTATAATTCATGAACTAAAAGAATTCATACAACTAGGGTTCTGAGTTTCATGCAAGGAACTAAGCAAACTTTCCAAGAACCAGCTAATTCAATTTAAGATACTACAACAACTAAATCACAACAATTATCCAAGGTTTTAGAAACCCTAGCTCTAAACAAAATATGGAGAATCAAGGATCTGACTGAATTCTAGGGTCTTAGTGGATAAAAGGAACCCACTAGTGAAATCTCACTTACCTAGTGATGAAATTTACGGAGAAAACCTTTGGATTTCGAGGTTGAACTTGAAGAAAATCTCATGTTTGTTCTCGAGAAACTAGCATCCCTTTCTTCTCCTTTTTCTCTAAGTTTTGGTGAATAATCATTTGGGTAGGTTCTAAGTAGGTTATTAGGCTTAAACTAAATAAAACGACGTAGTTTAAAGCCCAATGCATAGCAGAAAAGACCAAAATGACTCTGACTTAAAAGCTGACAAAGGCCAACCACGGAGCCACTGATGGACCGTCAAAGGGACCACGGCCCATCAAGTAGGTCGTGGTTGTTGGCCAGTGCCTACTGATTCTGGGATGCCCATCCATGGTCCACCTCTATGGACCGTGTGAAGGACAACAGACGTTGAAGGCCACCGTGGTTCTTCACATGGGGCTGGGGCCTACTAGTTCTGGTTGACGAGCCACCCTACAGCCCGTGTGGGGATCCACGACCCGTGGAGGGCTCCATGGTCTACCACTTTTGGATGGGTGTGAACAACGATAAGAGTGACGAGTCGTGGTTCTTTTAACGGCCCGTGAACCCCACTCTGTGGTTCCTCAAAATTTTTGTTGTTTAGGCCAAGCTAAGTTCTAAGGTGTTACAGTATCTCCCCCTTGGGAACATTCATCCTTGAATGAAGTCTATACAAGTTGTGTATAGAGGGAAAGAGCTGCAATCCTTACCACTAAGTACTAGAAACTGAAATCTAACTGAACTGAATTCCAAGAACATGCAATTATGCTGAAATGCAAGAACAATTGAAGGAATATGATACTGAGACTGAATTTATGCAAGAGTAAACTGGGAGACTAGAGAGGAACTATTACCTCAAGCTAAAATGAAATCGGAAGGGAAGAGGTGAGGATACTTGGCCATCATGGCTGGTTCTGCTTCCTAAGTAGCTCCCTCTATGGACTAACTCATCCACAAAACCTTTACTATAGCGACTTCCTTATTTATCAACCTACGAACTTGACGGTCAAGAATTTCAACAGGCACATTTTCATAAGTGTGACTATCCTCTATATCCACTCTCTCTAATGGTACTATTGATGCCGGATCACCCACACACTTCTTCAACAAGGAAATGTGAAAGACTAGATGAACCGCTGCTTGTTCTGCTGGTAATTCAAAC
Source organism: Solanum verrucosum (assembly GCF_900185275.1). Classification (NCBI taxonomy): domain Eukaryota; kingdom Viridiplantae; phylum Streptophyta; class Magnoliopsida; order Solanales; family Solanaceae; genus Solanum; species Solanum verrucosum. The sequence continues at coordinate 619,352 of NW_026020202.1, read as the reverse complement.
TCATAAGCCACATTACCAACCCTTTTCCGAATTCTGCAAGGACCTACATATCTAGGACTAAGCATCCCTTTCGTCCAAACCTCATCAGCCCCTTCATAGGTGACACCTTCAGGAAAACACAATCATCAATTTGGAACTCTAAGTACCTTCTCCTCATATCTGCATATGACTTCTGACGACTCTGGGATGCCTTTCATCTATCTCTAATAAGCTGAACTTTCTCCATAGCATCATGAACCGAATCTGGCCCAATAAAAGCTACTACACCTACTTCAAACCAACCAATCATGGATTTGCATCTACGACCATATAGCGGGTCATACGGGGCCATTTGAATACTGGAATAAAAGCTATTATTATAGGTAAACTCTATGAGAGGTAGGTGATCATCCCAACTACCCTTGAAGTTGATTAGGCAAGCTCTTAACATGTCCTCTAAGGTCTAAATGGTACACTCTGCCTGACCATCCATCTGCGGATGAAATGCTGTACTGAGATTTACCTGAGTACCAAGACCTTTCTAAAATGATTTCCAGAAATGAGAGGTAAGTTGAGGACCTCTATCTGAGATGATAGACAAGGGAACCCCATGCAACCTGACTATCTCATTGATATAGATATTAGCTTAGTCCTCTGCTGAATATGTAGTCTTGACATCCAAGAAGTTAGAGAACTTCGTGACTCTGTCTTCTATCACCCAAATAGAGTCATGTTGTCTGCGTGTACGGGGTAAACCTTTAATGAAGTCCATCCACTTAGTTTTTGATGTTCTACTTTAACTTGCTGACAGTTAGGACACTTAGCCACAAAATCTTCTATATCCCTCTTCATGCCGTTCCACCAAAAGACTTTCCTTAGATCACGGTACATCTTAGTGGCACCTGGATGAATAGAATATCTTGAATTATGGTCTTCTGTAAGGATCTTCTTCCTCCACTCACATACATTTGGAACACATAAGCGGCCCTGGTAACAAAGTACACCATCTCCCTCTTGGGAGAAAACCTCAACTTTCTATTGATGAACTGCACCCTTCAACCGAAGTAATATAGGATCACTATCTTGTGTTTCCTTAACCTCTGCTACCAATGAAGATTCTGACCCATTCCAAACTATCGCGCCACCATCTGATGTGTCCATAAAGCCAACTCCTAGGAAAGCAAGCCGGTGAACCTCTTTGGCTAGCTCTTTCTTTTCTTCTTCAACATGTGCTACACTACCCATAGACAGCCTGCTGAGAGCATCAGCCACTACATTGGCCTTACCAGGAGCACATTTATGTCATACTCTTTGAGGAATTCAAGCCATCTCCTCTAACGAAGATTTAACTCTTTCTGGGTGAACACATACTGGAGGCTCTTATGATCTGTGAACACATCAACATGAACACCATACAAATAATGTCTCCAAATCTTTAGGGAAAATACTATGGCTGCGAGCTCGAGGCATGAGTTGGGTAGTTCTTCTCATGGACCTTCAACTTTTTGGAAGCATAGTCTATGACCTTACCTAGCTGCATCAACACACAACCTAGGCCGACCCTGGATACATCACAATAAATCACATAAACGTCTGAACCATCTGGTAGAGTCAAGACAAGAATTGTAGTCAATCTAGTGTTCAGTTTTGAGAGGCTTTTCTCACACTCATGTGACCACTGAAATTTGACCTTCTTCTGAGTTAGCTTGGTCAATGGGGAAGCTATGGATGAAAATCCTTCAACAAATCTCCTGTATAACTAGCCATAACCAAGAAACTTCTTATATCTATTAGAGAGGTAGTTCTGTACCGCATTAATTTTCTAGGAATCCACTCGGATCCTTTCGTTGGATACCACATGACCAAGGAAACTGACTGATTGTAACTAGAATTCACATTTGCTGAACTTAGCGAATAACTGGCGATCCTTGAGAGTTTATAGAACAACTCTCAGATGAGTCGCATGCTGCTCCTCACTCCGAGAATAAATGAGGATATCATCAATAAAGACTATAACAAACAAGTCCAAATACTGCTTGAACACCCTGTTTATTATGTCCATGAAAGCTACAGGAGCATTGTTTACTCCAAAAGACATAACTACAAATTCATACTGACTATACCTAGTTCTGAAGGCTGTCTTGAAAATGTCACTATCTCTGACTTTGAGCTGATGATAGTCGGATCTGAAGTATGTCTTAGAAAAGCAACTATCAACCTGGAGTTGGTCGAATAAGTCATTAATCCTAGGGATGGGATACTTGTTCTTGATTGTGACTTTGTACAACTGATGATAGTCGAAGAACATCCTAAGTGAACCGTCTTTCTTTTTCATGAACAACACTAGAGCACCCTATGGAGAGAAAATGGGTCTGATGAAGCCCTTATGCAGAAGGTCTTTCAACTGCTCTTTCAATTCCTTAAGCTCGGCTGGATCCATTTTGTAAGGAGGAAGCAAAATAGGCTTGGTATTTGGAAGGAGATCTATTACGAAGTCAATTTCCCTTTCGGGTGGAACACTGAGAAGATCTCCTGGGAACACTTCTCGGAACTCATTTACAACTGGACTGACTCAAGAGTTGGGGTTTCAGAGTTTGAATCCTTAACCTGAACAAGATGATAAATATACCCTTTGGAAATCATTTTTCTAGCCTTAAGGTAAAAGATAAACCGACCTATAGGCACTGAGCTACTACCCTTCCATTCTAAGATTAGCTCGTTCGGAAATCGAAACCGAACGATCATAGTTCTACAATCGACTGAGGAATAACAAGAATGTAACCAATCCATGCCTATAATGATATCAAAGTCTACCATTTCTAACTTTACTAGGTTTATTGAGGTGACTTTCTGAGAGACTGTGACAAGGCAATTTATGTATACCCGTCTAGCTATAACTGAGTCACCAACTGTAGTAGAGACTGAGAAGGGTTCGGAGAGAGTTTCTGGACTAACACCAAAGTTTACTGCTATATAGGGAGTTACAAAAGACAGTGTAGCCCCTAGATCTAACAATGGATAAACATCTAAATAAAAGACTCGTAACGTACGAGTGACCACATTAGGAGAATCTTCCTGGTCTTGGTGAGCCTTGAGAGCATACAACCTATTTTGGCATTGACCACCACCTATACCAGATGAAGCACACTACTGAGTTGGGTGACCTGCTAGTGCTACTACAACTATAGACTAAGCCCTATTTTTGTTACCTCATTGTCCCTTCCTAGCAGAAGGGCAATCCTTCAACCTATGGCCATACTGACCACACCCAAAGCAACCTTCTCTACCATCAAGACACTCACTCGAATGCTTCTTACCACAATTTGGGCAAGTTGGAAAAGTCCGATTACCTGAAGCAATGCCTTGTGACTTAGAGCCTGATGCCCTACCTTTCTTATTCTGTCGAAACCTGGGGGATGGAGCACTAGCTGATGAAGGTGTTGGGGCTGCAGATTTCTACTGAAACTGTGAGCGATTTCCACCATCCGACTTATGCAGAGAGTACTGATAGTTACATGTTCTCACCTTTTTGTTGTCCTAAGCCATTTCCCTAAGATTATGTATCTCAACCTATTGAGCATGAGCCATGAGTTTAGAGATATCCATATCCCCTAACAAAATAACGTTCCTACACTCGGTCTTTACCAGATCGGATACCCCAAACAAGAACTTACTCATTTTGTCCCTTGGATTGGCAACCATGTGTGGAGCATACCTAGAGAGTTGAGTGAACTTCACTCTGTACTCTTGGACCAACATTGAACCATGCTTCAAGTTCTTAAACTCTTGTGCCTTAACATCTATCAACTCCCTTGACAAGAACCTATCCAGAAAAGCTCAAGTAAAATAATCCCAAGTCGGGGGAGCTGCTTCCGCACCCCTGTTGTCCTTCCACTGTGTGAACAATATTTGAGCCACATCCTTAAGGTGGTAGGATGCCAATTGCACCCTAACATTACAAGTCACTTGCACAACCCCAAAAATCTTCTTGACCTCATCAATGAAGTTTTATGAGTCGTCATCAACCTTTGACCCTAGAAAGTCTAGCAGATTCGTACGAACAAAGTCTCGAACCCTAGCTGCAACTGATCCACCATTCGTGTTTGCAGGTACTGGGGCTTGCTGATTATTCCGATTGGCCACATTTTGAGCCAAAAGATGGATCGCATTGCAAAAGTCTACATTTGTAACCTTATGGTTCGGGACTAGAGGAACTGCATTAACATTGCGTGCATTTGCATTCCGTGCTTTAGCTCTACGAGGAAGTATGATCTGAATCGCATAATGACAGATTAGAAAGGAGAAGTTGTATCATAGCCACGCAAGATAGGAATAGCAAAGAAAGTCAAGTTTATCTTAAAACACTTCGTAGCCTCCCTCTCATAGGTGTGGCGTGCTACACACTCATGAAAGGAACTCTACTTATTGCAGCTATTAGACATGCTAGGACTCTTGAACCTAATGCTCTGATACCAAGTTTTTCACGCCTTGAGGCTACCCTCTTGATGCAACACGAGACCTAGGATCATGAGTGACCCCAAGCTAACCATGTGTCTGGAAAATCATAAGCATACTATAAAAGTTACTGTGTAAAACAGATACTATGAGGAAGCTAAAACAAATGGATAATTGAAAGTGGGGAAACCCAATTAGTCTGAATGTATAAAAGATACTAAGAGTTTAGTGATAACTGAACAACCACTCGATAACTAAAGCTGAATCTACTACTATGTATGCAAAACCTCTAACTGAGTCAAGTTGTTAGGACATTCCCCCAGATAACTCTAACAAACTAAAAATTGAACTGAAAAGAAAAAAATGAAAGCATGTCTATTTGTTCTCGAAATATGAGGACTCACCCCGAGAATCGATATAAGTGTTATTTGGATGTTGAGTACCTGAACCTACATCACGAAAGGATGTAGCGCAGAGTATGTGTCAGTACTTGGAATGTACTGAGCATGCAGGATATAGATATGCTAAGCTGAATAAAATATATAAGTTGAATGATGCATAACTCAGAAATAACATAATCTGAAACAAGATATAGATATGTACTGAAGTATACCTGAAAAGAACTGAATTGAATGCAATGACCAAGTACTAATCATTAAAGTAACATGCTGAACTGAACAATGATGTAAATACAGAAAACCTGGTCAAATGTACTAAGACTCTGACTGTGGGAGCTACTATTAATAGACATAAACCGCGTGAGCTAAACGTGGAGTCCAATGTATACTCCCTATTGAGAGGACCTAATATACCTTGCCAGGGGTATAGAGGTATGACTGACGTGATCACTAAATCTGATGCCCAATAGAGGGTACTTATAATCCTATGGAGGCACGTAGTTCTGGGACTATGAGGGTACACTGAACCAGTCCAACTCGGTGCTAAGCCTACTCACAACTGATAATGTATATGACACAACATAACTGAAATATTTGATAGCTCAAAATATTGACATGCAAATCTGAGAATGCAACATTTATGTACTGATAATGTAACATTCGAAATCTGGAGCATGGTTATTTTTTAACTGACCTAGAAGGTATTATTCATGAACTAAAAGAATTCATACAACTAGGGTTCTGAGTTTCATCCAAGGAACTAATAAAACTTTTTAAGAACAAGCTAATTCGATTAAAGATACTACAACAACTAAATCATAACAATTATTCAAGGTTTTAGGAACCCTAGCTCTAAACAAAATATGGATAATCAAGGATCTGACTGAATTCTAGGGACCTTGTGGGTGAAAGAAACCCACTAGTGTAATCCCACATACTTGGTGACAAAATTTACGGAGAAATCCTTTGGATTTTGGGGTTTAACTTGAAGAAAATCTCCTTTTTGTTCTTGAGAAACTGGCGTCTCTTTCTTCTCTTTTAACTCTATGTTTTGGTGAATAATTGTTTTGGATAGGTTCTGACTAGGATATTATGCTTAAACTAAATAAAACAACGTAGTTTAAATGCCCAATGCATAGGGGAAAAGATCAAAACGACCCTGACTTAAAAGTTGATGAAGGCCAACCACGGAGCCACTAACGGATCGTCAAAGGGACCACGAACTGTCAAGTGGGTCGTGGTTTTTAGCCAATGCCAACTGGTTCTAGGATACCCATCCACGGTCCACCTCCACGGATCGTGTGAAGGACCATAGACCGTGAAGGCCACCATGGTTCTTCACTTAGGGGTGGGGCCTACTGGTTCTGGTTGACGAGCCATCCTAAGGTCGTGTGGGGGATCCACAACCCTTGGAGGTCTCTGTGTTCCACCACTTTTTGATAGGTGTGAGCCACGATGAGGGTGACGGGTCCTGGTTCCTTTCACGACCCGTGAATCCCCCTCCGTGGTTCCTCAAAATTTTTGATGTTCAGGCCAAGCTAAGTTCTGAGGTGTTACAATAAGATCAATAGTGTTGTGTTGTATCTTTCAAATATGGCTAGGCTATAGTGGAAGCGAGAGGAATTTGAGATAGGCAAGGGGTTTTGCACCATCAATACATGGAAGCAATTCTAAGTTGAGTTCAAGAAGGGTTATTACCTAACAACATCATCTATGGGGCGAAGCACTAGTTTCGGGAGTTGAGAAAGAGGGCAACATATGAGAATATGTAAAGGACATCCCAGCCTCATACGTTAAGATATGATGTTCCATTTCATGGATGGACTGCAAAATTAGGTCAGTACGGAATTAGAATGCCAATAAGTAAAATATTATCGATGAAACCATCACACAGTCTGAATCTTTAATAGACTTTAGGTATGAAAAATAGGACAAGGCAAAGGGAAGGAGACGAGAAGTAGTCATGAAAAATATAGAAGAGATCGTGGAAAATTCAAAGAATGACATCCACACCCCAAGAATCACGACACCTATAAGCCAGACGACAAGAAGTTTGGACGTCCAGGTTATGTCGAGAGGAAGGTGCAAAGTATAAAGGAGATGGATGGTACATATGTGGTGGACCGCATGGATATGCAAAATTTCCTGAACTAAAGACCCTTGGTGCCATATTGAAAGAATAGAAAGAGAAGAGTACATAAGAGTAAGGACAATATTCGGGCACAATGCAATTAATAATGGTTGAACTATGTTGAGCTATCACAAAGAAATCAGCCAAAGGAAGATAAGGCACAATATGTAAAAATATTTATCAACGAATGACTAGCTTGTGGTATGGTAGACTTTGGTGAGAAGGCCAACATCATGAGCAAAATAGTACTAAAAAAATTGGGGATGAGTAATAGCGCGAGTAACACCCACTTTAAAATGGTCAATGCACCACCGACTCTCATGTAGAGAGTCGCTCATGGATTAAGCATTAAGTGGCAAAGTAAAACCAACTTTACTATCGCTCCTTTAGATATCTTTGACATCATTCTCGGGCAATAGTTCTTCCAAAAGTGTCACACGATGATCAATACCTACCTCAGACGACTCTTGGTCATGAAGCAAGAAGGATCATGTATGGCACAACTAACTAAGCTGGCAAAGACAGATGAACAAGCTCAACTATAGTCCATGTAGCTTGTGAAGGGCCTAATGAAAGGGGAACTGATTTTCATAGCCACCATTGTTAGTTTGGGTGAAGATAATGGTGCTAAATAAACATTGCCACCATGCATAGAGAAAGTTCAAGAAGAAATGAAAGATGTGATGCCGGAAGAGTTACCAAGGCACTTACCTTCAACGTGCGAGGTAGAACATAAGATCAAACTAGAGCTCAGAGAGAAGACACATATGTATTCCCCAGCGCATGGCTCCACCAAGTTATAGAAGTTGAGGATGCATTTGAAGGAGTTGTTCGAAGACGATCACATCCACTCGTCTAAAGCACCTATGGAGTGTTGATCTTGTTTCAAAAGAAGAAAGATAGGTTATTATACTTATTGTAACACCTCAAAATTTGAAAAAGGTTGAAGCGGGTTAGTAGACAGGATCACAGGCCTAAAATAGGCCAGAGACCCTTCACTAAATCGTAAAAAGTCTGTGAAAGGGGTCCACCAAATGTTTAGAGAGGTGGCCCTACCTTATAGGGCTACTAGGAATTCGGGCTGACCTGAACGGCTCTATAAACGGTCCTTGGTGCTCGATACAATATGTTTAGGGACCCTTAAAAGTCACCCGTCAGCTTCTAAGTTAGGGTAAATTTGAAGTCCCAAAACTACCCATTCTAAATCATTCACCTTATTCCTAAATTTCCCTCCAAGTTCATCCCCAAAATCCTCTCAAAAGCTAAGGAAGAAAAAGCTAGGGTTTCACTTCAAGATTCTCAATTCACTATATATATTGGGACTTGATCACTAAGGTTTGTTAGTATTCACCTATGGAGTCTTTTTCTCCATAGGTTCCTTAAAGATATTCCAATTTTACAAGTTGTATTCTCAATTCAAAGTTAGGATTTTATTCAATCTTCATGTGTTCTTTTCAATTATGATTCAGTTGATTGTTTTCTATCTTTTAATGTATTAATTGAAGTAATTACATGTTTTTGAGTTGAATTCATAAGAACCCATGCATGATCCATGTTTTTTTACTATGAACACATGATGAAGCTTATGAACTATTATTTATGGAAATTATGCATGTTTTGTGAAAGAAATGTTTATGACCTAAGTAAACTTATAGTTAAAGGTATCTATATGTTCTATGAAGCTTGGCCAAATGACATGAATGAAATCTAGATTTTCCATTAATGCTTTTGATTATTTTCCTATATTAGGTCTTAGTTAGTATGGTATCCGGATATGCCATCAATGACCATGGAACAAGTTTATAAAACTAATATCATTAGTAGTATGAAAATTTTAGTATGACGTTAATGACTATGGGTCTTATAAAGCTATTGTGGAAAGATTATGATTGTGAAGGTTTTCCCACATAAGGATTCATAAGGTTGAAAGGTTTTCTCACCTAAGTTGAATCAAGTTTTATGAGCTATTCTAAATGAACTCTATCTTGGATTGGTTGCTTAATTGTGTCTTTCCATGGATGATAATATGAATATGATTAATGATTATGCTGTGGAATTTAGTTAGCACCGAGTGGACTAGTGGCGATCACCATAGGATTTGTCTCAGATAGACACTAGCTAGTGGATCCACTTTAGCTTAGAATCATGCTTCTTACCTTGACAAGTAAGGACATCTCTTTTTGGTGTGGGATAGACACTTGATTTCATGTTATAGCTCAGATCTTCTATGTCAGTTATATGGTAAACTTCCCATAATAATGAAATAAGGCTACTTTTAAAGCATCTCACAAGTGTTTGAAATACTTTAAGCTTGCATTTACCATGATAATGACTTATGTTTTCTACTTATCTTATGATTTTAGCTTGGTCATTGCATGTCATGTAAAGTTCTTCTTAGCATGATTGCATAACTCTTATGCATTGCTATCATACTTAGTACATTCCATGTACTAATGCATACATGTGCCTACATTGTTTCATAATGTAGGGTCTGACGCTCCTACCTTGCATATTTATGGCTAGTTTTTCTCTCTCTCAGATTCAAAGATTAGTGAGTCCTAATGTTCCGAGGACCAAGACACTTTTATGGATTTCCTTTATTTTCAATTTTCAGACATTTGTATGTGGTGTATGGGTTACATCCCAAGCACTTCTTTTTGATGTAATATATGGCTTGTTGAGATTATGTTCGACTTCTACTTTTTTCAAACTCTTTTAGGATATAAGACTATTCTTTTGATATCTTTGTTTCTCTTATCTTTAATGATGTATGATAAGTGGCTTGTGTAGGAACTTTCGGGGTTTTATACGTCATGTTACACCTAGGGTATACTTTGGGTCGTGACACTTATGCATAGATTGTCGGGCACTCACTAAAGTGACAATAAAAAACAAATAGACATTCCTGCTCATTTAAGACTTATTCAATAAACTTGGACATGTCAAGTGTGTTACCAAGATAGACCTTCGAAAAGCCAAGTATCAAGTTCACATAACATAAGGGGAAGAGCCGAAGATAATGTGAGTAATGAGATATAGAGATTATGAGTGGTTGGTGATGACCTTCAGATTGACCAACACACGTGTTACCTTTTGAACATTAATGAACAAGATCTTTCATCCCTACTTAGATCAGCTGCAGTAGTGTACCTAGATGACTATAGCAACACCTTGCAGGAATATATCGAGCACTTTAAAAAGGTTTCTCAAGTCCTACCTGAGAGCCAACTTTACATTAAGTGGGAGAAATATGAGTTTTGCCCAGCATGAAATGCACTTCTTGGGCCACATCATTTGCCAACATCAGTTGTGGATAGACGAGGACAACATACTGGCTATTAAAGAATGGGAAGCACCTACTAATGTGACCAAGCTTAGATTTTTTCTTGGACTTGCCAAGTATTACCACAGGTTCATTAGTGGCTACTCTGTTAAAACCGCTCCACTAACCAAACTATTGAAGAAAAATAAGTCGTGGGTTTGGAGCGAGTACTATAGAAGGATTTCATTGATCTCAAGGCTATTATGACAAAAGAGTCAGTATTCAGACGAATTCTTTAGAGTTTTTTCAATGGGGCATCTTGATGCAAGATATACACCTCATTGCATTTGAGAGCCGTAAACTAAATTAGACATAACGAAGGTACATGGTCCATGAAAAGAACATGACGACCATCTTTCATTGCCTATGCACTAGGAGACAATATCTACCTTGCTCTGATTTCATGGTTAAGAGTGATAATATAGCCAGTAGTTATTTGTAGTCATAGAAGAAACTCACACTAAAGCAAGCTAGGTGGCGGATTTCTTAGTTAAATTTGATTATGAGTTAGAGTACAAACCAGCAAAGATTAAGCTTGATGCTATCACCATTGCCCACTATGACATTCAAGACACTATTAAGGATGGTATGCAACATGATTCAGAAGCAAAATGACTTATGGAACTAGTCGTTCCCGGCAAGATGAGATGCTTCTGGATGAAACATAATCATTCATGGATTGGTTTGTTGGTTATCATCAAATCAAGATGCACAAAGACGATGTTGAGAAAAATTCTTTCATCATACCTTGGGGTTCCTACAACTCAAAGGCTATGCATGTTGGGTTAAAGAATGTTGAGGCTACATACATGAGAGCGACATATGCTTCTTTCTCACGACATGATCCACAAGGAAATTGAGGTTTATATGGACGATATCATCATTAAATCAAAAAAGGGCTCGAATTATCTGGATGATGTCCAAAAGTTTTTTGCTAGGTTGCAAAAGTACAATCTAATGTTAAATCCTGTGAAATGTGTCTTTGGTGTTCCTTATGGAATGCTACTGGGTTTCATTGTCAATTGTCGATACATACAGCTAGATCTATCAAAATCAAATCCACATGTGATCTTTCTCCACCTTAGAGCTAGAAAAAGGTGTTGAGTTTCCTCGGATGACCTAAATATATTAGTCATTTGATAGATTAGTCTGCTATCATCTATGAGCCAATTTTGAAGCTTCTAAAGAAAGCTATCACTGTAAAATGGTAAACAGAATGTCAACATGCATTTGATAAGATCAAAGACTATTTGTCGAATCCTCCTGTGTGGTTCCACCTGAGTCTAGTAGACCATTGTTACTGTACTTATCATTATTAGACAATGCCTTTAGTTACATCCTGGGGTAGCATGATGAAACATGAAGGAAAGAACAACTAATTTATTACATGAGAAGGAAGTTCACATCATACGAGACTCAATACTCTTTACTGAATGTAAATGTTGCACTCTCTTTTGGGCAGCTCATCACTTGTCACACTAACTCTCTTCACATACTACTTATTTGATCTAAAAAATAGATCCTCTAAAGTATATCTTCGAAACACCCATGCCCACAGGTAAGTTTGATAAATGGTAGATACTATTGAGTGAGTTTGACATAGTATATGTCATACAAAAAGCGATGAAAGCACAAACAATATCAAATTATTTGGCCGAAAACCCTGTTGATGAGGAGTATAGACCTCTAAAGTCTTACTTTCCCAATGATAAATTGCTTTTATGGGGAAAGACATTTCTAAAATATACTATGGTTAGAGGATGTTCTTTGATGGGGCCAAGAATTTAAATAGGTCTAGCATCAAAGGTGTTTTGATCTTGCTAACATGTCAACATTATCCTATATCAGTAGAACTTTGATTTCTTTGTTCCAATAACATGGCTGAATACAAAGCTTGCATTTTGGGACTTCGATGGGAAATTGATTTAGATGTCCAAGAGATATTGGTAATTAGAGATTCAGGTTTATTGATTCATCAGGTATGAGGTGAGTGGGCCACAAAGAATCAAAAGCTGCTACCATATCTGGAATGTGTGTATAGGTTGTACAAGAGGTTCATCAAAGTGGAATTCAAGCATGTTCGAAGAATTCAGAATGAGTTCACAAACGTTTTAGCCACCTTATCCTCTAGATTTGGCATCCAAATCAGAATTATATTGATCCTATTCACAGTCACATATATGAGCAACTAATTGTCACACCTCGAGCCTACACCCTGGGCGTAACCGGCACTCGAAAACCATTGTTGGTCCCCAAGTGAACCCTTGGCCTGGCTCATTACTCAGCGGAAGACTTATTCAAGTGAAATATGAACCTCAAATGAAAATCTCAACACATAAAGTATCATTAATGAAAATAGTTTAACTCAAACCTATCTGAAATACTCAAATAGCCACAAATGTGCAACTCAAAGTCTTTAAAACATCACAAAGGAAATGGGAAAAGACTCCTCAACTATTACTGTCTATTAAGCCTCTAAATACTACGATGGAAGTAGGGACAAGACCCACGACATTCTAACAAAACCATAATGTGAAGCCCTCCGTAAAGGAATGAGGCTCACCAAAGCTAGCTATAATGTGTTAGGATCAATGAAGCACAAGTTCATGATCTTAAATACCTGTATCTGCATCATAAAATGATTCAGGCCAAATGGTGTCAGTACATCGAATGTACGAGCATGTAAGGGAAACACTGAAACATAACATATAGCTTGAACTGATAGAAAGAAAGACATACTCACCTCGTCTCAACTCAACTCAACTAAATATGAAAGCAATGACAATAAAATGTACTATATAAAGCTTTATAAACAGTAGACACAAACTTAAAATGTATAAAAATACAATAATAACTCTTTACTCTTATTTGGGAGATTCTCTAACCGACAACCATCACTATGAGCTACGTGATGATATAATGTCTCGGCCACGCTGCCAGAACTTTCATGTACCTTGCCGAGGTATAGAACTACTAAGTGGATCCACTAAGCTATGCTTAAAAGCAATAAGTAATCATTTAAAAAGTATGATTATTTACCCATGTTGGCTACATGGTTTATGAGAAATGTGAGTTGTCTAAACCCATCCCCATATCGGTGCTTAATACTACTCCCAATAACACATATAACTCATGCTCAATGTTTAAAAACATAACTCATCCTCAATTTGAGATTATTACTCAAAAGATTCTCTTAAAAGAGATAATGCTCAAAACTCCTCATAACTCGTTTAGAAATTAAGGTATCCTTTTGTTTTAAATGTAAAAGTGTTGACACTTGGGAATACTTAGTTTCCTTATACTCATTTTGAAATATGAAACTCAACTCTCCTCATTCTCATACTCATTTACTCAAGTCTCAAAACAATTTATAAATGACTGTAAAAGACTCCTCAAAATGAATCAAAAGGACTTTCTCGAACTTTACTCTTGATCTTTACTTTAATTTGAAATGAAGATTTAAGAGTTATGATTCGGATATACATGATCTCTAAATTATTAATGAAGACTTAGATAGGTAGTAATAAGAAGAGATCGAAGAAACGATTCAAAGGAACCCATACAGGGCAAAAAATGGAGGCAAAAAGGGCCTGACGTCCTTGATGCATTAGTGGCGCACCACGCCAGCTCTAAATTTACTAGGGCTAGTTTGGGTCAGACTCCAGGCGCAGGGCGCCAGTCCCCCGGCGCTACGAGGGCGTGCTGCCCCATCCCAAACCCAAAACTTTCTAACTAATTTTTCTTCTCAATTTTTGGTCCTAATTCATCTAGAATCGATTGATTTCTTTCAAACTCCCTTAGATTCATAAAACCAATACAATTAATCAAAATCCAGTCAAAATATCTCAAGAACAACACTCATTCGCAAGACCCTCACCTCAAGAACTCAACAAAACTCCATTGTTAAAGAATGATGTACAAAACCTCAAGAATCTCAATACACACAGTCTCTGGGACGAATTTATAAATGGAAACTCATGATTGGCGTGAGGGTGAACAAACCCAATACTATGAAAGCTTATGTCACACCCCGAGCCTACCCCCTAGACGTAAACACGGGACCTACAATCACGAGTTACCCCAAGCTAACCCTGCTAGCATAACATAAGCATACTTAAAGATAACTAAATTAAAAAAGTACTGTGTGGAAGCTTAAATCATGATAAAACTGAAAGGATGGGGAATACCCATTACTATTTGTATAAATAATCTGTGAGTTCAATGACAACTGAAATATCAAACTCCATACCTAAAATCGAATCTAACTATGTCTGAAATAAAGCCTCTAATTGACTAGAAATGTTGGGACATGCCTCAACTAAATCTAGCAAAAACTGAAAACTAAAGACTGAAATGAAGAAACGAAACATGTTTGTCGTCCTCGGAGAATGAAGACTAGCCACTGATACTACTGAGCTGAAGATCGAGAACCGATCTATGCGTGATCTAAAATTTGAGGACTTAAACCTACATCACGAGAAGATGTAGCGCTAAGTATGCGTCAGTACTTGAAAGGTACTGAGCATGCATGATAGAGTAAAGCTGAACAATATACATAATTGAACAAAGCATATAGCTGAGAAATGGTACAAGATAAGCATGATATTATACTGGAAATACTGAACATGAACTAACTAAATGCAATGACCAAGTTTATAACATGTTGAAACTGAATACTGAACTATAACTGATAACCTGGTCAATGGAACAGAATCTGACTATGGGATCTACATATAACTGACATAAAACCACATGAGCTAAATGTGGATTTCGATGTATACGCTCCATCGAGAGGACCCAATATACCCTGCCAAAGGTATAGAGGCATGTCCATCGTGATCACTAAACGGATGCCCACAGAGGGGACTTATAACCTAAGAGGGCACGTAGTTCTAGGACTTGAGGGTGAATGACCCTATTCCAACTTGGTATAAAGCCTACTCCCAACTGAATATATGAAATTTATAAAATAACTGAAGTAAACTAGATAGGTTAATAATCTGACATGCAAGTATGAAAATGCAACATGTATATCTGATAATGAAACATTCAAAAACTGAGGCATGTATATAAGTTTATCTATCCTAACTAATGTAATTCATGAACTAAAAGAACTACATAACTAGGGTTCTGAGTTTATGCATGAATCTGGGCAAAAGCCGTACTACTAGATGAAAATATGATTAGGAATATTAAAATAACTACTTCATAATAATCTACTAAAATTCTAGAAACCCTAGGTCTAGATAATATGGAGGGAATCAAGAATCTGACTTAATTCTAGGGACCTAATAGGTGAAAGGAACTCACTAGTGAAATCCCACATACCTGGTGATGAAATTCATTGAGAAATCTTTCGATTTCAGGGCCGGAACTGACGAAACCTTGCTGCGTTCTTGAACTATGGCTTCTCGACTTTTCCTCTCGTTTTGCTCTAAGATTGATGAATTTTTTTGGTGATTAGGTTAGGTTCTAATTTAGTTGCTAGACTAAAACTGACCAAAACTACGTAGTTTAATGGTCCAACGCATAAGGAAAAGACCTAACAACCCCTGACTTAAAAGTTGTCGGGGCCACAGATGGAACTGATCGACGGTCCGTGGACTGACCCATGGTCCATTTTGGTCAACCGTCGATGGGGTTCTAGGACTTAAAATCAGGGGTCCAACCTACGGCCCTGGACTGCAGATAGTGGTCTGACCTACGGTCTGTAGGTCCTGGAGTGGGTCTACCCTTGACCAATTTTTTTGGGCTTTCTGGGGATGGGCTGCAGGTGGCCATCCACGGACCCCACCTATGGTTCGTGGGTCACCCTACGGTCCATGGGTGGTGCCCATCGGTGGCACCTGCAATTTCTGGAATTTGCCAGTTGGTCTTTCTAGGATACAGAGTGTTACATTATCTCCCCCTTGGGAACATTCGTCCTCAAATGAAGACTAAACTAGCTGAAGATGGAGGGAAAGAGCTGCAAACCCTACCATTAAACACTCAAAACTAAAATCTGACTGAACTAAGTTCCAAGAATATGCAATTAAGCTTAAAATACAAGTATAAACTTAAGGAACAAGATACTAAGTCTGAAGCTATGCATGAATGACTGAAGAAACTAGAGACGAACTATTACCTCAAATTGGAATGCAATCAGAAAGAAAGAGATGAAGATACTTGGCCTTCATGGCTACTTCTGCATCCCAAGTAGCTCCCTCTACATACTGAATCCTCCACCAAACCTTAATTGAAGCGACTTCTTTATTTCTCAACCTTCGAACCTGATGATCAAGAATATCAACTGGTACCTCTTCATAAGTGAGACTATCCTTCACAGCCACACTTCTAATGGTACTATATATGCTGGATCACCCACACACTTCTTCAACAACGAAATGTGAAAAACCAGATGAACCGTTGCAAGTTCAGTTGGCAATTCTAACTTATAAGCCACTTTACCAACTCTTTTCAAGATCTTGTAAGGGCTTACATATCTAGGACTGAGCTTCCCTTTCTTACCAAATCTCATCACCCCTTTCATAGGTTAGACGTTCAGGAAAACCCAATCATCAATTTGGAACTCCAAGTCTCTTCTCCTAACATCTACATAGGATTTTTGAAGACTCTGGGCTGTCTTAAGCCTATCTCTAATGAGCTGAACTTTCTCCATATCATCATGAACCGAATCTGGACCTATCAAGGCTACTTGACCTACTTCAAACCAACTAACTGGAGATCTACATCTACGCCCATACAATACCTTATAAGGGCCCATCTGAATGCTGGAATGGTAACTATTATTGTAGGCGAACTCTATAAGAGGAAGGTGATCATCCCAACTACCCTTCAAATTGATCACACAGGCTCTCAACATGTCCTTTAATGTCTGAATGGTACGCTTTGCCTGATCATCCGTCTGTGGATGAGATATTGTGCTAAGATTAATCTGAGTACCAAGACCTTTCTAAAAAGACTTCCAAAAATGAGAGGTAAACTAAGGACCTCTATCTGAGATGATAGACAAGGGAATCCCATGCAACCTAACTATCTCATTAATGTAAAGCTTGGTGTAGTCCTCCTCCGAATGTGTAGTCTTAACAGCCAAAAATCACAATGACTTAGTAACTCTATCAACTATCGTCCAAATAGAGTCATGCTATCTATGAGTACGAGATAAACCTGTTACTAAGACCATGTTGATCACTTCTTATTTCCAAGTAGGAATGTTGATCTATTGATTGATACTTACTGGTTTCTGATGTTTTACCTTTACTTGCTAGCAATTAGGGCACTTAGCCACAAAATCCGCTATATCCTTTTTCATACCATTCCACGAAAAGACTTTCTTCAGATCGCAGTACATCTTATTGGTGCTTGGATGAATAGAATACCTTGAGTTATGGGCTTCTGCAAGAATCTTTTGTCTCAACTCACCCACCTTAGGAACACATAATCGACCCTGATAGCGAAGCACACTATCTCCCCCTTGGGATAAAACCTCAACTCTCTCCTGATGAATTGCACCTTTTAGTTGAAGCAATATCAGACCACTGTCTTGCTTCTCTTTAACCTCTGCTACCAATGAAGATTCTGACCTATTCTGAACTGTTACACCATTATCTGATATGCTCATAAGGCAAACTCCCAAGCAAGCAAGCTTATGAATATCTTTTGCTAGTTCCTTTCTTTCTTCCTCAACATGTGCTACACTACCCATAGATAGTCTACTAAGATCATCTGCTACTATATTGGCCTTACCAGGATGGGAAAGCACATTCATATCATAATATTGAGGAACTTAAGCCATGTCCTTTGGCGAAGATTCAACTCTTTTTGGGTGAACACATACTGAAGGCTCTTATGGTCTGTGAACACATCTACGTGAACACCATGCAAGTAATGTCTCCAATTCTTAAGTGCAAACACCACTGCTGCAAGCTCAAGGTCATGAGTTGGATAGTTCTTCTCATGCACCTTAAGTTGTCTAGAAGCCGAAGTTATATCCTTACCTTACTGCATCAACAAACAACCTAGGCCGACTCTGGATGCATCACAATAGATCACATAACCGTCTGAACCCTCTGGTAGAGTCAAAACAAGAGTTGTAGTCAACCTAGTTTTCAGTTCTGCAAAGATTTTCTCACATTCATCTGACCACTGAATCTTAACCTTTATCTGAGTCAACTTAGTCAATGGAGAGGCTATGGATGAAAATATTTCCACGAACCTTCTATAATAACCAACCAAACCTAAGAAACTTTTGATATCTGTAGGAGAGGTAGGTCTGGGCCATTGTTTCACTACTTCTAATTTCTGAGAATCCACTCGGATCCCTTTGCTACACACAATATGACCAACGAAAGCAAAATATTACAACCAAAACTCCCATTTGCTAAACTTAGCAAATAACTGACAATCTTTGAGAATCTGTAGGACAACCCCCAAATGAGTCGTATGTTTTTCCTCATTCCTAAAGTAAATGAGGATATCATCAATAAAGATGATAACGAACAAGTCCAAATACTCTTTGAACACTGTGTTAATCAAATCCATCAAATCTGCAGGAGCATTGGTTAGTCCAAATGACATAACAATGAATTTATAATGACCATACCGAGTTCTAAAAGTTGTTTTTGGGACGTCAATATCTCTGACTCCGAGCTGATGATAACCGGATATGAGGTCTATCTTTGAGAAATGACTAGTAATATGAAGTTGGTAAAACAAGTCATCAATCCTAGGGATAGGGTACTTGTTCTTGATTGTGGCTTTGTTCAACTACCTATAGTCAATGCGTATTCTAAGAGAACCATCTTTCTTTTTCACGAACAACACTGGTGCACTCCATGAGGAAATACTAGGTCTGATGAAGCCCTTATCTAGAAGGTCTTTTAACTTCTCTTTCAATTCCTTAAGATCAACTGGAGCCATTATGTAAGGAGGAAAAGAAATAGGCTGGGTATCTGAAATAATATCAATTCCAAAGTCAATTTCCCTTTTGGGAGGAATTCCGGAAAGATCTTCTAAAACACTTCTGGGAACTCATTAACTACTAGAACTAACTCAAGAGTTTGGGTTTTAAAGCTTAAATCCTTAGCTCGAACTAGATGTTAGAGATAACCATTAGAGATCATCTTTTTGGCCTTAAGGTAAGAAATGAATCAACCCATATGCGTTAAGTTACTACCCTTCCATTCTAAGATTGGTTCGTTTGGAAACTGAAAACGAACGATTCTAGTTCTACAATCGACTGAGGCATAATAGAACTGTAACCAATCCATGTCTAGAATGATATCAAAATCTACCATTTCTAACTCTACAAGATTTGCTGAGGTGACTTTCTGAGAGACTGTGACAGGGCAATTTCAGTATACCTGTCTAGCTAAATCTGGGTCACCAACTAGCTTAGAGACTCAGAAGCGTTATGAAAGAGTTTCTGGACTAACATCGAAGTTGACTACTATATAAGGAGTTACAAAGGAAAGAGTAGCCCCTGGATCTGACAAAGCATAAAAATCTAAGTTAAAAACTCGTAACGTACTAGAGACTACATGAGGAGAATATTCCTGATCCTGGTGAGCCTGAAGAGCATACAACCTGTTTTGTTGTTGATCGCCACCTGTACCAAATGAGTTACCTTGCTGAGTTGGGCGACCTGCTGGTGCTGTTGAAGTTTTAGACTGAGCCCTACCATTATTGCATCCTTGACCCTATTTATAAGAAGGAAAATCTCTCAACCTATGACCAAACTGACCATACCCAAAGCATCCTTCCTTTCCTGCAAGACACTCGCCCGAATGGTTCTTACTGCACTTTGGACAAGTTGGGCAGGTTTTGGTGACTGAAATACTCCCCTCAGACTTAGAGCCTGATGCCCTACCTTTCTGATCCTGTTGAAACCTGGAGGATCGAACACTAGCTGATGAATGAGCTGGCCTGAAAACTTTTGCTCAAATTGCGAGCAATTTCCACCACCCGATTTCTGTTGAGAATACTCATAGTTGTATGTCCTATCCTTCTTATTATCCTTAGCATGTTCCCTAAGCTTATCTCCCTCAACCTGCTGAGTATGAGTCATGAGCCTAGAGATGTTCATATATTCCAACAAAATAGCATTTCGACACTCTGTTTTCACTAAGTCGGATACCCCATACAGAAACTTGTTTATTTGATCCCTGGAATCAGCAACCATGTGAGGAGCATACCTGGAGAGTTGGGTGAACTTGAGTCCGTACTCTTAGACTGTCATACTACCTTGCCTCAAATTCACGAACCCCTAAGCTCTTGCCTCCCTCAACTCTCATGGGAAGAACCTGTCTAGAAAAGTCTCACTAAAACACTCCCAAGTGATAGGAGTGATACGTCCAAACTTACACCTCAATTAAGAGATATAAAATGTCGTTATTATTTCCTAAAGAAACAATTACAGAAAGTAAAATGGGTTTAGTTGTGATGTTCTAGTAACTAAGTTTTGTGATCAAAATCCAGATTAACAATTAACAGAGTTTTTAGTTCCCAAGTTGTTTTGATGATTAAAAGAAACCAGGATTGTGTTCCCCATAACGTTACACCTAATGTTCTTCCGTAGTTGAGTTTCAGGTAATTTATCTCTACAAAATACAGACGAGTTAGATATATTTGATACTTCTCAATCTAATCAGATAATGTTCACTCAAGTCCTCTCAGTCCTAGAGTGTTACTAGTTTTACCCTCATTTACAATGGTGTTAAAGTTCTTTTCTCTCGAACTCAAACTTTGACTCCAATTCTTCAAGTTTATTTACCTTTTTCCTAACTACTACTTTTCTCTCAAACAAATAATAGATACAAGCTCACTCCAATGCGTGCACTCATCAGAATACGTTAATAATGAAAGCTAGATTATAATTTGCAAACACAAATTGCCTATCACTCGTTTTACGAAATTACAATTCGATTCACGTCATAGATCCCACAATCCCAGTTGTAGTATTTACCCACTCATGATTTCACGTAAACATTCAGAAATATCAAATGAAAACATGTTTAGAAGATACTTACGAGAATAAGCAAATCAACAAGACACTTTGATAATTCAAGAACCATAAATCCAAACTTCGAATTTAATTCAATGTTAAAATAAAAATTCCAAAAAATGAGAATAATGGAAACTTGTTCGTTGTTGAAGGTAAGACGAGATAAAAAAAATGCTCTAATTAATTCAAATAAAGTGTCTAAAAAGAGTCCTACTCGAAGTAGGACAGAACTGTCGGGCAACAGCACATGCAATATGATGGACCGTCACAGGCTTCATGGTCCGTGAAGCCTGCCGTGATCTATACTTGGCCCAAAAAAAATGTGATTATTCCATGCATGTACACTGGAGCTTTTTCACGAACACCACAATGGATCGTGATGAGGACCACGGCCCGTGAGGCCTTCTGTGGTCTTCACTTGGTCAACCCCATATTTCATCTTCTCATGACCTAAACACTAGATCCACTGCACAATCACAACCACGGATCGTGATGACGACCATAGTTCATATAGGTTCCCGTGGTCTTAACTTGACCAATTCAATTTTCATTTTATTGATACTTATTTACTGGATCAGCTTCACGAGTACTTCCACAGATCATTGTGAGGACCACGACCCATGAGGTTGTCCGTGGTCTTTACTCGGTATTGCTACAACTGATCTTCTCAAGGCTTGCTTAGTGGAAAGGCATTCACAACCAACTGAATGATCTGTAGTGAAGACCACGGTTCGTGAAGCCATCTGTGGTCTTTACTTGTTTCAATTCACTTTCACTGCATTTTCCTTTCTTCTTTCTTCTTTCACGTCCACCTATTTTACCTGTACAACCACTATCAAACACATCATATCCACATAAATACACTTAATTCTAGTAATAATTCTTAGTTTTCAAGCATCAAATGTGCCAAGATTTTACGGCACGTCAAGGAACTGCATTTGTACCCCTGTTTTATTTCCATTGAGTAAACCAACTGTGAGTTACATTCTTAAGCTGGTAGGATGCTAACTCCACCCTATCATTTCCAGTTACTTGCATCACTCCAAAGATCTACTTGATATCATCTATGAAGTTTTAGGGATCCTCATCAATCTGCGATCCTAGGAACTCAGGAAGATTTATCCTAATAAATCACAAACCCTGGCTGCCACTAATCCACTACTAGCATTTGTAGGAACTGGAACCTGCTGGTTGTTCTGGTTGGTCACACTCTAGCCGAAATATGAATGGTATTCCAAAACTCTGCATTCAAAACTTCCTGATCTGGGACTAGAGGAGCTGTGTTAGCATTGTGTGCATTAGCATTCTTTCCATAAGCTCTACTGGGAGGCATGATCTTAAAGCGCATAATGTCGTGTTAGAAATGAGGAATTAGAGCATACCTTACACACGATAAGAATATCAAGAAAGTGAAGTTTTCCTAGAACACTTCGTAGCCTCCCTCTCATTAGATGTGGTACACTTCACACCCATGAAAAGGTCTCTACTTAGTGCAGATTTTTAGACATCCTAGGACTCTAAAACCTAGTGCTCTGATACCATGTTTTTCAAGTCCCGAGGCTACCCCCTGGACGTAAACACGGGACCTAGGATCATGAGTGACCCCAAGCTAACCCTACTGACATATCATAAGCATACTTAAGGATAAGTAAATTGAGAATGTACTATGCGGAAGCTTAAATCATGATAAAACTTAAAGGATGGGGAATACCCATTACTATTTGTTTAAATAATCTATGAGTGCAATAACAACTGAAATATCAAACTCCAAAGCTAAAACTGAATCTAACTATGTCTGAAATAAAGCCTCTAACTGACTAGAAATGTTGGGACATGCCCCAGCTAGATCTAGCAAAAACTAAAAAGTAAAGACTGAAATGTAGAAAAGAAACATGTCTATTTTCCTCAAAGAATGAGGACTCACCACTGATACTGCTGAGTTGAAGATAGGGAACCAATCTATGCATGATCTGAAAGCTGAGGACTTGAACCTTCAACACGAGAAGATGTAGCACAGAGTATGCGTCAGTACTTGAAAAGTATTGAGCATGCAGAATAGAGTAAAGCTGAACAATATACATAACTGAACAAAACATATACTAAGCAATGGTATATGATACTGTACTGGAAATACTGAACATGACTAACTGAATGCAATTATAACCAAGTTTATAACATACTGAAATTGAATACTAAGTTGTAACTGATAACCTGGTCAATGCAATAGAATCTGACTATGGGAGCTATTAATAACCGACATAAAACCACATGAGCTAAATGTGGAGTCCGATGTATACTCCCTATCAAGAGGACCCAATATACCCTGCCAGAGACATAGAGGCATGACTGCCGTGATGACTTAACTGATGCCACAAAGGGGACTTATAACCTATGGGGGCACGTAGTTCTAGGACTTGAGAGTGAATGACCCTAGTCCAACTAGGTATAAGGCCTACTCCTAACTGAATATATGAAATTTCTAACATAACTGAAGTAAACTGGATGGCTGAATAATCTGACATGCAAATCTGAAAATGCAACATGTATTTCTGATAATGAAATATTTGAAAATTGATGCATGTATATCTGTTTATCAGTCCTAGCTAATGCAATTCATGAATTAAAAGAACTACAAAACTAGGTTTATGAGTTTATGCATAAATCTGGGCAAAAACCAAACTACTACATGATAATCGAATTAGGAATATTAAAATAACTACTTCATAATAATCCGCTGAAATTCTACAAACCCTAGGTCTAGATAATATCGAGGGATCAAGAATCTGACTGAATGCTAGGGACCTAATAGGTGAAAGGAACCCACTAGTGAAATCCCACATACCTGGTGACAAAATTCATGGGGAAATCTTTCAATTTAGGGGCTTGAACTGACGAAACCTTGCTGTGTTCTTGAACTAGGGTTGCTCGACTTTTTCCTCTTGATTTGCTCTAAGATCGATGAATTTTTTTGGTGAATGATTGATTAGGTTATGCTCTAATTTAGTTTCTAGACTAAAACTGATCAAAACCATGTAGTCTATGGGTTAAACGACGTAGTTTAGGGATCTAACACATATGGAAAAGACCAAACGACCCCTGACTTAAAAGCTATCGGGGCCACTAACGAAACTGACTGATGGTTCGTGGATTGACCCATCGTCTGTCCTGGTCAACCATCGATGGGGTTCTGGGACTTGAAATATGGGGTGCGACCTATTGCCCTGGACCATGGACCATGGTCTGACCTACGGTTCGTAGGTTCTGGTGTGGGTCTACCCCTAGCTAAATTTTCTGGGGCTTTCAGGGGAGGGGCTGCAAGTGGCCATCCACGGACCCCACCTATGGTCCATGGGTCACCATACGGTATGTGGGTGGTGCCCGTCGGTGGCATCTACAACTTCTAGAATCTGCAATCTGGTCTGTCTAGGATACGGGGTGTTACATCTTACACACCTCGAAAGAACTACGTTCTTGGCGATTTCCCCAAATTTTTGAAGAACTGTTGAAACCTCTTTTTTTCTCTTCTTGAACTTTGCCCTAACTTTCTTTAACATTTTTGAATGAATGCAAAACTTATCTCAATCTGATTAGACCCGTATTTGGGTGATATATATGTTTAGGCCTAGTGGGGTGAGGAAAAGACCAAAATACCCCTCCTTAAAATGGAAGAAAAGGTCATATCTAGAGAGGCTGCACTGAAACGGGCATTACCCCTTCATCCAAACTTGGATTTAAGCAAACTTGGCGGCATTGGAAAGAGGCGTCAAAGACCTTCTATTAGATACATCATGGGCCACCTAACTCATTCTGTGCTGAAAGTTATGATCATTTGAAGTTGTCCCAAAAACTCAAAATTTTAAGAGTAACTTGTACGAACTCAATTTAGCTCTTTCTAATTTAGCTCTTTCTAATACCGAGGTGTTACACTAACATACTTATTTCATATTAAGGAAGAGCCTGAAGAAAAGCATTGGTACAATGATATTCAAGGGTATTTAAAGAATGGTGACTATCTAGAGAATGAAACAAGTGTACAAAAAATGCACGATTTGGAGGTTAGCAAATCAATTTGTTCTAAGCGGAGAAGTCCTATATAGGAGGAATCCCAATTTTGGTTTTCTAAGGTGCATCGTTGTTGGAGAAGCATCTAGGCTGCTTGAAGAGATACATGTGGGAACATGTGATCCTCACATGAATGGTTTTACTCAATTAAAGAAGATTGAGATCAAGATATATTTGATTGACCATTAAGAAAGTTGTATCTATTATGTCAAGAAACGTCATCGATGTCAGACTCATGCAGACATCATCCGAGTCCCTCCTAACAAACTTCATGTCACTAGCTCACCTTGGCCTTTTGCAACTTGGGGTATGGATGTAATTGGCCATATTAAATTACAGGCATCTAATGGACACAAATTCATTCTTGTTGCGATTGACTACTTTACTAAATGGGTTGAAGCCACCTCTCACAAATCTGTCATGAAGAAGGTTGCAGATGATTTAATCAAAAATCACATCATTTGTCGGTTTAGAATCCCTGAGTCAATTGTTACAAATAATGGAACCAACTTAAACAATGATTTGATGAAAGCATTGTGTGAGAGATTCAAGATCAATCATCAAAATTCTACAACATATATGCAAAGAGGAATGAAGCAGTTAGGCTACAAATAAGAATATCAAGAGGATACAACGCAAGATGATTGACAATTACAAGCATTGGCATGAAAAGTTACTATTTGCTTTGTTAGGTTATCATACTAACATAAGAACTTCTACTGGGCTTACGCCTTATTTTCTATTGTATGGTAATAAAGTTGTTATACATACTGAAGTGGAAATATCGTCTTTGAGGATCATTAAAGAAGCATAGTTGAGCAATGCTAAATGGGTGGGATACCAATTTGAGAACTTAACATTAATTGACTGAAGAAGGATTAATGTATTCTCTCACAACCAACTCTATCACAATAAAATGACTAGAGCTATCAAAAAGAAGGTCAGACCAAGACATTTCTCACCTAGGCAATTGGTTCTAAAGTGAATCTTTCCTAATCAAGATGAGGCAAAGGGTTAATTCTCAACGAATTGGAAAGGTCCATACATGGTTTTTGGATTTTGACCGGCGGAACACACATACTAGCAGAAATGGTGAAGAGATGTAGACCAGACCTATCAACTCAAATGTTGTGAAGATACATTACATCTAAGTTTTATTCATGCTCTTTACTTTGTAATTTGGAACTACGTCAGACTTGATTCCCGTTTAAGAGGGGATACGTTAGCGCTCCTATGGAGTTAAGTCTCATCCTAATAAAATTCACATTTTTTCTTAAGTAGAATTTTTGAGAAGATCTCAAAAATTATATCAAAAGAGCATTCTCTTGAAAATCGTAAGAGTGGGGCAGAATTTTTGTAAGGATCTAAAAAACTTGTAGCAGGCGATTTACGATCTACAAAAATTATCAGAATATTAGAAATTCTATACTGGGGAAGAAATTTTTGAATGTTTTTTTCAAAACTATATATGATTCACACCAAAATCAAAAGGACCTCTTCCAATTAGTTATTTTCAAGTCTTAAAATGTGGCATGCTCAAAGATTCAACTATATTTTAGACAATCTATCATTTTATATTTTTTAAAACTTTTCTTTCAAATTCATATTTTTTATATGATTTACATATCGCCCAAAGTTAATGCCTGGAAAAGGCCTGGATGTCAAGAATCAATGGAGCATGCTGGTCAAAATAGAGATAGAGATCAGCCTTCCATTTTATAAACTAATAATTTTTCATTGAACACAGAAAAACAGGTACACATGTAAGAACCAATTCCAACATTGCATGAATGATCGCCATGAAATAACACACTGTCCTTTTAATAAGACGGCAGTCCAAGCTACTCTATACTCTCAACTGTTATTTCAATCTCGACAACAGCCAAGAAATGACACTTTGTCCTTCCTGTAACAAGGGCTAAGTTACTTTACACTCTCAACTGTTATATTGAGCCCGATAATTGCCATGGAATAGACATTCTATCGTCTTGATAAAATCGTGGTTTAATCCACCTTATATCCTCAACTGCAACATTATTTTTGAGAACTATATTTGCCTAAACATATCATTGTGCTCGAGAATTTGCAGATTCATGGAAATTGCAGTATGCTCGAGAAATTACATATTGCCCGAAAATTGTATTAAGCCCGAAAATTATATTGTGCCAAAAAAATTGCAATGTTCCCAAAAATTTGCATTGTGACCGAGAATTTCGTTGAGCCTGAGAATTGCATTGTGCCCGACAAATTGTATTGTGCTCGGAAATCTGGATTATGCCTGAGAAATGCATTGAGTACAAGAATTTGCATTGTGCCCAAAAATTTGTATTATGCCCGAGAGTTGCATTGTGCATGAGAAATTGCATTACGCACAAGAATCGCATTGTGTCCGAGAAATTACATTTTATCCAAAATTTACATATGCCCAAGAAATTGCATTATGCCTAAGAATTGCATTATGCTCGAGAATTGTATTGTTCCCAAGAATTGTATCGTGCCCAAAAATTGCATTGTGCTAAAAAATTGCATTATGCCAGAGAACTATATTATGCTTGAAAATGACGATATGCCTACGAATAATATTGAGCCCGAGAATCACATTTATGTTAAGCTAAGGTTGAATTAACTTATGGAAACCACATTGAGCCTCAAAATATACATCTACATGAAATATCTATCGAATCAAGCTACAAGTATCGCAATATGGCCGAATTGCATAAAAACAAATACACTCTTTTTAATCATTATTTCATTGTTCCAAAGGTGCCATAATCTAAATGCATTATTTCATAGCCTGCGGACATCATTTCATGACCCGATGATTAAATTTATGATTATCATGTTCCAAAGGCGTCAAAGTCTAAATGCACCATTTTCATTGCCCGAAGGCATCATCTCGTGGCCTAAAGATTTAATTTTTATCTATCATGTTCTGAAGGTGTCATAGTCTAAATGCATCATTTTTCATGGCATGCGGATATTATTCCATGACCTAAGGATTAAATTTTTGTGTATCATGACCCTAAGATGTCATCTTTATCGTCATAAGACAAATTTTAATGGTTTAAATGGGAAATTGCATCATGTTATAAATTATTTACCATTTGATCACTATATTGCCCTAATACTATATCTAATCACACCACAACCTCCAGGTTTGCAGAGACTGACAGATTGCAGACAAGATCAACTTCTCTTTTAGATATGACTCCGTACTTATACATCTATCGCAATAAAAGCCTTCTCATCTTTTGCACTACTCATATGATCTTTTCCTTTCGTAACTTAAGTCGTTCTTATCTTCCTTACACTATTCATACGACCTTGAGCTCTAATATTATCTACTCAAGCTACTATTGCTTCTATTCAAATCTCGTACCATTATTTCATTTTTTAAGAGCTTAGTCGTTCCTAAATATAGAACTACACACAACCTCATTCTTGTAACACCAGAGATATGTAGGCGACTTAAGGCCTAAGTCTCAGTCACATCTTTTTTTCTTTGTTTTCACAATTGCTTATCGTTTCATTTGATCCCACTAACATATTTCCGTTAGTCGGAAAAAATCAACTACTTAGTCGACGTTTTTGCCTGCCAATTAATCCTTCATTATTGAGAAAATAGGGGCAGTTGTTGACACCCAATTTTGACTGACCTATAACCCTTTCTGAATTGTTATTTTTATAAATATGTATTTTAAAACCTATTTCTTTGTTATATGTTTAAAATTATGTTTTTATATCTAACTAATCATATACTTTAGTATTTATAATTTTAAAAAACGTATTATTATTTATCACCATCATCATCATCATCATTATTATTATTATTATTATATTTATCGATTGCTAAATTTGAGATAATTAATTTATTCTTTTATTTAACGTCTATAATATTTAAGTGTGTTTATCTTGGATAAAATTAATTAATATCTATAGTATAACCATTTATTGGAAAACAATTTAATAAACCTTCCTCCAAATCATTTAAATTATATCCCATTTTATTCAATCTATTTAATTTATAGCCTATTCTACTCAATTTTATCTCAATTCTAGCCCATTTTGAACAAATTAAATCAATTTCAATCTCAAGATGTCATCTTGATCCCAACCGTCCATTCCATTCTTTTAAATCTCAACCCCACATCTCATCTTGATAGAACAACTAAGATTGACTCTCCAACCACTTTTCTATACTAATATCCTAACACCCTAACCCTATTTTCATTTTTTTCTCCTCGTTCTCTTTGAAAACTCAGGCGCCACTCCCCTATCTCGCAACTTCATCCATTGTCGGTGAAGACCACCAGCGAAACCCCAGCTCCATCCTCACTCATGATGATAGCCACCAAGCGAGCCCCTCTCCTTCTTCTCTCTCCTTGAGGTGCTTCTCCAACCACCAGTAGAAAGCACGATGCAACTTCAACCTATCTCCTCTTCTTCATCTCATTGGTTCCGACCAGAAACTCTAGCAAGACAGCCTCCATAAAGAGCCATTAGGCTTTGACCAGGCAATTCAACCACCATCCCCCCCCCCGCCCCGGCGAGATCGACTACAATAAAAAAAGAGCATTGTTGCTCTACCACTTCGCGCCTAGCAGTGTGCCTGGCCCTGGGGCATTCATCCTTAGCTGATTTTCATGCTCTCTTTCATCTCTTTTCTTCAATTTGCCTCCAATTTCTTTGAGAGTTCCTGAAATCTCTAATCACATGTATTTGTGCATAATCATAGCAAG
The DNA here is from genome assembly GCF_900185275.1 of Solanum verrucosum. Classification (NCBI taxonomy): domain Eukaryota; kingdom Viridiplantae; phylum Streptophyta; class Magnoliopsida; order Solanales; family Solanaceae; genus Solanum; species Solanum verrucosum. The sequence continues at coordinate 589,264 of NW_026020202.1, read as the reverse complement.
TATAACAAAATCAAGCTAATAGACTCAAGATCATTCATTACTTCAATCAATTCATGGGCAAATATAAACAACTTAGGCATATAAATATGCCTAAGATCAACCTCGAACAGCTCTTCGTGGAGGCATGATCTGAAAGATACGCGCAAGCACGAATTAGAAGGAAACTTTTATAGAGTTGAACTCTATCACACGAAAAAAGTATGAAAGAAGTTAGATAGTTCCTAAATGTCGTAACCTCCTAATTATAGATGTGCCACGCTTCACACCAATAGCTAGGACTTAGAGACACGACTTCATAGACACCCTAGGACTCTTGAACTCTGTGCTCTGATACCATATTTGTCACACCCAGAGCCTACACCCTGGACATGGCCAGAACTCGAGAACCCTTATAGGCCCTAAGTGATCCCTTGGCCTGTGTCACGACCTAGGGGTACCCCCTTGATGTAACATGGTGTATAAAACCCCGAAGGACTCCATACAAGACACACAACTATCATAACATGAGAAATAGAACAAGAAAAAGTAAAACAATCATTGTAAGTCCAAAATGGTTTTATAGAAAAGCGAAAGCCTAAACTCATGTCTCATCATAGCCATCTATTACAATCGAATGAAATTGGGCCTAACCCATACATTATGTCCAAAAAGGAAATACAAAAGAGAAACTAGAATCAAAGTAATCCATCCTCAAACCGTGAGGACTCACCAAGCTCGAGGAAGAATCAAGTAGAAGCTCTAGCCACTAAAATGGGAACCCTATTTGGCAAAAAAGTAGGCAAGAGTATGCATTAGTAAAAAATGCACTAAGTATGATAGCTATGCATAAAAACATTTAAAAGATGCTAAAAGGGACATTTCATTTTGTAACCTGCAATTGACGAAGTTAAAGAATAATATAAGAAGGCTAGAAAACATAAGTCATAACATCATGGTCAATGCAAGCTAAATCATCTTTAAATCTTTGAACACATATGAGATACTCCTTGAGTAACCTTAGTTCACTTTTAGTATTGTTGTGGGAAAATTAGCCTTAACTGACATAGACACCATGTGAGCTATAACATGATCACCCAATGTCTCCCACAACGAAAAGGGTTGTTCTACTTGCCTAAGGTAGAATGATTAACTTCTAGCTTAAGTGGATACACTAGATAATGCAAATATGTGTTTATGAGAATAGCCTTTCACAACACAACATAAAACATCATCATTGGCACTTCACTCTCAAAGCACCCTGAAAACATTTACATAGTCTTCCTGAAAACATGCATAATTCCATATTCACCTTTCAAGACCAATAACCCTTTTTTAATCATTAACATTTAGAAAACAAGGGTTAGATATGGATTTCATCATAAACTCATGCAGTTCTCTCATTACATGCTTACTTTCATAAAACTCTTCCTTTAACATCAAAATTCCACAACATATAGTTCATAATTTGAAAACATATGGATCACATGGGTTCATAGAGGAAATATCATAAAAGCATTGTAAATCATCAGTTCATGCATATTTAAACATAATTCAATAATTAAGATCATTAATCATAAGAACCCACAGTGGTTGAAAAGACCCTAGCTAATTCAGGAATTCTACCTTTTGAAATAGATGAATTTGGGGACTCCATGAATGAGATAGATTCATGGATGAAAACTACCATACCTCAAGTCAAACTGCTAGCCTTTAATGGAGAAATTGAACCCTTAGCCTGAAACCCTAGGTTGAATCTTCTTTTTCTTCTTCAAGTTCTAGAGAGAATATTTGGGAGGAGATTTGATTTCTTTTAGGGAATTTAGAAGTACGAATTAAATAGAGTGAATTTAGGGGTGAAAAGACTTATATAGGGGTTTTAAATGTAGGCAAAACAACATAGTATAGGAATTAATTAATTAGGAAAATACCCAGCTACCCTTTAACTTAATTGTCACCTGTTACCCACGACACCGACGAACCGTAGATAAACCTACGGTCCATCTTGCGCACTCGTGACCCCTTGGGAGAAAGCCTCAACGGACTTCTTGAGTAACACTTCTTTCCATTCTATCAAAATCGGATCAAGACTTTGCTTGGCCTTCACATCCATCACAAAAGATGATTCGGACCCATTATGAACCATAAAACCACCCTTGGTGGAATCCACTAGTTGAGCACCTAGTCGAGCCTACCTATGAACATCTCAAACCAACTCTTTCTTTTCATTCTCAACATGAGCAACACTACCCATTGATAGTCGACTAAGAGCATCCGCTACCACATTTGCTTTACCGAGGTGATAGAGAACACTCATGTCATAATCCTTCAATAATTCTAGCTACCTTCTTTGGCGAAGATTCAAGTCCTTTTGAATAAACACATATTGCAAGCTCTTATGATCGGTTAAAATATCAACATGAACCCCATACAAATAATGCTTCCAAATCATTAAGGCAAAAATAACCACCGCCAATTCAAGGTCATGGGTAGGATAATCCTTCTCATGGATCTATAGTTGCCTCGAAGCATTGGCAAAAATCTTACCATTTTGCATAAGAACACATCCCAACCCAACTCTAGAGGCATCACAATATATCATAAAGCCATTCGTACCTTTTGGTAAAGTCAACACCGGAGCGGAAGTAAGTTTATCTTTCAACTCTTGGAAACTTTTCTCACAAGCTTCCAACCATACAAATCTAGCCTTATTTTGAGTTAAAGCCATCAAAGAAGAAGCAATGGAGGAAAACCCATCAACAAACCTTTTATAGTAACCGGCCAAACCCAAGAAGTTTTTAATATAGGAAGAAGATAGAGGTCTAGGCCTACTCTTGACCGCATCCATCTTAATAGGATCTACCTCAATTCCCTTGCTTGACACAATATGCCCAAGAAAAGCTACGAACCTTAACCAAAATTAGCATTTGCTAAACTTTGCAAAAAGTTATTGGTCTTTAAGAATTTGAAACAAGATGCTCAAATGATCAATATGCTCATCCTCACTTCCTAAATAGATCAAAATATCATTGATAAACACAATTACAAACCTATCAAGGTATTGTCTAAACACCCTATTCATCAAATCCATAAATGACGTCAGAGCATTACTCATCCCAAACGACATTACAAAAAAATCATAATGACTGACCATACTGAGTTCGAAAAGCCATCTTCGGAATATCACTATCCTTCACCCTCAGTTGGTGGAAACTTGAACGAAGATCGATCTTAGAGAAATAATTAGCCCCTTGGAGTTGATCAAACAAATCGTCTATTCTTGGGGGAGGATACTTGTTCTTAATGGTCACTTTGTTAAGTTGCTGATAACCAATATACATAAAGAGTGAACCATCTTTCTTCCTAACAAACAACACGGGAGCACCCCATGGAGAGATACTTGGTCGGATGAAACCCTTATCCAATAAATCCTTTAACTATTTTTTCAACTCCTTTAACTCAACCGGGGCCATTCTATAAGAAGGAATAGAGATATGATGCAAATTTGGGAGAAGGTCAATACCGAAGTCTATCTCCCGCTCAAGAGGAATACCAGGTAAATCATTAGGGAAAACTTCCAGAAACTCCTTAACTAAGGGGACTGACTCAAGAGTTGGGGTTTCAGAATCTACATCTGTCACCCTAACTAGAGGATAAATGCAACATTTAGAAATCATCTTTATTGCTTTAAAATAGGAAACAAGCTAACCCTTAGGCATTAAATTTCCCCTTTTCCACTCTAGGATAGGCCCATTCGGGAATTGAAACTTGACTACACGAGTTCTACAATCAATAGAAGCATATCATGAGTGCAGCCAATCCATACCCAATATAACATCGAAATCTAACATGTTAAGCTTTACCAAGTCAACAACAGTAACTCTATGGGATAAGGAAATGGGACATTTTCTATAGACCCTCTTAGCCATCACAGAATCACTAACAAGAGTATAGACAGAAAAAGGTTCTAACAATATATCGGGGAGCACATCAAACTTCATGGCCTCATAAGGTGTCACAAAGGACAAAGTAGCACCGGGATCAAGCAAAGAATATACATCAAGTTGAAAAACTTTTAACATACCGGTGACCATGTCCGGAGAACTCTCTTTTTCACCTCAGGATCGAAGAGCATAGAATCAGTTTTGCTTAGGAGCATTGGAACCCGCACCACTAGTAGGAGCTTGTTTGCCCTCTCTCCTCTTAGCCATAAGTATTGGACAATCCCTCATTTTGTGACCATTTTTACCATAACTATAACAACCATCCGAGCCAGTTAGGCATTTACCGTCGTGCTTCCTTCCACACTTAGTGATATTAGACCTAGGCAATGAAGATCCACTACCATTACCTCCTTGAGGCTTAGAGTTAGACACCCTCTCTCGGTTGAACTTTTGAGGAGAATTGGAGGGACCTTGACCGGAAAACCTTTGTCGGAATCTTGGACAACCTTGTCCATCGGACCGTGTGTTAGAGAAATTACCATCTCCGGTCTTAGCCCTTTTTGCCTCCCTAGACCTTTCCTTGAATTTATCCTTCTCAATTTGTTGTGCATGCACCATGAGATGAGAGATATCCATGTCACCAATGAGCATGGCGGTACGACACTCTTTAACCACCATTTCAGACACTCCCGACACGAACTTACTCATCCTTGCCATAGAATCGGTAACCATTGTTGGAGCACATTTCGACAATTGAGTGAACTTTAGAGCATATTCCCTTACACTCATACCCCCTTTGTCGTAGGTTAATGAACTCTAGCACTTTAGCTCCCCTCATCTCAAGGGGAAAGAATCTATCAAGAAAGGTGGCCTTAAACTTCACCCAATCAAGAGGACCCGCATCTTACGGCCTCCCTTCTTTACATTGGTTATACCACACTTGAGCCACACCTTTCAATTGGTAAGTGGCCAACTCCGCATTTTCCATCAGTGTAACTCCCAAGATTATCAAAATCTTATAGACCTCATCAATAAACTCTTGAGGATCTTTCTCAACTTTCGAACCATGAAACTCAGGAGGTTTCATCCTTGTGAAGTCCCTCACTCTTAAAGCTGCCGAATTCACATTAGAGCTTGCAGGAACCACAACCTGCCTATTGGCTTGGGCCAAAACCACTTGAGCCAATACTTGAAAAGCAGCCCTAAACTCCGCATTAGAAACATGATCGGCCAAAGGATCGATCGAAACTTGAGGAGCTTGTGGAGGAGCTTCTATTTCCGCATTATATCTCGCATTCCTTCTAACATAAGCCTTCGGGTAGCCTAGGGCTGGCAAAGGGACGGGGACGGGGACTGGGGGACGGGACGAAAGGGGACGGGGCTGGCGGGATTTGGCCGGGACCGGGATTGGGGGGACAAAAATAAGTCCCATCCCGTCCCACTATATTTACGCGATGGGACGGGTTTTGGGGGGACGGGACGGGGGATTTTTTATTTTTTATATACTTATTTATTTGTATTGAAATTATATGTTATTGAATAACATTTTTAGTTTATTTGATTTTTTTTCAATAACATTTTTAGTTAATAAATAATGCTTAAGTTTTCAAATTCAAAATTCAAAATTCAAATTTCAATTTCAAACTTCAAATTTCAAATTTCAATTTCAAACTTCAAATTTTAAATTTCAAATTTCAAATTCAACTTTCAAATTTCAAACTTCAATTTTCAATTTTCAAATTTCAAATTTCAAATTTCAAATTTCAGAAGTTCAAATTTGTATTTTAAATATTTTTAAGTAATTTAAACTTGAAATTTTGATTTTTAAATTAAGTATTTGAAAGTTAGTTTAGTATATATGTAAATATGTATGAATATAATAAAATTAAAATGCAAGACAATAGTTATATAAAAAAGACTTAATAAAGCCTTCAAATTTATTCAATAAAATCTAATTGCAAGTTAGAACTTAGAAGTTACAATTTACAAATATTAGTGGAGTAACTAATCTACATAGCCACCTTCTAGGAAGGGTTCTGTTTCAATAAGTTCTCATATGTAAAACTAATATTTGTTACAAATATTAGATGAGTAACTAATTTACGCAGCCACCTTCTAGGAAGGGTTCTGTTTCAATTATTTCTCGGATGTAATCTAATATTTGTATTCTCCTTTAAAATTCAATTCTAATTGTCGCATCATATCGACGGTAACATCCTCCGGTGTTGGCAAACTTGCTAGAAACTCTTGTGACTCTAATTCATCATCACTAGATCCAATTACCGCATTAATCCAAGCTTCTTGTTTGGAACTTAACTTTGGAAAATTATAATTCCTCCTCTCGGCGTTGACCCAGTCTATAAATAAAACTGAAATTTCCAAACTGTCTTCCGCTAATGAATGTCTATGATCGCCAAGTTGAAACCTTGCCGCACTAAAAGCAGCCTCTGATGCAACTGATGAAGCTTGAATAGCTAAAGCCTCACGAACCATTTTGCTCAAAATTGGAAATGCAACACTCCGCCTCCTCCACCATGCTAATAATTCTTCATTGCCATCTCTGTCTTTCACTGTTTCTAAAGATTGATTAAGATATTCTTCAAAATCATCACGGTTAGTAGAATTAAGACCAAGAAAATCTCGTATATAACTTGAAATTCGAGCTTTACTCTGAGGATTAGAAGTTTGACCAACTTCTTGAGTATTTCCTGTAGTTCTATATTTTTCATACAAAATTTTTGCTTCTACTTTTATGCTACACTTACACATTTCACAAGTTGGATTTATTTTCGGTAAAATTTCTAAGGTATCATAAAAAGTGTCAACAAGTCCCTGCACACCTTGTAATTTATAGTCAGGATGAAGTAAAGTAACAGTTAAAAAAAATTGAGGAATAGGAAAAAAATATTTTTAAAATTTTTCAATCATACCTTCAATTGCAACTCTAAATTTTTCAATTTTTTTGTATTTAGAAAATTGAATTGAAATAACACAAATATTTATTAATACTTATGAAATAGTAGGATAATAAATTCCAGAAAACATGGTTGTAGCATCATAAAAAAGTCTTAAAAATTCTAATAGTTCATTAGTTTCTTCCCAATCTTCTTCACAATGTCAAATGGGTCAGCATTATGAGCATTAAACACCATTTGTATGGGTCCTCTATATTCGTAAGCAACTGAAAATATTTCGTAAAAAGAATTCCACCATGTTTTAATATGTCTTGGAATTTTTCTTGGTGGCAAATCACATAGTACACAACGCTCATTAAATTCCCTAATTCTAGCAGCTCTATTAGCATAAAAAATCCAAGCAACAACAAATTCAATTTTCATACAACCACATTCAAATAATGAAATATCATCTTGTACAACTAAATTTAATACATGTGCAACACATCTAACATGAAAAGAATTAACATCAATTGGACATAATCTAGTTTTTAACATACTAGGAGCGTTTACATTATTAGATGCATTATCTAATGCGACAGACATTACTTTATCTATAAGCATGTAATAATCTATAACACTCAAAATATTTGAAGCTAAATATGCACCAGTTTTTTTCTCTACACATTCTTTATAACTTAAGATTCTTTTTAGCAAATTCTAGTTATGATCAATCCAATGTGTTGTAACAGTTAAATAATCACGTCCATTAACACTACGACCCATGTCCGAAGTTATAGAGACTCTACAATCTAATATGCTAAACATACAACGAAGATATTGACAATGTTTACCTTGATATACAAAAACATCAGATTTAACAGTATTTCTTGAAAAACCTCTATAATTAGAATAATAAGTTTGTTGAATATATTCAATAAAACTGGGATGTGAAGGAAAACTATAAGGTAAACCACAAACAAAAACCATTTTAGCTAAATTTTCACGATCTCTTTCCTTATTATATTTACGTTGTGTTAGTGGACCACCGGAGTTAGAAGGATCTAATGTTCCTTGAACCATGTTAGAAGCCCCTACCGATTCATTAACATTAATATCAAAATCATTAACTGAAATTCCTTTTTTTCTATTGGCTAATGATTTAGCTTCTTTATATTGAATCAGCACACAAGATAACAAATGTTTTTTAAGCCCCCCGTCCCACCTTGACCTCCACCTTGTTTATGCTTAAAAGGTTGCTTACACCTATTACAAATAGCAATAGAATTTTCCTTATCTAAAGTCATAAATTGTCACACAATAGAAGTTTTAGGGCGTTGATACTTCACCTTCTCCCTTGTAGGAGGTATAAGGGCTGGGCATCCAGAATTTTGCTCCGTTGAATTTGTAGTTTCATTTGGAACATTTGTCACCGGACTAGTAGGTGTATCTTCTAATTCATCTTCTCCCGAACCAACTTCTACTTCTTCACCTGAATTTTCATCAAGATAAGGATTAATATCACCATAAATTTGTTGTAAAAGTTCACGATCGAATTGAGCATTTTAATCAATATCATAAGAAGTATCATCAACATAAGTAGAATCATTTGTATTAAATCTAACTCTAGAAGTACCACAACATTTAATCTTATTTTTTTCGTTACTATTTTTTTTTATTAAAATCAAATAATCTACTAATGTCACTTGGTTCTTTCTCTTTTCCTTTACCGGTATCTTTTTTGTTAGAACACATATTTAATTATATGTAAAGTATAATATAAAAATAATAATAACACAAAAATTAATGACGAAAAATAAAATATAAATATTATGAAACAAATGTACCAAACGTCTGCGTTAATAGCAGACGTTATAACCGATTCTTGAAGCTTGTAGTTTGTTATAACTTGTAATTTGGAACTCCAATATTTGATAGCAAATATGAGAATTATATATAATATGAAAATTTAGAATTGAAATATATGTATTATGATATAATATGAGACTTAAGTGGAATAAAAAATTGAGACTTAAGATTGAGACTTGAGAGGATATAAAAAATAGATGAGAGAATATATGATTTTGTAATAAATAATAATGGATAGAGGGGTATTTATAATATTAAAAGTGGGTTAAAGTATATTTATGATAACTTGAGGGTTTAAATTAAAGTATTTAAAGTGGGGGTGGTAGGGGGGTGTTGGGGAAGGGAAAAAACAGTGAATAAATCCGTTGGGGGGGCCCCACTAGCCGTTGCCCCAACGGATATAATTCAAAAAAAAATGTTAGGGGATCCCGCGAACCGGCCGATTCATCTGGGCCGAGACCGGGCCCAAAGGGTTAACCGGCCCCTAATCGGTCCCTTATCCCAAACCCCTCCCAACCCGCAAAAATAGACGGGATCAAGTCCGGTGAGCCGGTTCTCGAACCAGTCGCGGGCCGGGGCGGGCCGACCTGGTCCCCCTGCCAGTCCTAGGGTAGCCATATCCTGAAGAACATAGGATAAGGATTAGGAGAAAGACTTAATAGAGTTAAACTCTATGGCCCGACTTTAGAGTAATGAAGGAAGTGGAGTTTCCTAATCATCTTGTAGACCCTCATTCATAAATATGGCGTTTTTCCACTCATGAACAATACTGTAACAGATGGTCTTATGAGACATCCTAGGACCATTCTAAACCTTGTTTTCTGATTACCAAGTTTGTCACGAACCAAGGGTACCCCCTAGATGTAACATAGAATATAGAACCCCGAAGGACTCCATACAAGCCACCTAGGATTCATAACATAATAAATAGAACAATAAAGAGTAAAACAATCATTGTAAGTCCAAAATGGTTTTATAGAAAAGCGGAAGCCTAAACTTATGTCTCATCATAGCCATCTATTACAATCGAATGAAATTGGGTCTAGCCCATATATCATGTCCAAAAAGGAAACACAAAAGAGAAACTAGAATCAAAGTAATCCATCCTCGAACCATGAGGACTCACCATGCTCGGGGAAGAATCAAGTCCAAGCTCTAGGAACTAAAATGGGAACCATGTCTGTGCGACCCCACATTTGGGAAAAAATGTAGGCAAGAGTATGCGTTAGTACAAAAATGCACTAAGTATGATAGTTATGCATAAAAACATTTAAAACATGCTAAAAGAGGCACTTCATTTTATGACATGCAATTGACCAAGTTAAGTACAATATAATAAGGTTAGAAAACATAAGTCATAACATCATGGTCAATGCAAGATAAATCATCTTTAAATATTTGAACAGATATGAGATACTCCTTGAGTAACCTTAGTTCACTTTTAGTCTTGTTGTGGGAAAATTAGCCTTAACCGACATGGAGACCATTTGAGCTATAACATGATCTGTTGGGTCTCCCACACCGAAAAGTGTTGTTCTACTTGCCTAAGGTAGAACCATGAACTTCTAGCTTAAGTGGATCCACTAGCTATTCATCCTTTGAGGGCACATAGTTTATGGGATAAGGAGATTGTTACTAGAAACCCGACATCTACTATCGGGAGAGCTTCCATCTCATGAGACTTCTTCTAAAAATCCAGCCACTACTAGCGGGTAGCTTCCAACATAATGTCAATATCTACTCGATGCTAATCATAATTCCCACAGAATAGTATTTTCTTACTTATTCTCATCATTCATGGAAAAACATGTCATATTGTCAATCCAAGCTAGTTTATTAGGATAGCTCGTATTCATTGATTCAATTAGGTGAGAACAGTCTTTCAACCTAAGAATCCTTTCTATATTAGAAAACCTTTCACATCATGTTAGTATGTGTTTATGAGAATATCCTTTCACAACACAACATAAAACATCATCATTGGCACTTCACTCTCACAGCACCCTTAAAACATTAACATAGTCTTCATGAAAACATGCATAATTCCATAATCACCTTTCAAGGCCAAAAACCCTATTTCAATCATCAACATTTAGAAAACAAGGGTTAGATATGGATTTCATCATAAACTCGTGCAATTCTCTCATACATGCTTACTTTCATAAAACTCTTCCTTTAAGATCAAAATCCCACAACATATAGTTCATAATTTGAAAACATAGGGGAAACATCATAAAAGCATAGTAAATCATCAGTTCTTGCATATTTAAACATAATTCAATCATTAAGGTCAATAATCAAAAGAACCCATGCTGATTGAAGAAAAACCTATCTAATTGGGGAATTCTACCTTTTGAAATAGAGATATATGGGGACTCCATGAATGAGAGAGATTAATTGATGAAAACTACCATACCTCAAGTCCAAATGCTAGCCTTCAATAGAGAATTTGAACCCTTAGCTTGAAACCTTAGGTTGAATCTTCTTCTTCTTCAAGTTCTAGAGAGAGAATATTTGGGAGGAGATTTGATTTCTTTTGGGGAATTTGGAAGAATGAATTAAATGGGGTGAATTTGGGGGTAAAAAAACATAAGAGGTTCTAAATGGAGGCAAAACGACATAGTATAGGAATTAATTAATTAGGAAAGACCCAACTACCCCTTAACTTAACTATTAGTTGTCACCCACGAAAGCCCCGTCGAGGGACCGTGGATAGACCTACAGTCCATCCTGCACACTCGAGGTTCCTTGTCAGGGAGTTTTGCCTGGACCAATGACTGCTGGACTACAAGGCGTGGTCCCACCTACGTTCGGTAGGTCCCACCGTGGTGTATGGCCTAGACAATTTGGGTGGCCCTCTCCACGAGCTCACCTACGGCTCGTGGTTCTACCCATGGCCCATGGTTGGGTTCTTGTGGATGGTACCTGTAAGTCGTGAAAGTCTGTTATTTGGTCCATTTCTAATACAGGGTGTTACAGCCTGGCTCAACTCTCAACAGAAGACTTATTCGACAATAAATGAACCTCAAAAGTAAAAATTTAACTAAATTTCTCAAAATAGATGACTCAGAATATTTTAAAGAAAACAATGGAAATGAAAAGACTCTTCAACTACTACCGTCTATCTACTAAGCCTCTAATAACTATGATGAAGGTCGGGAGAAGACCCACGGCATCCTAATATGACTGAAAGTAAATGTGGGAATCCTCCAAAAGCAAGGAGGCTCACCAGAACAACTCTCGAACTGCAAGTGGTATCAACGAAGCGCCTATTGATGATCCTAGTTACCTGTATCTGTATTATGAAAGATGCAGGCCAAATGGCTTCAGTACATGGAATGTATGAGTATGCAAGGGGAACTCTAAAGCAATACATAAGCTTGAACTAATAAAAAAAAGAACATACTCTTATCATCTCAACTCAACTTAGCACAAAGATACTCAAGAATACTTAAAGATACTCAACTCAATTCAATATAAAAGCAACGATAGATATGCACTATAATGAAAGCTTTTAAAGAAATAGATAACAACTCAATGTATTTAAAAATACAATAATAACTCTTTTACTCTTATTTGAGAGATTCTCTAACCAACAACCATCACTATGAGCTATGTGATGATACATCATCTCGCCCACACTGCTGGAATTGTCCTATACCTTGACGGAATATAAGACATCCTCAACTAAGTGTATCCACTAATCTATCCTTAAGAAACAATAAGGAATCATCTAAAAAGTATGACCCTTTATCCATGTTGGCATACATGGTTTATGAGGACTCTGAGTTGTCTGAAGTAATCTCCATATCGGTGCTTAATACTACTCCCAATAATATAAATCATGCTCATATGTTTAAAAACATTTCCTCATCCTCAACCTTTATAATTATTACTCAAAATGGTTCTCTTAAAAGAGATAGTGCTCAAAACTCCTCATGAACTCATTTGTAAATCAAAGTTTCCTCTCATTTTAAATGTAAAAACATTTACTCTTTGAAATACGTAGTTCCCTTATATTCACTTTGGAAAACATGAACTCAACCCTCCTCATCCTCATACTCAAGTACTCAAGTCTTAAAACAACTTTTAAAAGACTACAAATGACTTCTCAAATGACTCAAAAGAACTTCATCGAACTTTACTCCTAACTCTATCTTGAATTTGAATTATGAATTTAAGAGTTATGACTTGGATATCCATGATCTCTCAACGATTAATGAGGTTTTTAAATGTGGATATCAAGTAGAAAATATAGGTACGATTTAAGGGAACACATGCGGAAAGAAGGACGGAAGGGTAGGGGACATGGCAACCCTGGTATACTGAGTGGCGCGGGGCGCCAGCCCATAAACTACTAAAGGTGGTTTGGGGAGCACTGAGTGGTGTGGTGTGTCAGGCCCCAAACTACTGGAAATGGGTTGGGGCGCACTAAGTGGCGTGGCGCCCCATCCCTTTGCCCAGCATTTGAAGAATTTTCTTGCTCCAATTTCATGTCTAACTCCCCTAAAATCGAACAATTTCCCTCAAACTCTTTTGGATTCTTAAACCGAACATAACTACAAAAAAATCCACTCAAAAAATTTCAAGAACCATACTCAGACACAAGATCCTCATCTCAAGAACTCAACGAAACCTCATATTAATAAATGAAGCACAAACTTCAAGTAACTCAATACCCAATCTTATGGATGAAATTCGTTAAAGAAACTCATGATTGGCGTGTGGGTGAACAAAGCCAACACAATAAAAACTTACATACCTTGAAAGAATCAAATTCTTGGTGGAAATCCTCAAAGCTTGGCAAGAATCTTTGTCGTTCCTCCTCTTCTCCTCTTGAATTTCTCTCCACAAAACCCTAAGAGCTTTTGGAGTGACTAAAACTAATTGCAATCAGTTTAGACCCCTAAAAGAGTGAGAAAAAATGTTTAAGGCTAACGGAGTAAGGAAAAGACCAAAATACCCCTCCTTAAAAATGGATGAATTTCCTTAACTGGGCAGGATGTACTCAAACGGCCATATCTCTCTCATCCTACCTTGGAATTTATCAAACATGGCGGCGTTGGAAAGAGAACTCAAACATCATTCATTTTATCCCTTATGGGCCACCTAACTCATCATATACTAAAAGTTATGTTCATTTAAAGTTGACCCGAAACTCACAATTGAAGTCTAACTTGCACAATTCTCAAATTAGCTCTTTCCAATTTAGTTCTTTCTCAAATTATCTCTTTCTAAGACCGAGGTGTTACAAAATTAAGTAGCAATAAATAATTCTTGGGTGTTACTCTACTGTTATAATTTCTACTTGGGTTAAGTCTTATTTTCTAGTTTAATGGTAATGAAGTTGTTATACCTACTAAAATGGAAATACCATCTTTGAGGATCCTTCAAGAAGAAAAGTTGAGCGATGCTAAAAAGGTGCAGCACTGATTTGAGAACTGAACATTAATTGACAAAAGAATTATGAATGCAATTTATCATGGTCAACTCTATCAGAAAAGAATGGCCAGGGTTTTCAATAAGAAGGTCAGACCAAGATATTTCTCACCTTGTCAACTGGTTCTAAAGTTAATCTTTCCAAATCAAGACGAGGCAAAGGGTAAATTTTCACCGAATTGACAAGGTCCATATATGGTTTTCTGGTTTTTGATTGGCGATACACTCGTACTAGCAGAAATGGATGGTGAAATCTAGAACAAACCTATCAACTCAGATGTTGTGAGGAAATACTACATTTAAGTTTAATTCCTGCTCTTTACTTTGCGATTCGAAACTACATCATACCTAATTTCCGTTTAAGAGATGATATGTAAGCACTCCTATACAGTTTGATGTTGTGAGGAGATACTATATCTAAGTATAAATCATGATCTTTACTTTGTAATTTAGAACTACATCAGACCTGATTTCCATTTAAGAGGGGATACATAAGCGCTCCTATGTAGTTTGGTCTCATCCTAATAAAATTCACATTTTTTCTTGGTTATACAACTTGGCATAATTTTTTAGAGGATCTCAAAAATTCCATCAAAAGAGCATTCTTTTGCAAATCATAAGATCGTGGCATAATTTTTGAGAAGATCTCAAAAATTCCACCAAAAGAGCATTCTTTTGAAAATTGTAAGACGGGAGAAGAATTTTTGTAAGTATCTCAAATATCTATAGAAAGCGATTTACAATCTATAAAACTGATCAAAATATTAGAAGTGCTTTACTAGGATATAAATTATTGAATGTTTTTCCAATAATATCTATGATGCACACAAAAATCGAAAGACCGCTTCCAATTAGATATTGTAAAGTCTAAAAATGTGTCATGCTCGAAGATTCAACAATATTTTAGACAATTTATCATTTTTGTGTTTTAAAAAACTTTTCTTTCAAATTTTTATTTTATACTATTTATATATCACCCAAAGCTAATGCCCAAAAAAGGCCTGGATGTCAAGGACGAATGGAGCGTGCTGGTCTAAACAGAGATACATATCAACCTCTCTTTTTATAAACAAATAATTTTACTTTGAACTTAGAAAAGACAAATATTTCAGAGTCTGTTGGTGAGCCTCCTTACATTCCGGAGGACTCCTTGATTTGTTTTCTAGTCTTTCAGATGTTATGATGATTGGGGATCCTGTCCCGACATCCCTCTTTGTTTTAGAGGCTTTATAGACAGTTAGTAGTTGAATTTCTTTACATTGTCATTTCATATGTTAAGACTTGAGTTGCCATTTTGGCCAAGTTGAATGTTGACTTTTAAACATTATAAGCTATTTGACTAAGTTATTTGAGTAAGTTCAGTTTTGAGACAGTTGAGTTATTTAGCATGTGAATCTCTTTCTTAATGCTTACAGTCTTCCGCTGAGTTTACTAAGCCAGGCCAAGGGTTCACTTGAGGCCAGCAATGGTCTTTGAGTGCCGGCCACGTCCAGGGTGTAGGCTCGGGGCGTGACAGTAACATCATATTGGGACCATTTTAGCCTTGCCATACTCGGTCCCACCCCCCCTCTCTAGCAAATTTAACTTTATATGTTGTTGATTTATTTAAATTTCTATTTGCATGATATATTTTATTCTTTTTATTTGGAAGCAATCAGGTTAGTTCTTCTGTCCTTTCTTCTCCTTAGGTTTTTTATTTATTTTTATTTAGCTTTTCCTTTTATTTCGTATTATCCAAACACTTTAAGCATTTTATTAGAAGCAATCAGGTCAGCGTCACCTTATTTATTAGTTAACATTTCAAGTATCTTATTTCTGTATTTGGTACTTGAAAATCTTGCTTTGCTTGATTGAATTCATAAATTTTTGTGGTTGCATTTGCTCTATTTATGCCAATTTTTATACCTCACATAGATTTAATTTTTCTTGTTTAAAAAAATAAGTTTGCATGTCCAACTATTTTATTTACATAGGCTTATATTAATTAGATAATAATCAATTCATGCTTAATTTATTCACCCATCTTAAATACTTTTTTTTATATTCTTTATCGTATAGTGGCCTCATTTGCCATGTTAAATCCCCACATAATTCACAAGATTTGGCCGGGACCCAGAGTTGTGGACCTCGAAGGGTGCTTAACACCTTCCTTTTAAGGTAACTTGAACCTTTACCCGATCTATGATTTGTTAGACCCTTTCATATAATTATGTCTATAATTAGGATAGAATGGTGCCCTAACACACCTTTAATTCATTAGGTGACAATTTTCTTTTTTTATTAATCCTAGAAGAGTTGTCACGTCATTGCATAACCCGTTTTGAGAAAAATAGGGCGCAATATTAGGAAACATTGTGAGTTTAGGTGAAGAGAATGATGCTACAAACACATTCCCACTATACATAGAGAAGGTTCTAGAAGATAACAAAGATGTGATGCTGCAAGAGTTTCCAAGGCTCTTACCTCCTAGGCCCTGGTAGACGATAATATTGAACTTGAGCCTGGAGCAAAGCCACCCACATATTCCCTATATCACACGGATCCAACTGAGTTAGAGGAGCTTAGGAAGTAGTTGAAAGAGTTTCCCGAAGCTGGTCACATTTGTCGTCTAAAGCACCGTATGGAGTGCCGATCTTGTTTCAAAAGAATAAAGATGGGTTGTCAGGCTTATGCATAAACTACTAGGTGCTCAAAAAAATTACTATAAAGAACAAATACCTCATAACACTCATTGCCAACTTGTTCAAGAAACATGGACATGCCAAGTACTTCACCAAGGTGGACCTTCGAAAAGGCTACTACCAAGTTCACATAGAAGAAGGGGATGAGTCGAAGACGATGTGTGTCCCTAGATACAGAGATTTTCAGTGGTTGGTGATGCCCTTCAGATTGACCAACACACCTGCTACCTTTTGAACGTTGATGAACAAGATATTTCATCCATACTTAGACCAGTTCGAATTGGTGTACCTAGATAGTCATCTATAGCAATATCTTGGAGTAACATGTCGATAACTTGAAAACTATTTTTCAAGTCTTATGAAAGAACAAGTTTTACATCAAGTGGAAAAATGTTAGTTTTCCTAGCATGAAGTACACTTCTTGGGGAACGTCATTAGCCAAGATCAGTTGATGAGGCCAAGGTACGGGCTACCAGGTTCATGGTTAAGACTATATTATGGCCACTAGCTATTTCCAGTCACATAAGAAACTAACACTAAAGAGAGAAAGGTGGAAGGATTTTTTGACTGAATTTGATTATGAGTTAGTGTACAAACAAGGTAAAGGAAAAATGTTGTCGCTGATATATTGAGTAGAAAGTCCAAGCTTGTTGCCATCATCACAACCTTCAGTGACATTCAAGATTCTATAAAGGATGGTATGCAACATAATTCGGATTTTTGAAGCCTTTAGTGACATTAAAGGCTAATGAGACACTTCTGGATGAAATATTGACTGTTACTCACCATCAAATTAAGGGTCTACGTTCCCAAGTTTGTGACTATTAGGCGGCAAATATGAAGGAAATCCATGACACGTCGTGGTCTGGACACCCGGGGCAGCTTTAATTAAGGGAATTGATCGAGTCAATATACTATTAGTCGCGCATGTGAGAAGACATAGAGTTCTATGTGCGACTTGTCTTGTGTGCCAATAAGATAAGGTAGAGCAAAAACAACCTAGAGGACTATTAGAACCGCTACCCGTAGTGGAGTGCCTATGAGAGAGTATGACTATGGACTTTATAACTTGCTTACCAAAGTCTGACATATATAGGATGATCATGGTCGTGTTGGACAGGTTTTTGAAGTATGTTACCTTCATGCCCACCACAACAGGTTCCACTGCTAAAGATGATGCCAAATTATTCTTCAAGGTCGTTGTAAAATATTAGGTTTTTTAAGGCATATCATTCGTGATAGAGACCCGCGAGAGTTGTTTGATATGCTTGGCACACAGTTGCATTTCTTCACTAGTTTTCACCCACAGACGGATGGACAAACAGAATGGGCCAATGCCTTATTGGAGTGTTGCCTGAGGCACTATGTGAGTTCACGTAAGAAAGATTGGGCAATACTATTAAACATAGCCCAATTCTCATATAACCTGCAATGAAGCGAATCTACTAGGAGAACATCATTAGAGTCTTATATGCTTATAGATCATACTCCCTTATAAGGATGAGAACCAGGTACAATCCAAGGAATTTTAAAGCCACGATGCATTATGTTGTCCATATTCTTGGAAGATGTCCTGTACCAAGCATGCTCAATTCTAGGGTTCCCTCTTGCTCTCATTACGTTCTCCAAATTCTCTTTAAAAACCTCAAACCATGCCTTTTCCATCGATGTATGAGAATCGGTCCAATGAAAAAGGCGCGGTTTGAGGTTTTTCAACAGAATTTTGAGAAAGTAATGAGGGCTAAAGGGAACCCTAGAGTTGAGCATTCCTGGTACGGGGCACAACCAATAATGTGGAGAGCATTATGCGTCATGGAATGAAATGCCTATAATTTTACCCTTTCTCATCCTAAAAGGGAACATCTATAAGCTATATAAAACTAGATTAAAATAACACTAGAGAACATTGACAAAATGTATACCAAAGTTATATGTTAACTTTATCTTATACTCTACAATATCTAGATATTTAATCCCTGAGTATCAACAATCACAATTGACTGTTGAAACCCTCATTTAAGTTTCCCACAATTTAAAGTATAGCCTAAGCTAACAAAAAGATGAGTAGAACTATATTATCAACTAAAAAAATAAACTTAAATCAAAACTAGTAAACCTAATCCTAAAGATCAGGTTATCCAATCTAGTTCTTCGTATTCGCAACACTCGAAATCTTCAATCAAAACTCTCTCAAATACGAACTCTCTCTTACTTGATTATTTTTGCTTGTATCTTTCTATGTAAGTGCATAAAAATCATTGTAGAAATCCCAACCCTATCTATGTCTCACCCCGAGCCTACACCCAGCACTCGAGAACCATTGCTATCCCCAAGTGAAACCTTGGACTGGATCAATTCTCAGCGAAAGACTTACTCGTGATAAGATAAACTCAAAAGAAAACATTAACTCAAAAGTCTCAAAGACTTAGAACATTTAAAATATTCAAACTGGCCACAAGGGAAACTCAAGTCTCGATATTAAACAAAGGAAATGAAAAGACTCATGAACTTCTACTGTCCATCTATCTATGAAGCCTCTAATAACTGAGATGGACGTCAAGACAAGACCCACGACATCCTACCAACAAAGCTGAAATGATAAAACATAAATGAGGAATCCACGGGAAGCAAGGAGGCTCACAAAACAACTCTGGAACACGATTGGATCAACGGAGCATCGGTTGATGATCCTAATTTATTGTATTTGCATCATAAAAGATGCAGGCCAAATGGCCTCAGTACATGGAATGCACGAGCATGCAAGGGGAAATCTAAAATATGACATAAGTTTGAACTAAAACTGTAGAAACAACTTACCAACTGGTTTCAACTTAACTCAACCTCAACTCAATTCAATATAAAGCAATGACAATAATGCAATATAAAGAAAAGCTTTTCAAAACAAAAGATATCAACTCAATTTATTTAAAAATACTATAACAACTCAGTTTGTATGTAAAAATACAAAATAAACTCTGTTTGGGAGATTCTCTAACCAACAACCATCACTATGAGTTATGTTATGATACATCATCTCGTCCACGCTGCCAGAATTGTCGTATACCTTGCCAGGGTATAGAACTCCTCAACCAAGTGGATCCACTAAGCTATGCTTAAAAGAAATAAGGAATCATCTAAATAGTATGACCCTTTCTACCCACGTTGGCAACACGGTTTATGGGGATTGTGAGTTGTTTGAACTTTCCCCATATTGATGATCAATACTACTCCCAAATAAAACTTAGCTCATATGTTTTAAAGAAAACAGCTCCTCATCCTCAACTTTGAGATTATTACTCAAAAGATTCCTCTATAAAGAGATAGTACTCAAAACTACTCATGAACTCTTTGGAAATCGGTGTTTCCTCTCATCTTAAATGTAAAAACATTTACTCTTGGGAAAACTTAGCTCCCATATATCATTTTTTGTATGAACTCAACTATTCTCATCCTCAAACTCAAGTACTCAAGTCTTAAAACAAGTTTTAAAAGATTGTAAAAGACTTCTCAAAATTACTCATAATAACTCTCAAGACCTAACTCTTAACTCTACCTTGAATTTGAATTATGATTTCAAGGTTATCATTCATATTACAAATGATCTCTCGATGATTAGATGTAGTTTAGAGTAATTAGAATCAATAGGGAGTAAAGGAATCCTTTAAAAGAACTTAGACGGGAAAAATGATGGTAAAAGTGTGCGGGCAGGCGACACTGGATCCCTGAGTAGCGCGGAGCGCCGGCCTCTGAACTACAGGAACTTTTTCCTGGCGCACCAGCCACTACCCATACTTCCCTGATGAATATTCTTTCTCATTTCTAGCCATAATTCGCTTAGAATCTAATGGTTTCTTCCTAACTCACTTAGATTTGAATACCCAACATAAGTACACGATAATCTACTCAAAACATCCCTCAATACACTAGCATTCACCTCACGAATTCATCAAAACCCCAAAATCAAGATTTAGAATGAAACTTCAAGAAAACTCATCAAGAACTCAAATCCTTCAAACTCAAGAACGAAATCTGTATTATAATAGCATGATTGGAATGTGGGTGAACGAACCCAAAACTATGAAATCTCACATACGTCTAAGGGATCGAACCCTTGGCGAAACAATTCTCGATTGGCAAGTAAACTTGATGAATGCCTTGAATCTTCCCTCTTTTCTCCTCTTTTCTCTTCTTGAACTTTCTTCTAAAACCCTAAGCGTAAATTTGGATTTGTAAAACTGACCCAAATCAGATTTGATCCCAAAATATTACTAAAAATTGTTTTTAAGTTGTTGGGGTAAGGAAAAGACCAAAGCACCCCTCATAAATTTGGGTAACTTTTCTTAATTGGACAGGCAGATTTCAAATGGCCATATCTCCCCCATTCGAACTTGAAACTTAGCAAACTTAGTGGCATTGGAAAGAGGACTCCAAGACCTTTCATTTGAAATATTATGGGCCACCTAACTCATCTTGTAATGAAAGTTATAGTCGTTTGAAGTTGACCCAAAACTCGCATCTTAAGCATAACTTGCAAAATTCTTCAATTGGCTCTTTCCAAATCAGTTCTTTCTAAATTTAGCGCATTCTAAGGCGGGATGTTACAATATCTTCCCCTTATGAACATTCGTCCTCGAATTAGATCACTTTAAGTAGAGTAAGGGTGGAAGCATCTAACACCCTACTCAAACACCCAACATGCAATCTAACACATTCAGCATATAAATTAAAGAGTATCAAAAAGAGAATTAGTACCTTGATTCGGAATTTCTCCGGACTCAAAGAGATGTGGGTATCTCTTCATCATATCCTCCTCAGCCTCCCAAGTAGCTTCCTCAACAAATTGGTTCCTCCATGATCCTCTCTTGGAGTTCATCCACCCTTGGTACACACAACCTACCTTGATACCCCAATACACCATCTCCACCTTGTTCAAAATCCATCACTTTTTGCTTATGAACATTTGCCTTCAAATCAAGTAAGACAAGGTCCTGGTCTTGTTTCTCTTTCACTTATAACACTAATGATGATTCATCCACATTCATCACCACTACTCCACCTTCATTGGAATCTAGCAAATGGACTCCCAAGCATGCAAGTTTGTGCACATCTATTGCTAACTCTTTCTTGCCTTCTTCAACATGAGTGGTACTACCCAAAGAGAACCTGCTCAAAGGATCAACAACAACATTAGCCTTACCTAGGTTATGTAGAATACTTATGTCACAATCCTTGAGTAACTCTAACCACCTCCACTATATGAGATTAAGCTATTTCTAACCGAATGCATAATGAAGGCTCTTGTGATCGGTGAACACATCCACATGAACACCATAAAGATAGTGACGCCATACTTACAAAGAAAACACTACAACAGCCAACTCTAAATCATGGGTTGTGTAATTCCTCTCATGAATCTTAAGATGTCTGGAGGTATAAGTTATAACCTTGCCATTCTGCATTAATACACAACCCATTCCAACTCTAGACGCATCACAATATATAATAAAACCTTGTGTACCCTCTGGTAAGGTCAATATTGGGGCAGTATTCAACCTAGTTTTCCATTCCATAAAGCTCTTCTCACAAGCTTCGGACCATTGAAACTTCATTGTCTTCTGAGTCAACTTTGTCAAAGGGGACGAAATAGATGAAAATCCCTCGACAAACCTAGGCCATCTCTGCACAGTCTCAATATTCTGAGTGTCAACTCGAATCCCATCATGAGAAACAATGTGGCCTAAGAATACCACACACTCAAGCCAAATTTCACACTTAGAAAATTTGGCATACAACTCTTTATCCTTTAGAGTTTGGAGAACTACTCTGAGATGACTTCTTCATCACTCCTCCAATAAATCAGAATGTCATCGATGAATATGATAACAAACATATCTAGATATGGCTTAAACATTATGTTCATAAGGTTCATGAACATTGTAGGAGCGTTAGTCAAACCAAATGACATGACCAGAAACTCATAATGACCATATCGGGTCCTAAATGTTGTCTTAGGGATGTAACTTTTTCTTACTCTCAACTGATGATAGCTACATGTGAGGTCTATCTTAAAAAAACAAGTGGCACCTTAAAGCCGATCGAAAAATCATTAATTCTCGGAAGAAGATACTTATTCTTGATAGTAACCTTATTCAACTGACAGTAATCTATACACATTCTAACAAAACCATTTTTTTCCTCACAAATAAGACCGGAGCGCCCCAAGGTGATACACTTGGTCGAATGAAACCTTTCTCAAGAAGGTCTTTCAACTACTCTTTTAACTTTTTCAACTCAGCTTGAGCCATTCTATATGGTGGAATAGAGATAGGACGAGTATCAGGAAGAATATCTACATCGAAGTCTATTTCTCTCTCAGGAGGGACTCTGGGAAGATCATTTGGAAAGACCTCTGGAAACTCACTCACAACTGGAACTGAATGGATAGGTAGTGTCTCAACACTAGAGTCATTAACTCGGACTAAGTGATAGACACACCACTTGGAAACTAATTGTCTCGCCTTATGGTACGAAATAAAATGACCCTTAGGCACTGTTGAACTACTCGTCTACTCAATAATTGGCTTATTAGGAAATTGGAACTTAACTAATCGAGTTCTACAATTAACTAAGGCATAAAAAACATGAAGTCAGTTCATACCTAGAATGACTTCAACGTCCACCATATCTATCTAAACTAAGTCAGCCATGGTGTCCTTGTGATTGACAGAAATGACACAATCATGATAAACTCTCTCAGCTAGAATAGACTCACCAACAGGTGTGGAAACACCAAAGGGATCAAGAAGTTGCTCAAGAAGAATATCAAAATTCATAGCCATATAAGGAATCAACAAAGATAGACTCGATCAGGGATCTAACAAAGCATATACATCAAAAGTAAAGACTTTGATCATATCGGTGACAACATTTGGCAAATTCTCTTGCTCTTGGCGACTGGTGATAGCATACAAATGGTTTGCTCCTCCGTATGTCCGTGAAGTAGCTCATCTAGGTGCAGCTCTATCTGGTGGAGCCGTTGAAGAAGATTAGGCTCTATTGCCCTCATTACCACCTCCCTGCCTATTCTTAGGAAACTCTCTCATGAAGTGACATGCCTGAACACACTTGAAGCAACCAGTTGAGCCATCACGACACACTCTTAAGTGGTTCCTTCCACACTTAGCAAATGCAGGAGTCCCATTACCTCCTTGTGCCACACTACATTGAGACTGTGCAGGTCTAGCTCTGAAATTCTGTGAACTTTGAATCTTGAACTCACCTTTCTTCCTTGGTGCAGGTGCACTAGTAGATGATGGAGAATGTCTATTTGGCTTATGTTGGAAAGATGTCCAGTTCGAATTACTCTTTTGTTGTTCAGACTCATTTCCTATTGTCTTATCCTTCTTATTTCAGAAGTCTTCTCTATCCCTCAGTTTATCTTCCTCAACCTGTTGCACATGGATCATCAGCCTTGTTATGCCCATGTCCCCTATCAACATCGCAGCCTTACCCTCTTTTCTCTACAAATAAAAAAACCCAGATACTAAAAAACTCATCCTACTCCTCATGTCAACAACCATTTTCAGAGTATAACGTGACACTTTGATGAACTTGAGGTTGTACTAAATCACACTCATGGATTCCTACTTAAGAGTGAAGAATTCGATTACATTTGCCTCTCTTAATTCATGGGGAAATAAACACCCCATGAAAACCTCTTCGAACACAATCCAACTCACAATTGGTGTACCTTCAGCTCTACCCTTTTTCCATTGGACGTACCACACTCTAGCATCACCCTTCATTTGGTATGCAACTAGTTTCACTCGCTCAGCATCAGTCGCATCCATAACCTTAAAAACCTTTGCAACTCTTTCACAAAGTTTTTTGAATCCTTAGTGACACTTGAATTGGTGAAGTGTGGAGGATTCATCCTTAAAAACTCCTGGATTCAGGACGTATCCATCACATCCTATCTAACCCCTCTCTTTTGCCCAGCTTGGTTGGTCACCACCTGACTAAACATCCGTATAGCATCCCAAAACTCAAGGTTAGTGACCTCTCCTTGGGGTTGCACTTCTGGTGCATTGGGGACCCCTTGATCCTGAGGTTCAACATGCCTCCTAGCGGGACAACCTCGAACAACTCTTTGTGGATGCATGATCTGAAAGATACGTGCAAGAACGAATTAGAAAATAACTTTATAGCAATAAACTCTATCGCACGAAAAGAGTATGAAAAAAATGAGATAGTTCCTAAATGTCGTAGCCTCCTAATTATAGATGTGGCGTGCTTCGCACCGATAACAAGGACTCTACAGAAATGACTACATAGACACCTAGGACTCTTGAACTCAGTGCTCTGATACCAAGTTTGTCACGCCCAGAGCCTATACCCTGGACAAGGCCGGAAGTCGAGAACCATTGTTGGCCCCAAAAGAACCCTTGGCCTGGCTCAACTCTCAGCGGAAGACTTACTCCTGATAAGACAAACTAAAAACAAAACTTTAACTCAAAAGTCTCAAATACTTAGAAAATTTAAAATATTCGAACTTGCCACAAGGGTAACTCAAGTCTCAACATTAAATAAAGGAAATGAAAGACTCATGAACTGCTACTGTCTATCTATCTATGAAACCTCCACTAATTGACAATAACATTGGGACAAGACCCACAATATCCTAATAACAAAGCTGAAATGATAAAACATAAATGAGGGATCCTCGGAACAACTCTGGAACACGACTGGATCAACGGAGCACCGATTGATGATCTTGATATCATGTATCTACATCATAAAAGATGTAGGCCAAATGGTGTCAGTACATGGAATGTACGAGCATGCAAGAGGAAATCTCAAACCTGACATACGCTTGAACTGGAACTGAACAAACAACTTACCTTGTCTCAACTCAACTCAACATCAACTCAATTCAATATAAAGCAATGACAGTAATGCAATACAAAGAAAAGCATTTAAAATAGTAGAAAGCAACTCAATGTATTCAAAAATACAATAATAACTCATTTTGTATGTAAAAATACAAAATAAACTCTGTTTGGGAGATTCTCTTACCGACAACTATCAGTATGAGTTATGTGATGATATAACGGCTTGTCCACGCTACCAGAACAATCCTATACCTTGCCGGGGTATAGAATTCCTCAACTAAGTGGATCCATTAAACTATGCTTAAATGCAATAAGGAATTGTAATGCCCCTCAAAATAAAGTAGGATAAAGTAGAGCCTCACATGGGTTTTGTGCATTAGTAACTTGTTTAAATGTTGAGTTTTGATTCTTAAGGTCTAGTTTGAAGAGTTTAGTGAGTCAACGTCAAGGCACATGTTAGAATCCATGCTTTGAGACCTACTCTAGGTTGGTTGAGGGTGCTAGACAAGGAGCCAATCCAAAAAGGGGCAAGCCTTAGCCAAAAAGCCAAGGCTTTCCCAAGTTGGTTGCCCACTGCCCCAAAGACCATGGGCACCACCACGGCCAATGGTTCCCTAGAAGGTCCGTATACCTGGGCGTGAAGATCACTTGGTCTCAAGGGAGGCAAGGCAACTTTGCCTAGGTGCTGCCTCATTTTCACGATCTCCACCACGACTCGTGGTGTGCACCACGGATCGTGGGAGCATCCGTGAAAATGCCTTGGGACCTTGAGGGCTTGACATGGTGGAGAGGCCCACTGTTCAAGGGACCACGGGCACCACCACGAGTCGTGGTACCCTTCACCACCCGTCCAAGTGGGCGTGGTCCCTGACGGTGCTGCCCAAGTGAAGGGCTTTTAAGTAAATTCTTTTTAATTGTTTATTATGTGGGGTTGATTTTAAATGGTTTATATGATAAATATATAAGGTTTTAAGTCTTTTAACAAGTCATTTTACTCTCTTTTCCAAAATTAAATTCCAAAGTTCTTCTCTCTCAATATTTCTCTCTCAACTCAAGGAAGAAGGAGAAGTGGAACCTAGGGTTTAGATTTCAAGATTTCTTCATAAAATTTTCGTGGGATTCATCAAGTATAAGGTATGGTGACCCTTGATCCTCCATTATCCTTTCTTTCAAGGAGTCCATTCAAAAAGGGTTTGAAAAGTCCTCAAAGAACAAAAAGGCTAATTTCTATTGTAAGCATGGGTTCATTGATAAATTGTTTTCAAAAGCATTATATTGGTTAATTAAAGTAGAATTGATGATTTTATATGAACTTCCTTCAAGAATCCATGTTTTCACTAAAACCCTAAATTTGCTATGAAGTGGGTCTATTTCTATAAATTCAAAGTTGATGGAATTATGTGTAAAGTGAATTGTGTTGATATCTCTTGTGTTGTTTAATGTTTATTTATGATTAATTGTTGATAATGGATGAATTAAGGGTGGTAAGCCTTATGGGTGAAGTATTGATGATTTTGGCTATGGCTTTGGATTGTGGTAAGAAAGCTTGAACTCTCTTTATGGAATTGATTGTTGTTGGTAGGTTGAACCCACCTTTGGTGGAAGTGTTATATCTTATTCTTGTGTGGTATTATTGGGAATTGATGCCATGAAGGGCAATATATGAGTGTTATTATATTGTTGTATTTTTATACATATATGAGGCTATATGTAAAGTCCTATATGAAGCTATATATAAAGATTGTGTGAAGCTTTAATGTGAAGATGTTCTAATGGTGTTAATGTGATAATGTATAACGTGTTATTATGCTAATGTGAAAGCATATCTCTCTCGAAATGGTGATATGTGGTGATGAAGGACTATGATGAGTTTTCATAAGATGATGTTGTAGATAATATGCTAGACTTGAGTATCTTGTCTTGTGTCATGGAAGCTTGATTATATATATGAATGTTTGTTTAGGCTATGACTTAGTAATGGAGCTCTTCCTATAAATGCTAAAAGAGGAATTCTAGGCCAAGACTTGAATTGGTAGACTTAAGCATAGTTCCTTTTTATGAGTCTAGCTTTCCTAAGAAAATGTATAACCTTCAAGGATGGGCCTTAGGGCGATGTTCCCTTCTTGAGTGAAATGATAGACTTAGAGATGGATGGAGCCAGAAAGGCATGAGAATCTTATCTAAGAAAGTCAAATGAGCTATCCTTATGAACCTAGATTGGCTATGACTAAGAAATGGGGCCTTTCTTGGGAAGAGGTACTATGAGTTGGTTGAACTAGAAAAGGAACCCTCTGTAGTACATATGTGATTGAATACTCTAAGGAAACCAAGGCTAAGCACCGAGTGGATGTGGTTAGGATGGTGGCCTAGTTGAGCATGAGATTAGGCACAATGAACATCCTTGGACATCTCTTAAACCATGTGCCAACAGGGGTTGCTTTTAGCTCTACCCTTGGCAAGTAGAACAACCTCCACGGAGTAGGATAGACTCCGGATTCCGTACCTTGCTAGTGTGGTCTATGTCAGTTAAGGCCTATTTCCATCATGTGGGATGTGCACTCTAGTATTGGATAGGTTCTACAACGTGTAGGTAGTAGTATGGGATGCTATTTACACATGGCACAAGTAGGCTTAAACGATGCTAAAGTGAGTTCCCTAAGCCTTAGGGCTATTATGTGATTGTCCCCTATATGCTTGTGTGTCTCTTAAATGGTTTTATAAAGAATGTTGACTTAGTATGTTATAATGTAATGATAAAACCCTTGTCTATGGTAACTCTTAGGAACACTTAGGTGTATATGAAGAGGTTGTATGGGCGGTCACTTCATTATTCACTTAAGTGTGACTTAGGGTGACTTGAGATAGAGGCTTAAATGGTAATGAAGGAATTTCTTTGCTATCTTGTTTAAGTATTGTACACTTGTATTAATTGAGTTGTAAATGATGTGAATATGGTCTTAATTGTGAATGGTGACTTGAAATGTGGGTTTATGCTTGTGGTTGTAAAGGTTTTTTAAAGAAGGTCTTAAAAGCATACATTCCTTGTAAATGTATGTTGTGCATGTTTTCTTGCATGGTCATCATACTTAGTACTTATTGTACTAACTCCATAATTCTCTATTGTTGTAAGTGTAGGTGGTGGGAAGTGAGGAGATCTTTTGAGGAAGCTTGGGATATTGACTCTTCTCAAGAAGCTTGGTATGTCCTCATATATTCGAGGACATAGTTGTTATCTTTCTAGTATTTCCACTTAGACATTGTCTAAGACTTATATTTTCTATTGTTGTAAAGGGCCTTGTCCCTAAGATGTTCTATTAGTTTCTAAGATGGTACATGAGACTTAGAAATTCTACTTCTTTACATTTGAAAGATTTTATGAGTATTATGGATTTATTTTAAAAAATGTTCTTATTCCTTATGGTTTTTATTACCGAATGCGATGAATGAATGATAAAGCATGTATAAGACCTTCGAGAGGTCGAATACGCATGTAACGGCTAGGGGGTGCTCCCGGGTCGTTACAGGAATCATCTAAAAGGTATGACTTTTTCGACCCGCGTTGGCTACATGGTTTATGGGGGCTCTGAGTTGTTTGAACTCTCCCCCATATCGGTGCTCAATACTACTCGCAAAATATAACTTAGCTCATATGTTTTAAAGAAAATATTTCCTCATCCTCAACTTTCAGAGTATTACTCAAAAGGTTTTTCTAAAAAGAGATAGTACTTAAAATTACTCATGAACTCTTTCGAAATTGGTGTTTCCTCTCATCCTTAATGTAAAAACATTTACTCTTGGGAATAATTTGTTCCCATATATAAATTATTTTTAAATGAACTCAACTCTCCTCATACTCAAACTCAAGTACTCAAGTCTTAAAACAAGTTTTAAAAGATTGTAAAAGACTTCTCAAATTGACTCGAAAGAACTCTCAAGACCTAACTCTTAACTCTACCTTGAATTTTAATTATGAATTCAAGGTTATGATTTGTGTTACGAATGATCTCTTGGTATTTAGATGTAGTTTAGAGTAGTTAGAATCAATAGAGAGTAAGGGTATCCTTTAAAAGAACCCAGACGGGCAAAACAACGGAGAAAGGGTAGGGTCAGGTGAACCTGAGGTACTGAGTGGCGTGCGGCACCAGCCGCTGAACTACACGAACTTGTTCCTGGCGCACAAGTGGGGCGGCGCACCATCCACTGCCCAAAACTCCATGACGAATTTTCTTTCTCATTTTTTTACCCTAATTCGCCTAGAATCGAATGGTTTCTTCCCAACTCACTTAGATTCAAATACCCAACATAAGAACACGATAATCTACTCAAAACATCCCTCAAGTTACTTTCACCTCATGAATTCATCAAAACCCCAAAATCAAGATTAAGAATGAAACTTCAAGAAAACTCATCATGAACTCAAATCTTTCAAACTCAAGAACAAAATTTGCACTAAAATATCATGATTGGTGTGTGGGTGAACGAGCCCAACACTATGAGAACTCACATACCTCTTAGGGATCGATCCCTTGGTGAAACAATCCTCGATTCACAAGAAAACTTGACTAGCGCCTTGAATCTTCCATTTTTTCTCCTCTTTTCTCTTATTGAACTTTCTTCTAAGACCCTAAGCGTAAATTAGGATTTGTAAAACTAACCCAAATCCGATAGGGTTTGTAAAACTGACCCAAATCATATTTGACACCAAAATATTACTATTTTTTTATGCTGATGGGGTAAGAAAAAGACTAAAATACCCCTCATAAATTCGGGTACCTTTCCTTAACTAGACAAGCAGATTTCAAATAGCCATATCTCCTTCATCCAAACTTGAAACTTAGAAAACTCGATGGCGTTGGAAAGAGGATTCCAAGACCTTTCATTTGATATCTTATGGGCCACCTAACTCGTCCTATACTGAAAGTTATGGTCGATTGAAGTTTACCCAAAACTAACATCTTAAGCATTACTTGCAAAATTCTTAAATTGGCTCTTTCCAAATTAACTCTTTCTAAATTTAGCGCATTCTAAGGCGGGATGTTACAATTTATAGGCACGAAACCTTTCCTTCTTTAGGTTGAAGTCAGTGACCTCTTATTGTTTCCCTTTCCTTGTAGCCTTAAACTAACTCCCACGTCTTGTACTTTGTTCACTATCTTGAACTTCTTCTCCTAATCCCACTTGGACTCTATCTGGGAGGAACATGTTAGTGGAACTAGTCTCTTACATCTGTTCTCCTATTTGTCACACATCAAAATTTTCCTTGATCCAAAAACCTTTCTTCTATTACGAAAGAGGTCTCTTAAATCTCAATCAATCATTCTATCAAACAACTTATCATTTTCTGTTGCATCTCAATGGAGAGATCAAGATTGAATGTTGACATATTGACCTTCAAGGAAACTCTTAATGCTATTACTCCCTGCATTTCAAAAAGAATGACCTCCTTTCCTTTTTAGTTTGTTTAAAAAAGAATGACCTCTTTCCTTTTTTGGTAACATTTTATTTCAGCCTTCCACGTGGCATGTTTAAGGCCACAAAATTAAAGGGCAATTTCGTACATTTGACATAACTTTAATTTAGGACCACAAGATTCAAAAGTCTTCTTTATTTTCTAAAACTCCGTGCCAAGTCAAACTAGGCCACTCTTTTTGAAACGGAAGGAGTACTAATTAAACTCGTGCTAATATGTCAAGAGATGAAAGAAGAGATTGTGGTATCCAAGAACTTGTACATAGTGATTCTGCATTAGTTGAAGCCATTGTTTAATACCTCTCTAATCTAGATTCTACCATTGCTTATTGTCGTAGAACTTCCATCTCTTAGCATATTAGCAGGAGTTGGTTTACTAGTAGCATTAAGAGTTCCAATGAAGGTCAAGTTGTCAACATTCATCTGAGGTGCAACAATAAATGAGAAGTTGTTTGATAGAATGATTTTTTGATACAACCTATTAGAAAATGTAAATGTGCAAATTTGCTGCCTCTTTCTAGTAAAAAGGCTACATCATACTGAAAATACATGTATGTAAACTAAAATAACCAAATAAGTAGCATAAGCCGAACCTGAAAAGAATTATGCCAACCTATGGTAAGCAAACAAAACATAGAGGTGGAAAAAAATATGTTTCACAAGGATTGAATTATAGTTATTTCATTGAAACTATTTCCCACCACCATTTGGAAAGAAATGTCATATTCACAATAATGTTAATTACATCAATAGATACTTGTACCAACGTTGGATTATAGTTAATTAAAAGAGTTAGGAGCCATTTGGTATATGAATGAGATATACAACATTATCCCATGAATTGAGATATATCCCATGAGATTTTGTTCCATCATTGTTGTACAAATGATTGGATAAATAATTCTAAATGTCTTCCTATTGTGGCTTTATGGCCTGAAATTGCTCGGAGTGCATGTTAATTAGCATTCTTATCCGTGAAATTTAACCACGAGTCTGCAAAAAATATTTGGTGCACAATATAGTGTTTCATTTCTTACAAAGTGATGGTGGCCTAATATGACTCTCTTACTAGAGTTTCTACTTTAGAAGCGGATGCAATGGTAACATCCATGGGAGAACCATTAAGATTCAAACTTAACCGTTAAGAAATATGAATGGATCTTAATAGTGCATCAACTTCTAATGTAGAAAGTCTCGTCAGAGAGCCACAAATTGGGCCCATCATCACCTTGTAAGCAATAAAATGCTCTACCGTGCGCCAAGTGATTTCTGCAGACTCAAGGTTAAATTCCATAGATAACAAAGCTAATAAATGTGTACCTTTGAGCAATTTCATGTTACCCTATGGTAAGTATGGGAAGTACAAATATAGTGTCAGGAAGTGTAAGGAGCAAATCTCTACAACACTAACACAACTGGTGGTTAGTATGTGATGTTTTAATAGGAGAACTGCGAAAAGTACTTGTTAGTGAAACGACCCCAAAAATGCCCGAAAATGTGCTTCGGAAACACCTATAATTGTAATTTCCGTATATCTCAAAATCCGTGCATGATTTCGGAAATTAGACTTCATATTCTTATTCAGGGGGTAAAATTGAGTGGGAAATGGGTCTAACCCGAATTTTAGAGCAACCGTATCAAAATTCGAAAATCGCAAAAAATGTGATTTTCAGGGTCAACTTTAAAGGGGCATATCTCTTAGCACACAAGGAACTGGAAGGGCCGCTACCTATTAAATTAAAGCCCTTCGAGTTAGCTTTCCAATGCAATTGGTTTCACCTCATTCCGAATTAGGATGAAGGAGTTATGATCATTTTCGTAAAACCTTTCGGAGCAGAATTTCAATTTCCAGTAGCTAAAGTTACTGTAGCGGCTGGACGTTTTTCTTTTATAAAAAAGAGGATTGTCCCATACTTAGTTATATTTCTTTCTAGTTTCAAAACACTCTCTAAACCCTCTCCAAAATTCCACCAAGATCTTCAACCAAATTCAAACATCTCAAGTTTTAATTCCGGATTCAAGACTCAATCTCAAGCATCAATTCTCCATTCCAATCCTCATCAAGGATTCTCCAAAGTTGAGGTATGTGGGTTGATTGTGGAAACCTTTCTTTCCACAAGTCCAACCATTTATCCTCTATTTTTACTTCAAGTTTATGGATCCTTATGATCATTTATGAACTCTTGAATTATGGAATTACTACTACACATCCTATTATGGTCTATTTTTGCATATTATCATGAAATGGAATTATTATGTGATGTTTATGGTTTTCATGCTTCCATGATCAAATTATGAAGGTTGATATATATACATGTATGTTGTTGGTGGGCTGATTTATATGAATGTTGGAATTGGTTGGACTTAGTACTCTTGGAAAGACATGATTTTATCTACATGAACAATAGCCCACCATGTGTTTGATAAAATGTCATTTATAGAATTCTTAGGAAATGGAAGGTCCAATGTACATCCTATGAGTCGGATGATTATATAATTATTGAAATGATGATGAAAGGGATACATGTATATGATTTTCTCTATAAAAGTGTTGTGAGTCGACCAAGCCTAGTACGGGGGGTAGTAGGCCCGTATAACCGTATCAAGGGGTTGGTACCTTGGTTGCCTAGTACGGGGGGTAGTAGGCCCGTATAACCATATCGAGGGGTTTGTACCTTGGTCCCTAGCTCGGGGGGTGGTAGGCCCGGGTAACCACATTGAGGGGTTTGTACCTCTTTCGCCTCTCCAAGGGGGTGGTAGGCCTTGGAAATACTATATTGATGGTCACTCACCACACATGTACTACGTCCCACTAAATATGATTCTTATGTAAGCGTCATTATATGTATCATTTCTTTAATATGCTATCTATCGGGTATGATTATGCATTTTTCCTATAATGTCCATCTATTGTAGCATTGCATTGCATCCCATATACTTAGTACATTCAAACGTACTAACGCATACTCTATGCCTACATGATGTCACCATGTAGGGACCGGAGCACCGCTTGACCCTCCTCCTCCGCGTGGCTAATACGATTTCCTATCAAGGTTATTGGTGAGTCCTCCATTCCGGGGACGTTGCTCATGATCTTTTGCTATGTATAAGACTTTTCTTTTTAGTTATGTTTTGACTATGAGGGTGAGCCCGATAGTTTGTCTTGGCCCCCGCTAAGTACTCATGTTTAGAGGTGATGTTGGACAAATTGTGTATTATGCTTGAGTTTGACTCATCTATGATATTTATGTATCATTTCTTCTTTTTTTCTCTTGCTCCCTTAGTCCCGATTTCCCCCTTGATTATGCTTATCGCTTATGGTCATTTTAATTGCTTCCGCGACCAAGGATGTGTAATGATATGCTATGAGGCTTGTTTGGGGTTTCTTCGGTTCCCCATTCGCCGGTCACGTCTAGGCCCTAGGCTTGGGTCGTGACAGTTAGGACAAAAAATATTCAAGTTTCAAGGTAGCAATGCAAACCTCGAAAGACAATGAGTAAGAAAACAAACGAGAAATATACCTAAAGACACAAACAATTAATGTGGTTTGTTCAATCGACCTACGTCCTTAAGAGGAGATGAGAAATCCACTATATAAAAAAGAGTACAAAATATAGAGAGGAATAACCTCACACAATTCCCTCGGAATACAAAGAGGTTCACACAAGTGTTAACGTAACACTTATGTCACACAAATTCTCCCCATATACAATTTTGTAGAGGAAACGGTTGAAATATTTGACCATCTCATCTAAGAGATTAAGTAGTTAGAGAGGACTGTTTATGTATTTCATGGAGCACAAATTTATTAGTTAATTATATTCTTAATATGCCCCCGCAAGCACGGGCCTGATTCTTTTTTTTTTCATGGGCCAAGCATGTAAAAATTCTTTTTAATATGATTGGCGTCGTTACCACGACCTCTGCCTGCTCTGATACCATGTTGAAGTGTGTTGACATCTGATCTAAAAGCATAAACTTTTAGAGAGAGCACACTTTCATTAGTTAATTATGCTCTTAACAATGCTAACGATCTAAGGGAAGTTTTTGCCCTTGGATTGACCAGGTTGACATCACTAACTACATGCATGTGTTATATGCTATTGAGCGAAATCCTATATTGCATTTCAAGTTAAATAACTATTCTAATTCTTGGAACAAGTCACTAGAATATTTTTCCCTCTTCTCAAATTATGTTTATGTTGGGAAGTCAAGTGAATTTATGTTATGTCTATTTTATTCTCCTCTAGTTTGTTTGTTTGTCTTTTCCGTATATTGCAAATTACGGATATATTACTATATTTTGGCTATAGCCATGTCAAAGCTCTTACGGTCTGCCAAACTGGCTGTAGAGGATGGTACCGCTAAATAGTGCTAATGGTCATAACATGACCTACGTCAAGCAGTTATTCGACTGCATAGTACCAACTTTGGTGGAAGCTTTGCATAAGGTTGACTTGAACTGATATGTAATTAATAGAGATGCAAATAATTGTTGAACTTGCAGTTTAATCCTAATTACTTCTTAAAATATATAGTGCAATTTTATTGTTACTCCTTCTCACGACCTTTAAAATTTTAATCTTATTATGCATTCGTTATTATGTATTCTTATATGGACTTTAGATATCCAGACTACTCTTGGTTGAACGTCAAGTCCGAAGCAATGTGGACGAGATAAAGCAGGTAATCATACCCAATTCAAGTCAAACAGGAAAACAACAGAGAGAGCAAAAGCTGAAGACTTGTATTCCTATGTTGGTATGTCCCTTATGGTTTCTAATGTAGCTCTTGCAAGTAAGTTCTTTTAACTTGTCTTATCTATCAGTCTTATTAACTTTCCCACCTACATATGTTAAGAGCAAGGATAAAACAGTTGAAGAAAGTACAATAGCAATTTACATCATTGATAATATTGCAAAGCCGAGAAGCGGCTTTAAATTAAATGTACTTTGTTAATGCTTGTCTTTACTTGGGGGGTTATGATATTAGTTTAGATGTAACTATTGTTTCCTTTGAAAACTAGGTATTGTGACACATCTCTTCCATTCCTTTGGGAAACATGCAATGATGAGAGACCAGATGTTAGATACGTTTGTATATGCTAAATGATTGTGGCTTATTTTAGATAATTTCGACATGCTATTTCATTTATCTAAACCCCACTATGTCATATCCTGGCTTCTATTTATGGAATTGGTGTATGTGCAGAACACGATGGGGAAATAGAATGGGAGCAGCTGTAACGTGTTCCTACTTTAACTTCATTTCATTACCCTTATTGAGAGGCTTTATCAAGACTTGATGTTGATTTAAGGCATCAGAATGTTGTTCTACCTGAGAATGTAATGCCCTATGATAATGTTGTTTCAGAATTAAGGAAAATCTCTAATTTTCACCATGACAACGTTGACTCGGCCCAAGTACTTTTCTACTTCGATGTTCTATTAATCACATGTAGTGTAGTTTCTAAAGTGTTATTCACTTATTTTATACAATTTTCTTTAATTTTCCTATACATACCACCTTTGATTGTTGTAGGAGAACCTTGTAATAACCTTGTTATGATTTCTTCGATTTTCATATCCGTAAATTTTTTGACAGGTTATTCTCTCTTGGCTGATGACCAACTTTATTTAATAGGCGAAAGGCAGACTTCTAGTAGGATGATTACTCTGTTGAGGCAGCTTTAACAAACAGTGCCACCAGTCTCCCTAGAAGTGAACAACTTTTCTCCAATGAGAGCTAGGTACAATCCTCGGCATTTCAAAGCCATGATAGATAATTCTCTCCACATTCTTGATTGATGGCCCATACCAAGCATGCTCAACTCTAGGGTTCCCTCTAGCTCTTCTTATGTTCTCCAAATTATCTTGAAAAACCTCAAACCGCGCCTTTCCCATTGGAGCAGTTCTCATATACAGATGAATTGCAGTGAGTGTAGTTAAATTTTTCACTTACAATCACTACAATTCATCTGTGTTTCAGAACCAGTCTAATGGAAAAGGCATGGTTTGAGGTTTTTCAAGTTAATTTGGAGAACGTAAAGAGAGCTAAAGGGAACCGTAGAGTTAAGCATGCTTGGTACGGGGCATCGACCAAGAAAGTGGAGAGCATTATGCATCAACGTCGTGACTTTGAAATGCCTAGGATTGTACCTGGTTCACATCTGTTAGTGCCTTTATATATGTGTGGCTTCATTCATTTTTTCATTAGTTTAACATATGATGTAGAGGAGAAGGCTACAACTTCTAATATGATATGCTGACGAGCTAAAAGAAGGTTTCTACCCTTGCATGGACCATGTTGGCATCTCCAATTACTTGCATTACCTATATACTATTGAGTGAAATCTTGTGTTGCATTTTGATTTAAATAAGTATGCCAATTCATGGAAGAGGTGCTCCAATATTTGGCCCCCTTCTGAAATTTTGTTTCCATCGAAAAGTCAGGTGAATTTTGTTATGTCTATTTAATTCTCCTCTTAGTTGTTTTATGAAATTTTGCATGCGAGTTTGATTTATTATGGTGAATATAATTTGAAAGAAATATGTTTCTACTTCCATCCATCATAGGATCCTGATACTGAAATATATGCAAGTATGTTGAATTCATTGAATGGGCAGAAGACTTGGTGGAACAATGGTAGTGTACTCCTCTCTAGAACATGGGAGAGCCAGACTGCTGATACGCTCAAATTACACCTCCCTAAAGAAGCGTAAGCGATCGTTATCAAGTAAGGAACCCAACTTGTAGGTTGGGGTCGATCCCACGAGGAATATGGTTTAGACGAAGTTCAGCTTACGACTATATTCTTTTAGTCAATGTACTTTCGAAATAAGTAATTAAAGAGGGGGTTTGTGAAACAAATTCTGAAAGTTATGTAAACAATTAGTAAGCACGATTCAAACTTTTGTTGTTATCAAGATGAGAGAGAAACTAGGGTGTACGTGATCACCATAAGCTCATAACTCGGTAATCCTAGTAATAGTAATCCTTTCCTAGTGTATTACATGCAAACTGATAAGTTAGGTATCTCTAAATCCTTGGTCCGACAACTAGAGAATTTCACTCCGCACCTTGGTCTGGCTACGTGTGTATAAATTACTAACCCTTACCATTACCTCATATTAGACATCACATCGATGTATGGCTAAGTTTTCACCCTCGCACCAATCGACATTAGACTATTAGATAGTATCACACTAAATCTATGTTGATAATTCTTCTATTATTAACTACCTCCTTGGTCCATAAAGTAGCAACTAGGCGAGTTCTCACATGTGCACTCGTTAAAAAGACTTCTAAACGAAAGAATTATCAATGCATGCAACAACACTATTCAACAATTACTTAGTTACTATTCCTACTTTGTTACTCGCTCATGGTTCCCACAACCCTAGTTGTGGATTTAGTTACCCATAGTAGCAAGAACACAATTCATATTTTAGATGAAGAAATCATGAACTTACGTAATGAGAAGAATAAACCCAGAATCTCAACTTGAATTTCGAAGTCAAAATCTTCAAAATGAACTTAGGAAATTAAGAATTGCTAAAGTTGCAAGTTAATCTCCAAATCCAAAAACTAGAATTAAAATAATAAAGTCTAACCCCATAAAACGAGGTTTACATGCCCTATATATAGAAAAACAAGTCCTAACTAAAAAGGAAACAAAATAAGGAAATAATGTTTCAGGACGTGGTTTCGATCTACGACACTGATCTATGGACCGTGGATTGAACTACGGTCTGTAGGTCCCTTTCGTGCCTCAGGACTTAGGCAATATTTTCAGCTTCAAAATCTTCACTCTCTGACTCAATCGACGGATCAACAATACGGACCGTGGTTTGATCTACGGTCTGTGGATCCTCCTCCGTAGCACCATACTTAGAATCTTGAAAATTAGGTACTTGAACCCCCTATCTGAATGATTTGATGGAACTACAATATGGCCCGTAGGTCGATCTACGGTACGTCATTTCCAACCGCGGTTCCACACTTAGTCAAGAATTTCCTGATCCCCTTCGAGCCTTTGCTCATCCATCTACGATCACCATCTACGGAACGTGATTGGACCTACGGTCCATCAATGACATCCGTAGATGCCCTTTTCTGCACATTTTTCAGTTGTGTCTCTCAACTTCCGCATCTAAACTTATTTCCTGCAATCATGATAAAAACATATAAAAAAACCAATACAAAATGGCCCTAGACACAAACAACTCTTAAGTGAAATATATTAAAAATACCGTAAAGTCATGGTATATCAACACCCTCAACTTAATTTCGTTGTTTGTCCTCAAGCGAGGCACTAAGACTCTAAACGACACGTGTATAGAAGCAAGCAATCCAAGCACAATCAATCACATGGCTCTCTACCCCGACTCTCTTTTTGAGTGCAAATCTTTTCTCTTAGACTCAACAAGCTAACTTGTGTGGATCAAAACATGACAAAGTTCGACCAATCAACACACAACATACACTATTTTACTATCACCAAGGTACCAACTCTCCGACAATGTAACTAGTTCCATTAATTCAAACAAAATCCCTTTTTTCACACAATAAATATGATTTTTATGTACAAGGATTCACTCAACACTCATGCTCAGAAGTAATTACAAGTACTGTTAGTGCTCAATACCATAGGCTTGCCCTTATTTTCACTGCTTAGACTCTCCAAACTAGTTGCTAGGATCACGATAGGACCTTCTTAGATTGTAACGTAGGCTCAAGGTCAGGGTGGTACATTTGAGTAACTTTTTAGTGACTTTCTGCCCTCCTTGACATTGCATTAGCTTTTTGTTTTACCTCTTCCTTGACCTATTTTTGACATCCTTCCATTTTAACCTTTTTCCCATATTTGTTTGCGCATGGATGTGACTTTAGACTTTGCAGCCTTTCATTTTTCACTTTCTTCTTCTTCCTTATTTTTGATACTTTATTCATTTTCTTTGGAACAAAGTCACATCCGCTTCTCTTTTTTTTTTCAACACCAAACTCTTTTCACACCCATGTTTCTTTTGGTTTCCTCTTGCATAGCCACCCTCAACTAATGGATTTTCCATTAGTTGAGGTGCACAATATCTGACGTCAGATCAGGGCAAAAATTGAGGTCACTTTTTGCATTAGCCATCCTCAACTTAGGCTTTTGGCCTAAGTCGAGCTGCACATGTCCAAGGAAGGACCAGGGCCAAAACACTAGATTACATGAAGGTGAGTTAGGGGTTTAGTAAGAAATGATCTAATTCAAGCTCAAAGCATTTGGATCAAAGGGAGCTTTTATTTCATCTGGTTGGATTCTTTTTAGGCAATTAGTGGACTTATATGAACAAGGGCCTATGATCACTTCCTAGCCTCTAGAGTAGATTATCTTAGCAGGACTAATCGGGCAAGTTCTAGATTGGCTCAAAAACTGTTTGAATAATCAATTATTCTCACACACTCTTGGTACATAGTTTCATTATCAGATTACCTAGTTCAAGTTTTATCTTAAGTCATGAAATCAAGTTGGTTCATTATCATGTCATACTTAGAGCCAACACATTCAACTCATTCTAGCCTACATATTTTAGCACATATCACAAGTTTTGGACGGGTATCATTTGTTTCAAAAAGCTTATGCCATCATGCTTCATTCTTTCTCATGTTTCCGCACATACAATCCTAACACATGTTGGTTCAACCGATATTAAGCAGTCTCTTGGGGGAAAGAACACAGGCAAGAAAACCCCAAGAGAGGATTATGAGTTGGGTTACTCAGACTTCACCCTATCACTCACAATCCATTTACCCCACCCCAACAAAAAATTAGTGTAATTGTCCCTAATGCGCACAAAAAATAGTAAAAAGTAATGGATTGGGTGAAACAAACTTGTGGCGCAAAGCGCCGACGAACTATCAACAAGAAGGTGGGTACGATTTCCCGGAGCCCGCTGGAACAATACCTGGGTCACCCTCAGTAGTGCCCATATCATCTATCTCAGCACCATCAGTAGTGCTAGCAGTCACTCTAACAGCACCATTAGTGGTGCTAACATCATCTCCCACGGCAGTCATGGCCTTAGTGGTGGGCCTAGAACTTGAGGCTCCAATCATACTCTCATGAGCCCTCTGCTGGCGCAACTCCTTATCTACAATGGAGCCTTTCCTAGCCTGCTCATTCTGCTGACGTTTCCGCTTCCTAGCTCGAGCATCCTCAGTGGTTTCAGAAATGTGACTAGAATGGTGCCTCTTCACTCGAGCACAGGTGGGCTCAGGCTGTGATATGTCATTGCTGAATAAGGCATCAAGCACGGTGTCATCAACCAATGGAGTAGGTGCAGACTCTGGCTCATTTTTGGGTGTGCAATGATGGCATCAAGGCCGGCCCAGAGACTATCTAACTCGGTCCGAAAAGAGGACAGATCGGTAGTAGGGGTTGGTCCCTCGAGGAATCTCAACTTGTAAGCATCTAGGCGCTTATGAATGGGCTGGACCTTCTGGTCCATCATGCTCTCCATCCTCCGCTCCATCCTAGCCTCAGACTCTGCAATAGACTTCTGTATCCATGGCTTCACATGATAAAGCAGTGTGGCCATCTATGCCTCCAATTTCTAAACTCGGGCCAAGGGCACCACAGCAGCTCCTGAAGATAGGGTGACTC
Organism: Solanum verrucosum; assembly: GCF_900185275.1. NCBI lineage: Eukaryota > Viridiplantae > Streptophyta > Magnoliopsida > Solanales > Solanaceae > Solanum > Solanum verrucosum. The sequence continues at coordinate 547,453 of NW_026020202.1, read as the reverse complement.
TGGATGAGCTACGGGCTCGACTAGCGGCATGAGATGGGGAGGTCGGGGCATTATCAGTGTGGGCTGGAAGGGCAAGGTCATCACCTTGCATCTACTCCACATCATCTACAAAATCTGCTCCCAAAGGGAGTACTTCGACCTGCGACTCCCGGTGTGGTTCCGCCATATTAGCCTCATCCCAAATCAAGCTTATATCCAGGGTCCCCGTTGCCCGGATAAACTTGTCACAATGCCAGATCAGCACTCCAGAGTCCCTGCATAACTGAAAGATTAGGCAAGGAAAAGGGTAAGTGGTGGAGGCCTTGAAATCCCTCTCATGAATCTCCGCAATGATCATGCGGGAAAAATCAATCTCGAACCCTGCAACCAATGATGCTACCATAATCGCACGGTCCCAAGTGAGTGCATTATCAGCCTTTGTGGCAGAAACTCGATTTCTTACCAACAACCAGAAAAACTTAGCCACAAATGTGAGAGTGGCCTTCTTGATGCTTAAGCCCGGAGTGGTGACCCACTCGGCTCGCTCTCCGTCAGTAGCAATATAACGAGCCAACCAATGTAATACAATATCCCTTTTTTGGCACTCCGCTGGAACTCCCCGTCCCGCATGATGTTCCATCTGTATTCAAATTCGGCTGTGTTGAGTGCCCAAGTATGGCCAGGGCTAGGGACTTAGAGGAACCGACAAATGGTGTTCTCAGAGATATCCATAGAAAACCCTCGCATTAGTGTAGCCTGGAGTAGTGTATGGGCCCTGGGATTGGCCTTTTTTCTGAATAGAGCCTCAAAGAGTGGCTGTGTAGGAAGCATAGAACTCCCTCACGATTTTCTTGTTGTATGTTCCTAGTTCCTTACCCATCCACTCACACTTATGATGTTGAAAGAGCAGGTGGATGTCGGGTACAGTGTGTAGGCTCCCTATGAGAACTCTGCGCTCCTCTCTGATTAGCCGGGACATTTTTTTTTCGTTCAACATCTTGGCATCCCTGTAGATCTACCATTGGCCCTCCACGCACCATCTATTAGGCTCCTCAGCAACCAGAGCAGGGTCGGTGTTAGGTGGAATTGGAATTTTCCCCGAACTAGTAGCCTCACCAGATGAGGCAGCCCTATCATGTGAACTGGAACCAGTGGCAGAGCCGAAAGCAGGGGCAGACTCAGAGCCGGAAGCAGAACCAGACTCAAAGCCAGAAGCAGAACCATCCTTAGAGCCGAAATGTAACGACCCGAGAGCACCCCCTAGTCGTTACCGGCGTATTCGACTTCTTGGAGGTCTTATACAAGCCCTTAGCATTCGTCATAGCATTTATTATAGAAAAATAGCGGAAAATTTAAAACTTTTTCATAATATAACACAAGACATAAAAGTCACCTCATTAAACCTTTAATACAAAAATTGGAGTACTATGTCTCAAGGTAGCCATCTTAAAACATGACTACAACACAAGAGGGACAAGCCCTTACAATACAAAAAAAAACTACTATCTAGTACATAGAACTTAAGGAAACTCTTTAACATAAAGGTCCTTGAATCTTTAAGGACACACCCGAACTTGGGAATAGTAAGCCAAGCTCATCACTTCTAGGAAAGGCCCTTTAGTCACCTACACTTAGTGTAAAAAGATGAAGAAGAGTGGTGTTAGTACAAGAATGCACTAAGTATGATAACCATGCAAAACATGCTCTTAAAGGGACATTTAGTTGGAAACTATGCATCATGCCTTTTTAGAGAAACTTCAAGAACATTTAGTACATAGGCACAATATAAACCACATACATCATCATACACACGGAAACCATTCATAATAGCACATAGAGCCACTTATAACATTTTAGGCACATTCAATGCATACAATACATTACCTTGCTCTTTATCTTAACTCCTTTCCTCAAGCAACCCTTAGGGAATACTTGGTGTAATGTATTGCCTTAAGGTTACCAAAGGTGAACTTACATATAGCCTTTATCAATCCAACCACATATATTCATAGAGTCATAAGCACACCATAAGACATAGTCTTCACATAGGCACCATCACCTAAGACAACCCCCAAGTCACACTACTGCAATGTGCAAGTAGCATCCCATAATACTACTCACACTAAGTGTTCCTAGGAAGCCACCATAGACTAGGCACATCATATTCAACAAGTCATAACATCTTCATTTAACATTGGACATAAGACCAACATACTTCATAACATCATGTAAGGACTCATTCATTTACTACATCATTAGTCATAACCCATTTAGTTCATATCATAGGTAAACCACCCTCACAACCCCTTCACAAGTTCACTTGTGCATTGTACACATGGAGTCCCATACCTCCACATATACTAAGCAAATCCATTAAGAAGTCATAAGTGTAATTCACATGCATAAACATACTTCATGTCTTGACATAAGTAAATTAAACCTTAACATGCTTTCATATTAACATACATAGACCATAGTCTTCATTACATAAAGAGCCTAATCATAACCTCCCTTAGAGTACACTTGTGCAATGCATAAGTAGGGTCCATAGTCCTACCTACACTAAGTAACTCTTCAAGAAATCATGACTAGAGTTCATATTATTATCTTAGTTCATTTCTTAACTTTCGGGAGATATTGCCATAACCGACATAGACCATGTAAGCTACATGGAATCCGGTGTTCTACTCCCACACGAAAAAGAGAGGGTACTACTTGCCAAAGTAGGACCTACATCCATAATAACTATCTAGTGGATCCACTAAGCTAATACCTATGGGGGCACATAGATATGGAAAAGGAGATTGACCTTGACTTACTAAGCGTGGAGGTTTCCATCTCATGAGACAACATCTATGTTGGGAACCCGGACTTGCTAAACGTGAAGGTTCTCTTGTGGGAAGCCGGACTTGCTAAAGATGAAGCCCCCACTCTCATTTTTCATGTTCACTCGGTGCTAAGATCCAACTCCCTTTTTAAACATCTTTAAACCTTTATTTAACATTAGTTCATAAAGTAGGCTTTAGGGACTTAATCAATCATATCATATAGCTCAAAGGTTTCTAAGATGAGAATGACCTTTCATCGTAGTACCTACATAATGTGAGAATGACCTTTCATTGTAGAACCTACATTATGTGAGAATGACCTGTCACATAATCATACCATATTCATAACATAGTCTAGTTTAGAATACAATTAAGGAAACCTTTCAAGAGATTCACTTTCACAAGATTATCATAAACCTTATTCATTCATTCACGTATGTGTACATATGTGAGAAAGCCTTTCACATAACCACCTTTATACAACACATATTCATACCTTGCTAATCATACACTTTGCATGCATAACAAAATGTAAGGGTGCATATAAGAGTTCACTTCTCAATAGACACCATAACACATCGTATTCATAGCTATACATGTAGAGTGTGTGTGCATATTGGTCCTCATAGTGACATATTAGCAACAACATTGATATTGAGTGTTCTTCCCTTAAAGGGATCACAACACATTCACAATGTCCCCAATTCATGAGCAATTCACATATAAAGCCCTTAGGGATTCTAGACCACACACCAACACTCCATCATAGGAGACAAGGACACATTCAACATTGAATAGGTACTCCTAACATATATATGATCAAACATTCATATATGGGTCATATAGGTAGGGGTCATTTCCACAATAGTACCTAACATAATCAATCATGTAGACCACACATTATCCCTAACATTATCATTCACATTATACTCCTCATCATCAACACACTTTAAACATCATGCTAGCATTGAGTATTCCATACATAACCTTCATAACATAACTTCATAAACATAGGCATCATAATCATCAATTCACTTCCCATCTATTGCCTTCAAGGCCATGGTCTCAACATGCATAGATAGACAAGAAGTGAACACCTCCACCATAAGTGGATCAAACCACACAACATCAATTCTCATACTATAGACTAGAAGTTAGGTCAACTTACCGATTCTCCAAGCCATGATCACCATGGATCAATCCTCAACAATTCATAATCAATTGACATAGGTAGCAATAGGAATCAACAATGTAATTCAATATCATAAACATAATCGAAGTACAATTCCATAAACAAAGGGATCAACCCATAACTTTGCTCATAAGGCCATAATATTCAACTCATCAATATACCAACAATTCAACATGAATAAGTATAGATAATCATAAATAACATCAATACAATCTAATCTAAACATAATTTCACCCCGCACTTTGGTCCGGCTACGTGTGTATAATTTACTAACCCTTACCATTACCTCATATTAGACATCACATCGATGTATGGCTTAGTTTTCACCATCGCACAAATCAACATTAGACTATTAGATAGTATCACACTAAATCTATGTTGATAATTCTTTTCTTATTAACTACCTCCTTAGTCCAGGAAGTAGCAACAAGGTGAGTTCTAATGTGTTCACTAGTTAAAAAGACTTTTAAACAAAAGAATTATCAATGCATGCAATAACACTATTCAAGAATTACTTAGTTACTATTCATACTTTGTTATTCGCTCATGGTTCCCACAACACTAGTTGTGGATTTAGTTACCCATAGTAGCAAGAACACAATTCATATTTTTAGATAAAGATATCATGAACTTACGTAATGAGAATAATAAACACAAAATCTCAACTTGAATTTCAAAGTCAAAATCTTCAAAACGAACTTAGGAAATTAAGAATTGCTAAAGTTACAAGTTAATCTCCAAAGTCAAAAACTAGAACTAAAATAATAAATTCTAACCCCCCTAAAACGATGTTTACATACCCTATATATAGAAAAACAAGTCCTAACTAAAAATGAAACGAAATAAGGAAATAATGTTTTAGGACGAGGTTTCGATCTACGACATTGACCTACGGACCATGGATTGACCTACGGTCTGTAGGTCCCTTCTGTGGCTCAGGACTTGGGCAATATTTTCAGTTTCAAAATCTTCACTCTTTGACTCAACCGACGGTCACAGTACGGACCGTGGTTTGATGTACGGTCTATGGATCCTCCTCCGTAGCTCCATACTTATAATCTTGAAAATCAGAACTGGAACCCTCTCTCTGAATGATTTGACGGAACTGCAGTACGGCCCGTAGGTCGATCTACGGTCCGTCGTTTGCAATCGTGGTTCCACACTTAGTCAAGAGTTCCCTGATCTCCTTCATGCCTTGCCGTCCATCTACGATCACCATCTATGGAACTTGATTGGACCTATGGTCCGTCAATCACATATGTAGATGCCCTTTTATGCACATTCTTCAACAGTGTCTCTCAACTTCCGCATCTGAACATATATCTTGCAATCATGATAAAAACATATAAAATACCAATACAAATTGTCCCTAGACACACACAACTCTTAAGTGAAATGTGTTAAAAATATCGTAAACTCATTGTATATCAGTTGTTGCTTATGGACTTGGTGTGTGTAGAACATGGTGGCTCTCCTTGCAAGTCTCTAGTGGGAGGTATTGTATGGTGTTCCAAATTCTAGTAACTTTACCTACACTAAAATCTAGATAAATATTAGATTTTCTACAAGAAATTCTAGTATTTCTATAATATGTTTATCCTTCTTTATCTGTAAGAAATTCTAGTAACTTTATCTTCTACTTTAGAATATTTAGATATTTCTATAAGATGCTTGTCCTAAATACTACACTAGATTATTTTAGAAACTAATCTATGAAATTTCAAAAAATCATGTTTAATTCACACTCCCCCTTAAAAGTGATTTTTTTGGAAAAATACCCCATGCTTGTTGCAGAAGAACTCAATCAAAGCTTTTGAACATTCGTTGGTGAAGCACTAGTACAAATGAATTCCTTATCTAAGAGTTCTTGAAGTTGAGTCTTGAATTCTCTCAACTCTGTCGGAGCCACGTGATAAGGAAGAATAGAGATTGGATGACGGCTCCAAATCTATATAAAAATCAATATCTCTATATAGAGGCGTACCTGGAAAATTCGTAGGAAATACCTACTGAAATTCTAAAACTACTGGGATTGACTCAAAAGAAGGGAAGTCCGCACAAACATCTTGAAGGTGAGATAGGCCAAACAACCAGTCCCCACAAACCTTTTAGCATGAATATAGGATATGATCTTTACTGGCTTAGCAACATACACACCTTCCCACTCTAATCTATCCTTCCCTGGGATTTCTAGAGTTACTATCTTAGAGTTACAATTAAATACAACGTGATAAGGAAACAACCAAGTCATACCCAAGATCACATCAAAGTCTAGCATATCCAAAATCACTAGATCTACCCAAGTTTGACAGCCCACAAACATCACAAAGCAAGCACGGTACACATGGGTTACTACCACAGACTCCCCAACCGGGGTAGAAACATGAATGGGGGGCATCAAGGATATCACAAATTAAGTCAAGTCCCAAGGCAAATTTATCAACTACTTATCAATAAGACATAAGCCATCAGGTCGCATAATACAATAATAATACATGTTGTTACGGTGTAAGATGCCTCGACCTATGGCCTGCCCAGGAAGGCATAACACTGAGCTCTACAATTTCCTCTGCCCCCCATGACCTTCCCTGATTATTACCTCGCCCTACACTAAGGGTGTCCTATGCCATTACGACCTCCACCTGCTTATACCACAACTTTTACATGTTGGTGTGTTTAGTCGCCCAGCTGCTTGTAAGGGAATTCCCTCTTAAAGTGACCCAGTTCACCACAATTCAACCATTTCTTCAGCCTGTTTTGTTCCCTTTTACCTGTTAGTGTCCTTGCTTTGTTCCTCAATCCATATTCCTCAAAATCAAGGATATAACATCAGGTATTGGCACAAAATAAGAATTTGAGGACACTAAATCTCTATAATAAAAAAAAAACACTAAATGAGTCCAAATCTTGGACTCATCAACACCCCCCAACTTAAACTTTTGCTTCTCCTCAAGTAAATTCAGCAGTTCAAAAAGGATGTCTCAAATAGTGCTACATAAGACTCAATCATGAATGCACTCAACAAGACTCAACTTACTCATGCAAGGACTAATTGTGCACTCAAAGATTCAAGTTGTGACTCGCTATTATCAAAGATGCTCAAGTTCACAATACTTGCTTCAAATGCAAGTTCAAACTCAACAACGGTACTCAAATTCCCTCACAACAAAGATGATTCCATATTCCCACACTATTCTTCAATAATTTAAAGTTCTGGAATCACATACAGCTCTCACACTCAAAAAGATGAACATATGCATGACTTCACCCATAGGTTTGCCCTTATTTTCCAATCAACACTCGTTTAGCTCACTCAAGATCAATAAGGTCTTTTCAAGGCTTGTAATGGGGCTGAATGTAAAGGTATGGTTATTTAGGCTCAGTGACTGCTACCCTCATGAAATGTGGTGTGAACATCACTTTTCTCCCTTTTGTTCAGCATTTTCACTCATGCTCAAAATTCACCCCATTATTCACTTTCATATGGATTACCAGATACCCCCATTTCTTTTTGCAATTTTCACAACTTTATTTCACCACTTTTTCATTCTTTTTCTTTTGCTTTCTTTCTCTCTTTTTTTTATGTGGAGGGGTTCCATCTTTTTTTTAAAAAATCCATGGATCAAAGGGGACTTCTTCACACTTCTTAATTTACCTTCTTTTTCCACCACACCCTCAACTTAGGCTTTTAGCCTAAGTTGGCTATTCCAACAAACCACAGTTCATGAGGATTATGGGTGAATGGATAAAGAGGAATCTCAATTGCTCAAGTTTCTTCCAAGAAAAGGATAAGGCTCAATGGGGGTTCAAGCAAGGTTCACATATCTCAGAAGGTTGTCTACAAAAGAGCTAAATTGTCAAATTGTTTCACTCTTCAAAATTGTTGCCTAAAATCATTTCAAGTGCTTGCATCACTTGGTCAACCGAACCAACGAGCCAAATTCTAGGTGTCATCACACAAGTTCACGGTAAGCTCATCACACAAGGCTTTGGCGCCAATATAAAATGAGACTCATTCAAGCTAGTGTGCAATGGTCATCAAAAGAGACTCCATTTGATAACTGGCTAGTCACAATGAGATGCAAAAAGTCCACATATTGTCCATGCAACTTCATATGGCCTCATCGTAGCGGCGCATTCATTTTTGTTTGATTAAGAGCACTATTCAAGTCATCGGTATTGATCATAACCGATACTCAAATTTGCACAAGAACAGCCACAATCAAATACACAAGAGGTGGCAAAAAATTTCAAATAGGTCAAAAAACCATTTTCATTCATAACAAGGAGCCATAAGCTCAAACATCCACATAAGATCAAAACGCAGTATAAAACACAAAACCCAATATATACACAAGAGGTAGGTATAGAAATACTTCACCCTACCACAAATAAAAAGCAGTTGTCCTCAAATGCAACAAACATAATCAAATGTCAATAAAAATGACAGAGAAGGAGGTAAACAAAGATCCCTTCTACATAGTCGCTCCATTTGTCGGGACATCAATTCCCGGGGTAACACTCTGATCAACAGCAACACTGGATCCACTAGAGCCTGCCATGGGCATATCTGCCAATGAAATATGTACGACTGAATGCACCATGGTCTCCTCAACCTTTGTCAGACACTCATATGTGGTCTCCTCTTAAAGACCAAGCTGCTCCTCATCAGTCTCTACCTCGGATTCAGCAGCTTCCCCCTCATCAACTCGAACCTCATCTTCGGTGGTAGCTAGAGGTACATCAGAATCAGTTGGCATATTAGGGATCTCCACGGTCCCAAAAATCATCGACATATCTGTGGACTTCAGCTAGTCCACATCATTTCTCAAGTCAGCAATAGCGGCCTTTAGGGTCGTCACCTCATGAGTGGCTCCCTGGCCTCGCTCACACATCTTTATCCTTGCCGCAAGGGCATTAATAGTAACTTAGAAGTGTCACAGCAGCAGTGATGGCTCTCGCAATCATCCCAGGGACTGTAGCCTCTAGCCTAGAAGCACGCCTATCAGTAGAATGGGCTAGATGCCCCATCAGTGGCCTAGGGCACCCGGATCCTAGAGGGATCATTCAACCTCTTGGAGCGCAATTCAGCTCTACGGGCTAGTAGTAGTTGCTCATCCACAGGCTCAGAAATGTCAGCGTGAGGGTCTTGGTGCTCTCCCTCACTATCAGAAGTGGTGAGGTGAGTGGCGTAAACTCCCTCACTATCAGAGATGACCTCAGGTGACTCAGGAGCAGGAACATTTTCTTTTCCTTTACCCTTCCCACCTGTGGTAGGAAGTTTTGTTGCATTTTCTTTGGATACAACTGCATTCTCATTTATAGTGATTCCCTTCACCTGCTTGTGGGGCGGCATGTCACGTCCTGCTACTTTTGGTCTAGCCATATCTGCAAAACACATTGGAAAAATTTAAAATAATTCAAGAAAGATTGTAGAACACAAGTTGAAGAAAAACCCGCAGAACCACTTGGTGAGTCGTCGAGTATCTTTGACGAGCTAGATCTAGCTCGCCGGAAGGACTGGCTCAAAAATTTCCCAAAAAAAAGACAGGTCGTTGATAGACAAGACCTTTCGGTGAATCGCCGACATCACTTGGTGATCTCAGACTAGCCCGCTGAGAGTTACAATATGTTTTAGGGGTTAAGGGGAAGAAAGGGTGATGAAGGGAGACTTTCGGTGAGTCGCCGAGTGAACTCGACGAGCTCAGGCTTCTCACCGAAAGATACAGACTCAAACTAAGCCAAATCATGAAATTATAGGCGATCAAGGGGGATTTTGGTGAACCACCGAGTGGGTTAGCGAGCTCGACCCAACTCGCCAAACAGCCCAACGTGCCCGTTTTTTACCCTGTTTCCTAAAATCAAGCTTGCAGCCCCCGAAAAAATTCAAACAAAACACTTATTCAATTAAGTCTAGACCCATATGACCCATGCCACCGGGGTACCAGACTCCACTGGGTTTGGCCAAAATTGGCCATTTGATGAATTTTGTCCTTAAGAATGACGTCAAACACTCCATCATCGGGCAAAGTACATCATTTAGCACAATTGGGGGTTACTTAGAGTTCACCCCACTAGACCCAACTAACATTTACCACAACCCAATAATTAATGATCAATTTTAAAGAACGAAACTCAGGAAATCACATTTTAAATAATTTAGGCACAATTACAAAACTACGAAGGGCAAATTAGCACACAATTACGAGTTCAGCACAGGCCCATCACACATCAACATGATTTAAATAATTGCAATCGAATTCAACCTCTATTTAAGAGTTCGAGGATTGGAAAACAACCTTTACGCCGAATGAAGAATTTAAAAAGCTAGGCGGCAATGAAATCTAACTCCGAACACGAGACCAAAGAGAAAAAAATGCACAAATATCAAAAGTCTAAAGTGCGGGAGTGATTGTATGAGGCTAAAATGGGGGATTATGAAAGAGTTTGAAATTTTAAACCTTTGGCCTTTAAAAATCATTCAATTCGCAGCCCAATTGGTGGTGTTAGTCGTCCCCGCCGTATCACTTGGGATGCGCCGAGTGATGACTTATCTCGCCGAGTTTTACATGACCTCCAGTCAAATTTGGGGGTCCAAACGGCGGACAAAGTCGGCCTTGCCGACTTTTCACCAATTTGTCCATGGGCCTGCCGAGTTTTACAGACTCCCACCTGATATTTTTCGGAGTCCATCGACGGTCCAATCCAGGCCTGCCGACCTCTTCGGTGAGTCACTGACTGGACTCTTAGCTCTCCAAACTACATATTTCAAACACATTTCACACTTCAACAGGCACAATCAACACCCGTTATTCAAAATCAAAACACAAAGCAATAAAATCTTGGGTTGCCTCCCAAGAAGCGCCTTAGCTAACGTCGTGGAACGACGCAAGTACCCACTCAAACTTCATTCTTGGGGTTTGGCCATAGTGTCACTAGGCAACCCCCCTTGTTGTCTTGGGTTTAAATGCGAAGAAATTTGACCAATTTGGTTGAGAGGTCACCGTCTGGTTAAGAGTCTATATGTCTTCTTTCTTTTCCTTCAAAACTTTATCGGACCGTTTAACCTTGTTGAGAATACGTGAGAACATATCCTTAGTCCGGCCACCCTCAGAATCTTTGGGTTTTAATGCTCATGGAAAGGAATATACCTATCCTTCTCCCCTTCTCTTTCCTTCCAAGTGGCATTACGATCACGTCACTCTCTATCACGATCTCTCCAGCCTTTATCTCCATTCCAACCTTGGTTACCACCCGTCCTTAGGTTGTTTGCACGACAACCTCCTCCTTGGTTGGCTAGAAAGTTCACTTTCTCATTGTACAATGCTTCAAATTTAGGCTCTTCGAGGTTTACACCACCAACACCGACAACATTAATACTCCTCGTACCAGAACCCATGACATTCTTGGCCAAGATGTCCAACTGGGTCATCATCTTTGCCATGTTTTGGTCTCTCTCTTGATCTTTTTCAATATGCTCTTTTGTCAACTTGTAAGTAAGAGGAGAGACCTGATCTTCACTGATACCATGCCCGGTTAATCTTGGTCATGCCATCAAGGAGTTGGGCTGCTATCACATAAGGTTGTTGCATTAAACCTCCCGGAGAAAGTTGATCAGCCACTCCCTTGTTCACCAAATCAAGGCTTCTGTAAAAGTATTGCAGCAGAACATTGTCGGGCAATCCATGAGTTAGGCATTACAGCACCAACTTCTTAAATCTTAGCCAAGTCTCATGGATTGGCTCACCCTCCAAGCACTTGAAGTTTTGGATGTTGTCCCGAAGAGTCATCATCTTCGAAGGAGGTAAGAATCGCAATTGAAATGTAGTGATAAGCTCGTCCCACGAAGTGATAGAATCTCTTGGCAACTCAGCCAATCACTTACATGCTTCTCCCATTAGAGAAAATGGGAACAACCTCAATCGGACCGACACTTGAGATATGTTCTTAAAGGAGAACGGTCCACAAACATCAACAAAATTCCATATATGCTCATGGGGATCCTCATGAGCCAGCCCACCAAACAACCCTTTCAATTGTAAGAGCAAAAACATGGTGCTTGTAATGTGAAACACAAAGTTTCCTTCAGCTGGAGGCAAGCAAATGGAACCAACTTCACCTATTTGGTTGGGGTCATTGACATTGGGTTCATTGACATCATTGAGATTTTCGATGTCATCTTGGTGGCCTACTTGGTTACCATTGCTACCATTTACGCTCATTTCCTTTGTTTTAACAAGCAACACAAAAACCAAAACTAAAAATAAGTAGATTCAACCATGACCAAAAAGAACACAATTCAACTTCACCAAAAGAATTTCAAACAACACCACTCCCCAGCAGCGACGCCATTTTGATTAGTAATGTTCAAAGACAATTCATCCAATTCTAACCGTAAACGATCATAAATTAGTATAAAACCCAACTAAATAAGTTGGGTCGAATCCCACAGGGAGAGGTACGTGTTTCAAATTCTATTGGGAAGTATGACCATGGTCAAATTAGTCATATGAATAGAAATTATTGCATAAAACATCATTCAAATTAAGGGGTGAAACGAATGTCAAATGGGGCTTTTGGTTTTGATGAACAACTACAAATAGTCACAAACAATACGAATTAATAGTAATGAGACGGGTTCTTGGAATGTGATCGATTATAGGCAAATATAGACATATGGGTAATTGCAACTATTAGTGAGTAGGCTAGGCTATAAAGAAGGTCATTTTCTCTCGAACAATTTACCCCTAATCAAGTGATTTCTCTCGAACATCAACAAGAATGTAAAATAAGAGCAGCCCACACCTTAATCCATTCACTCCTTGAGATGAATGTGTGGGATTGGGTTTAAGATTCATTCTCTCGAGCTAAACCCAGGACAACCCAATACCCATAAACCATCAATCAATAATTTAAGTTCTAAAACCTCTCACTCGAGCAAGCCAAGAACACAAACATAGAACTGCATTTGCAATTACAATTCTTAAATTAAACCATAATTAATGATTAAACTCACTTCTAAATAAGCATTTAAACCAACAATTAGCAGTACCCATAAACTAAATCAGCCCATAATCACATGATCACAACCCAAGAATTGGGGTTTTAGCTAGATATTATAAAAAGGTTAAAACAGTTACCAAATTGATTATCATTCAACTGGGTAAGAGTAATTTCGTCCTTACAATGCTCCAATTTGATGAATCTCAGAGACGCACTTCCAATTTTTCAAAAGTGAATACCTTCAGTTCTTCAAAGCTAAGGTAAACTCTAGAGAGAATTGTCTCCACATGCTCAAAACTTAAAAATAAGATACAAGATTATAATGATAGATCCTAACTAAAATGTTCAAAAATATATTTATAGTTGCCGAAAATAAGCTACAAAAGCCTATTCGGCAAAGTAATTCGGGCTCGCCAAACAACTCGGTGAGCCGCCCTTTAGTAACTTCCATCGCCCTTTTGCCTTGGCATTCAGCATCCTCCAGGTCTGTAACTTTGGGTGATCTATTTTGGCTTCACGAAATCACTCGGCAATCCGCCAAATACATTTTTTCATCGCAAACTTCGTTCTTTCCTTCAGGGTTTGGCACACTAGAACTTTTGGCGGTCTGATGAGCCACTCGGTGACTTGCCGAGAGCTCTTGGTGATCCTCAGGCTCACCTATCTTCATTTCTTCAGCCTGTTTTGTTCCTTTTTGCAGGATGGGTTCCTTGACTTTTGTTTTCGGTTCTTTTCCCGAGGATAGTCCCTTTGAACCGAGTGTCTTTTATTTTTTAGGAATAAATTTTATTTTTGTTTTAATTTTTATTTTTGGAGAGAAAAGAAAAGATCCTTTTGAGTTATGTGATACTTACTGTTTGGGCCTAATTTTGAGAAGTACTTTCTTGTGAATGCTTGGAAAAAAAAATTGCAGACTCTTTGACATCTAAGCTCATGGTTGTGACTATTTTGTTGAATCCCTAGTTTTTTGCACCTTGCTTCCTTGAGCATTATATCATAGACTTATTCTAATTATCAATTTTGAGAAAAAGGGATGGTTGAGTGAAAATGTAATCAATGATAGCTACAAAGTGTTTAAAAGCCCTCTTTGAAAGAATGTGATATGAAAAAGAAAAGAGAAGTTACCTTGATGATGGCCCTGGTCCTTCCAAGGATATTGTGCACCTTAACGCATGTAAAATACACAAGTTGAGGGTGGCTATTATGAAGGGAAACTTTAAAAAAAAAAAAAGAAAAAAAAAGGATTGAAACATTTTTGAGAGGATGAAAATTACTTATGAAATACTTGTTGAAGAGAGGGCTGAAAATAAAGAGAAGAAAATAATGGGTTATGAAGTCTAAAATTGCAAAGTGCTTAGGGAAGTGTAAGTCACTATTATATAGTTTTCCTACCCATCCCCTAGCCTACATTACAACCCGTTAAAGACCTATTTGATTATATTCAAGCATGCTTAATTAGTGGAGATGTACATAATGGGCAAGCATATGGTTCTTTGTGCATACATGTGAATTTTCTTTGTGAGTGTGAGAGTATTCTTTGATGCCAAATCCTTAATTTATATTCAATCTTTTGATTTGAGTGTGTGGACTATTTCTTCTTGTGAGGACACTTGTTTCATGATAAATATGTGATTTTATTAACTTTCTTTGCTGAGAGTAGGAGAGCAAACTTAAATTTGATGAGTTCAAAGTCCTTCCTCGAGGTTAGGAGGTTAGGAGGTTTGTTGTTTATTTGGATGACTTGCATAATGATTGAGAAGTCTACATGATGTTTTGAAATTGGTATATGACATAATTGTTTGTATTAACCAAAGTGATGACATTGCTAGTATGATTTTTTTTTGGGATGAGTTTTAGTGTTTGCTCGAGAACGAACAGAAGTTTAAGTGTGGGGTGTTGATGTGAGACTAAAAATACATATTTTTAATCATTATTTCCTCACATTTATTATTTATATATGTCCTTTATGAGCATGAATTTTATGAATTGTGCTAAATGGTATATTTTATTTGTAGGATTAAATTGGTGGAAAACTAAAGAAGTTTAAAGCTAAAACGAATTAAAGATGGAAGGTTGAAGAAGGAAATCAAGCAGACAGCTTAATGGATTAAATTGAATAAAATAATATATTTATGTATATAAGGAAAGGCGGCAGCAATTGGAAATTTTCAATTTACCTCTACTGTACACGTCTCACAATGGAAGGCTACAACAGCAAAAGAAAATTGACGCGGAAAGCTTCACCGAAAATAAAAAGGAATTCGATTCCTTTTGGTTTTGATTTTCTAATTTAAGATGGACTTAATTATTTTATTTAGGGTTTCTATATCTATAAATAGGGCATGAAAAGTTATTCTTAGGGGAGCCAAGAACCAAGATACAAGACACAATATAAATTTTCTTCTAGCTTAGGAACTTTGGAAGAGCCGTCGTGGAGGCCGGAGAATTGTGGTTTATTCTTTCTTCTCCTTTATTATTTATTTGTATTCGTGATTAATAAAAGATAGTTTAGCTATTGTTCTTAACTTTTTATGATTAACACAAACATATTTATTTTAATAAATTTTGATTGTGTTTTTGAGATAATGAGTAACTAACTTTCATAACTAGGGTTGTGGGAACCATGAGAGATTAACAAAGTATGAATAGTAAATAAGCAATTCTTGACTAGTATTTTGCATGCATTGATAATTCTTTCGTTTAGAAGTCTTTTTAACGGTGGCCAACGTTAGAACTCGCCTTGTTACTACTTGTCGGACCAAGGAGGTAATTAACAAGAAAAGAATTATCAACATAGATTTAGTGTGATACTATCTAATAGGCTAGTGTCAATTGGTGCGAAGTAATAACTAAGCCAAACATCGATTATGATGTCTAATATGAGGTAAAGGTAAGGGTTAGTAAATTATACACACGTAGCCGGACCAAGGTGCGGGGTGAAATTCTCTAGATGTCGGACCAAAGATTTAGATATACATAACTTATCACTTTGCATATAATACACTAGAAAAGGATTATTATTATTAGGATTACTGCGTTATGAGCTTATGGGGAACACATTCCTAGCTACTTTTAATAATCTGAATATAAATAAATACTTAGTTCAAAGCTATCTTTTTATTGTTTTTATTTTATTTTATTTCAATTTAAATCCCCCATTTTTACAACGACTATCGAGTTAAATATTTACTATTGACAATATTCTTCCATATTCTCTGTGGGATCGACCCCGACTCATAGTTGGGTAAATATATTGCATACGATCGTTTATATTTCTTTTCAAGAAGTATATTTGAACGTTATCAAAAATGGCGCCTCTGCCGGGGAATATGGCTTAGAAATTGTCTTTAGTATTTATTTTGACTTATAGTCCTCTTTTGTTTATTAGGATTAGTTTAAAATTATTATTTTTTATTATTATTATTATCATATTTCTTTTACTCTTCTTGAGATGTCATCTGAAAAAATATGTAGTGAAAAGTGTTCTTGCAATTCTTGCCCTTTCTTATTTTATGGGTTCGTATAAGTTAGTTTTTTTTATCAACTAGATGAGTTGTATGGGGACATGGAAGATTTGTTAATACTTTGCTATAAATCAATATGTAAGCGCAATTCTGAATATAAATTTGAATTTGATCTCTATTATTTAGATATTGAGTTGAGTGCAAAGATTAAATCATATGAAACCCAACAATTTAGTAATAATATGTGTGAGGAAGAAAAAATACTTATAAGTCAACTTGAAGAGCTAAGAGTGGAGGGGCAATTGCTTGATTATACTGTTATTGATGTTGTCACTGTTGAGAAGAGTGCACTAGAGTTATGTAATGAAGTAGATAATATTATTTTTAAAAACTCTAGTATGTGTAAATATGAGGATGCAATTCATAAGGTAGGGCGCATTGGACCTCATTCCAAGCATTTTTCTACACTATGTTTAGATGATGAGAAATTAATCGAGCCATCTGAGCCTATAGAAGAGTGTATGGAGGAGGAACAATGTGTATATATTCTTGAATTTATTGTTCCAAGATCGGAGAATTACATTCCTCACTTAGGATCCAAGATGTGTATAATGCAATATCTATTGCTTGGGACCTTTATTTTTATACCACCACCTCTTGACCGTAATAGAAAAATTAATTCAAAATTAGGGGTGCAATTCATATCTTCAAAGTGGAAGGAAAAATAGTAAAATTGATGGTGTCGTGTCGCGACGTTAAATTAAGCGCTTATTGGGAGGCAACCCAATTAATAGTTTAACTTCTTATTTTATTTTATTACTATCATTTTTTTTCTTGTTTTTTGCAGATTAGGCTAAGTTTGAGCCAAGGAACATGTTTGAGCTTAATTGTGGGGTGCGTTCGACCCTTGATGAAAATAAAGAGGACATGCTACTAGCCAGGTCATGAGACCTCAGGGAGTTTTTCTAACCCTTGTTTTAAATTTTATTTAATGCTTTGGGGACATAGCATCTTTTTAAGTGTGGGGTGGAGGAATAAATTCCTAGTTTTTACTGCTTTATTGAGTTTTTTTTAAATTAGGATGGGTTCCTTGGCTTTTGTTTTCGGTTCTTTTCCCGAGGATAGTCCCTTTGAACCGAGTGTCTTTTATTTTTTAGGAATAAATTTTATTTTTGTTTTAATTTTTTATTTTTGGAGAGAAAAGAAAAGATCCTTTTGAGTTATGTGATACTTACTGTTTGGGCCTAATTTTGAGAAGTACTTTCTTGTGAATGCTTGGAAAAAAAAATTGCAGACTCTTTGACATCTAAGCTCATGGTTGTGACTTTGTATATAACTTATTTTGTAGTTTGTTATGATCCTGTCTCTCTTAGAAGTGGAATTGATCCATCTTGATTGATACTTGTGCCAAGTGTGGTGAGATTTTGTTTATTCCATGTTTTGCATCTTAGTCTAGAACTTGCCCTGCATGTTATTGAAGCGAAATAAAAAGTGTTGTTTTGTTTAGGAAATAATAATAGGATTTCTTTGATTTGTCTGGTAAAATTTAGCCCTTTTAGATATTTTATCACTAGTTAGCCCTTTTGAACCTATAGCCTTTTATTGGTAGCCATATTTTGCCCTTGACTATTTTGTTGAATCCCTAGTTTTTTGCACCTTGCTTCCTTGAGCATTATATCATAGACTTATTCTAATTATCAATTTTGAGAAAAAGGGATGGTTGAGTGAAAATGTAATCAATGATAGCTACAAAGTGTTTAAAAGCCCTCTTTGAAAGAATGTGATATGAAAAAGAAAAGAGAAGTTACCTTGATGATGGCCCTGGTCCTTCCAAGGATATTGTGCACCTTAACGCATGTAAAATACACAAGTTGAGGGTGGCTATTATGAAGGGAAACTTTAAAAAGAAAAAAAAAGGATTGAAACATTTTTGAGAGGATGAAAATTACTTATGAAATACTTGTTGAAGAGAGGGCTGAAAATAAAGAGAAGAAAATAATGGGTTATGAAGTCTAAAATTGCAAAGTGCTTAAGGAAGTGTAAGTCACTATTATATAGTTTTCCTACCCATTCCCTAGCCTACATTACAACCCGTTAAAGACCTATTTGATTATATTCAAGCATGCTTAATAGTGGAGATGTACATAATGGGCAAGCATATGGTTCTTTGTGCATACATGTGAATTTTCTTTGTGAGTGTGAGAGTATTCTTTGATGCCAAATCCTTAATTTATATTCAATCTTTTGATTTGAGTGTGTGGACTATTTCTTCTTGTGAGGACACTTGTTTCATGATAGATAGGTGATTTTATTAACTTTCTTTGCTGAGAGTAGGAGAGCAAACTTAAATTTGATGAGTTCAAAGTCCTTCCTCGAGGTTAGGAGGTTAGGAGGTTTGTTGTTTATTTGGATGACTTGCATAATGATTGAGAAGTCTACATGATGTTTTGAAATTGGTATATGACATAATTGTTTGTATTAACCAAAGTGATGACATTGCTAGTATGATTTTTTTTTGGGATGAGTTTTAGTGTTTGCTCGAGAACGAACAGAAGTTTAAGTGTGGGGTGTTGATGTGAGACTAAAAATACATATTTTTAATCATTATTTCCTCACATTTATTATTTATATATGTCCTTTATGAGCATGAATTTTATGAATTGTGCTAAATGGTATATTTTATTTGTAGGATTAAATTGGTGGAAAACTAAAGAAGTTTAAAGCTAAAACGAATTAAAGATGGAAGGTTGAAGAAGGAAATCAAGCAGACAGCTTAATGAATTAAATTGAATAAAATAATATATTTATGTATATAAGGAAAGGCGGCAGCAATTGGAAATTTTCAATTTACCTCTACTGTACACGTCTCACAATGGAAGGCTACAACAGCAAAAGAAAATTGACGCGGACAACTTCACCGAAAATAAAAAGGAATTCGATTCCTTTTGGTTTTGATTTTCTAATTTAAGATGGACTTAATTATTTTATTTAGGGTTTCTATATCTATAAATAGGGCATGAAAAGTTATTCTTAGGGGAGCCAAGAACCAAGATACAAGACACAATATAAATTTTCTTCTAGCTTAGGAACTTTGGAAGAGCCGTCGTGGAGGCCGGAGAATTGTGGTTTATTCTTTCTTCTCCTTTATTATTTATTTGTATTCGTGATTAATAAAAGATAGTTTAGCTATTGTTCTTAACTTTTTATGATTAACACAAACATATTTATTTTAATAAATTTTGATTGTGTTTTTGAGATAATGAGTAACTAACTTTCATAACTAGGGTTGTGGGAACCATGAGAGATTAACAAAGTATGAATAGTAAATAAGCAATTCTTGACTAGTATTTTGCATGCATTGATAATTCTTTCGTTTAGAAGTCTTTTTAACGGTGGCCAACGTTAGAACTCGCCTTGTTACTACTTGTCGGACCAAGGAGGTAATTAACAAGAAAAGAATTATCAACATAGATTTAGTGTGATACTATCTAATAGGCTAGTGTCGATTGGTGCGAAGTAATAACTAAGCCAAACATCGATTATGATGTCTAATATGAGGTAAAGGTAAGGGTTAGTAAATTATACACACGTAGCCGGACCAAGGTGCGGGGTGAAATTCTCTAGATGTCGGACCAAGGATTTAGAGATACCTAACTTATCACTTTGCATATAATACACTAGAAAAGGATTATTATTATTAGGATTACTGCGTTATGAGCTTATGGGGAACACATTCCTAGCTACTTTTAATAATCTGAATATAAATAAATACTTAGTTCAAAGCTATCTTTTTATTGTTTTTATTTTATTTTATTTCAATTTAAATCCCCCATTTTTACAACGACTATCGAGTTAAATATTTACTATTGACAATATTCTTCCATATTCTCTGTGGGATCGACCCCGACTCATAGTTGGGTAAATATATTGCATACGATCGTTTATATTTCTTTTCAAGAAGTATATTTGAACGTTTTCAATGAGGCATATACATCGGACTCCACGGTTAGGTCACGTGGTTTTATGTCGGTTAATAGTAGCTCCCCCAGTCAGACTGTAGTGCATTTGACCAGGTTTTTAGTTTATACTTCAGTATTCAGTCTCAGCATGTTGTGTTCATAATCAGTACTTGGTCATTGCATTTAGCTCAACATTCCAGTTATGTTTTAGTATGTATACTCTTTTTCAGATTATATCATTGCTCAGTTATGCTTTTTTCTGTTTATTTATTTATTCAGTTATATTCTATCTCCTACATGCTCTGTGCAATCCAAGTGATGATGCATACTCTGCTCTACATCCTTTCATGATATATGTTCAGGTCCTCAGCATCTAGATCACGCGTAGATCGGTTACTGATCCATATTCAGCAGCAATAGTGGTGAGTCCTCATACTTAGAGGACAATAGACATATTTTTCATATTTGGTCTTTTATTTCAATTTTCAGTTTTGCTAGGGTTAGCTGGGACATGTCCCAACAACTTTAGTCAGTTAGAGGCTTTTTCAGGCATAGTATTAGTTTCACATTTAGTTATTGAGTGATTGTTTAGTATCACTAAACTCTTAGAATGTTATATATATTTAGATCTCTATTGGGTATTTCCCTTTCTTTCAGTTATCTCATGTTTTAGCTTCCACATAGTATCTCTTTATTAATTTGGTTTAGTATGCTTATGATATGCCATCTTCAGGGTTAGCTTGGGGTAACTCGTGATCCTAGGTCCCATGTTTACATGAAGAGGGGTAGCCTCGGGAGTGACAAACATAATATCGGAGCATTAGGTTTAAGAGTCCTAGGGTGTCTGAAAGCCGCACTAAGTAGAGTCTCTTTCATGGGTGTGAAGTGCACCACATCTAATTAGAGGGAGGCTATGAAGTGTTTTAAGAAAAAAATCACTTTCTTTGCTACTCTTATCGTGCGTGCGGTATGATCCAATTTCTCCATTCTAATCCGTCGTTATGCATTTCAATTCATGCTTCCTGGTAGAGATTACGCAAGGAATACAAATGCATTCAAAGAAATGCAATTCCTCCAGTCCCAAACCATGAGCTTATGGATGCAGAATACTAGAATGCAATTCAGCTTTTGGCTTAGAGTGTAGCCAACCAGAACAACCAGAAGGTCACAGTTCCTACTAATACCAATGTTGGGCCAACTACAACTAGAGTTCGGGATTTTGTTAGGATGAATCCGCCTGAGTTTCTAGGGTCGCAAGTTGGTGAGGACCCATAGAACTTCATTAATGAGGTTAAGAAAATCCTTGAAGTGATGCAAGTTACTGGTAATGATAAGGTAGAGTTGGCATCCTACCATCTTAAAGATGTGGCTCACATATGGTTTACACAGTGGAAAGACAACAGTGGTGCGGACACAGCTCCCGTGACTTGGGAGTGTTTTATTAAAGCTTTTCTGGATAGGTTCTTCCCAAGAGAGTTGAGGGAGGGTAAGGCTCAGGAGTTCATGAATTTGAGGCAAAGTACCATGTCAGTCCAAGACTACAGACTTAAGTTCACCCAGCTCTCCAGGTATGCTCCACATATGGTTATGGATCCAAGGGCACAGAGTGCATGAATGCTATGTTTGGGGTATCCAACCTGGTGAAGACAGAGTGCATGAATGCTATGTTGCTAGAGGATATGAACATCTCTAGGCTTATGACTCATGCTCAGCAGGTTGAGGGGGATAAGCTTAAGGAAATAGCTAAGGCCAACAAGAAACATAGAATAGGGAACTATGAATACTCTTACCAGAAATTGGGTGGTGGAAATTGCTAACAGTTTCAGCAAAGATCTTCAGCCCCAACACCTTCACCAGCTAGTGCTCCATCCCTCGGGTTTCGACAGGATCAGAAACGTAGGGCATCAGACTCTAAGTGTCAAAGGAGTGTTTCATGTAACAGGACTTACCCAACTTGTCAAATGTGTGGTAAGAACTATCCGGGCTAGTGTCTTGCAGGAAAGGAAGGGTGTTTTAGATGTGGTTAGCCTCGCCATAGGTTGAAGGATTGCCCTTCTGCCAGGAAGGGGCAAGGAGGTAACAACAATAGGGCTCAGTCTACAGCTTCGGCAACACCAGTAGGTCGCCCAACTCAGCAGGGTGCTTCATCTGGTACAGGTGGAGGTTAGTGCTAGAATAGGTTATATTCTCTCCAAGCTCACCAGGACCATGAAGATTCTCCTAATGTGGTCACTGATACATTACGAGTATTTACTCTAGATGTTTATGCATTTTTAGATCCAGGGGATACTTTATCTTTTGTAACTCCCTATATAGCAGTATACTTCGGTGTCAGTCCAGAAATTATTTCAGAACCCTTCTCAGTCTCTACTCCAGTTGGTGACCCAGTTATAGCTAGATGGGTATACAGAAATTGCCCTGTCACAGTCTCTCAGAAAGTCACCTCAGCAGATCTTCTAGAGTTAGAAATGGTAGACTTTGATATCATTCTAGGCATGGATTGGTTACATTCCTGTTATGCTTCAGTTGATTGTAGAAGTAGGATCCCATTTCAGTTTCCCAACGAGCCAGTCTTAGAATAGAAGGGTAGTATCGCAGTTCCTATGGGTCGGTTTATATCTTACCTTAAGGCCAAAAAGATGATTTTCAAGGGGTATATCTATCATCTTGTTCAGTTTAAGGATTCAAACTCCGAACCCCCAACTCTTGAGTCAGTCCCAATAGTAAACGAGTTTCCCGAAGTGTTTCCAAAAGATCTTCCCGGAGTTCCTCCCGAAGGGAAATCAATTTCGAAATAGATCTCCTTCCAGATACTCAGCCTATTTTGATTCCTCCTTATAAAATGGCTCCAGCCGAGCTTAAGGAATTGAAAGGGCAGTTGAAAGACCTTCTAGATAAGGGCTTCATCAGACCTAGGGGTGCTCCAGTGTTGTTCATGAAAAGGAAGGATGGTTCTCTCAGAATGTGCATTGACTATCGTTAATTGAACAAAGTCACAATCAAGAATAAGTATCCTATTCCCAGGATTGATGACTTGTTCGATCAAATTCAGGGTGCTAGTTATTTTTCAAAGATAGACCTCAAATCCGGATATCATCAGCTCAAAGTCAAAGATAGTGACATTCCAATGCTCATTTTCAACTCGTTATGGTCATTATGAATTTGTAGTTATGTCATTTGGACGAACCAATGCTCCTGCAGCTTTCATGGACTTAATGAACAGGGTGTTCAAACAAAATTTGGACTTGTTTGTTATCGTCGTTATTAATGATATCCTCATTTACTCTAGAAATGAGAAGGAGAATGCGACTCATCTGAGAGTTGTGCTGCAAACTCTCAAAGATTGCCAGTTATTCGCTAAGTTCAACGAATGTGAATTCTGGTTACAATCAGTCGGTTTCCTTGATCATGTTGTATCTAGTGAAGGAACCCGAGTTGATTCTCAGAAAATAGAGGCAGTGAAGCAATGGCCCAGACCCACCTCTCCAACAGATATCAGAAGTTTCTTAGGTTTGGATGGTTATTACAGGAGATTTGTTGAAGGATTTTCATCCATAGTCTCCCCACTGGCCAAGTTGACTCATAAGAAGGTCAAATTTCAGTGGTCATATAAGTGTGAGAAAAGCTTCTCAGAACTGAAGACTAGGTTGACCATCGCTTCGGTCTTGACCCTACCAGATGGTTCAGACGCTTATGTGATTTATGGTGATGCATCCAGAGTTGGCCTAGGTTGTGTGTTAATGCAACGTGGTAAGGTTATAGCTTATGCTTCTAGACAACCTAAGGTCTATGAGAAGAACTACCCAACTCATGATCTCGAGTTTGCAGCCGTAGTATTTTCCCTAAAGATTTGGAGACACTACTTGTATGGTGTTCATGTAGATGTGTTAACAGACCATAAGAGCCTCCAACATGTGTTCACCTAGAAAGAGTTGAATCTTCGTCAGAGGAGATGGCTTGAATTCCTTAAGGATTATGACATGAATGTGTTATACCATCCTAGTAAGGCCAATATGATGGTTGATGCTCTCAGCAGACTATCTATGGGTAGTGTAGCACATGTTAAGGAAGAAAGGAAGGAATTAGCAAAAGATGTTCACCGTCCTGCTCTCTTAGGAGTTGGTCTTACGGACATGTCAGATGGTGGTATGATAGTCCAAAATATATCAGAATCTTCATTGGTACCAAAGTTCAAGGAAAAATAAGATAGTGATCCTATTTTGCTTCAGTTGAAAGATGCAGTTCATCAGCAGAAAGTAGAGGTTTTTTCCCAAGGGGGAGATGGTGTGCTTCGTTACCAGGGTCGGTTATGTGTTCATCTAGGTGCCACTAAAATGTATCGTGATCTGCGGGAAGTCTTTTGGTGGAACGACATGAAGAGGGATAAAGTAGACTTTGTGTGCTAATTGTCAATAGGTTAAGGTAGAACATCAGAAACAAAAAGGTATGACTCAAGAGATTAACATTCCTACATGGAAGTGGGAAGTGATACACATGAACTTCATTATGGGTTTACCTTATACTCGCAGACAACATGACTCTATTTGGGTGATAGTAGAGAGTTACTAAGTCTACTCACTTCTTGGCTGTCAAGACTACAGATTCAGCAGAGGACTACGCTAAACTCTACATTAATAAAATAGTCAGGTTGCATGGGGTTCCTCTGTAACACCCCGGATTCGAAAGAGGTAAAGTAGCAGCTTTTCAAACCTTCCAGATGTCATCCACAAAGGGCCAACCACTGCCATGATGTGGACCACGGACCGTAGGTGGGTTCATAGATCAACCCCTCTAAAAAGGTCCATGCATAGACCACGATGGCACCTACGGACCGTAGGTGGAACCACGCCTCATGGTCCAGTGGCCATCGTTTAGCCCAAAAGTCCCTAACAAGGAACCATGACTGACCAACACGGACCTTAGGTCAGTCGATGGTCCGTCGATCGAGGTTCCGTGGTGCCTGAGCTGGCAATTATTTTATGGGCACATAGGTCTTTTCCGGTTTTAATTAAATCAATGTGGTGTCATTTTTCCTTAACCTAGACCACATATATAAGTATTTTAGACCCCTAAACTCACTCAATTAAGTCATTCTCTCAATTCCCAAAAAGAAAACCCAAACTTTGTCTCAAATATTCTCTCTAGGAGGTGGAAGAAGAAGAAGAAGGTTGAAGCTAGGTCAAGTTCAAGTCCCCCAATCTTCAAGCTTTTGGTAGGCTTTTTGACTAAGGTATGATGTAATTTCATCCATGTGATCCTTTCTCCCATGGAGTCCCTTAATTTCCACAATTTGCGAAGTCTAAATCCCAAATTCTAGTTAGGGTTTCTTCCAATGTTGTGGGTTATGATGAATGTTGATCCAAATAGTTGGATTATGCTTGATACAATTGAATTGATAAAATTTCATGTTTTTAGGATGAAACTACACGTACCCATGCCTATCCCATGATTTTAGGGTAGAATTGATATGATTTTAGTGGATGCCATAACTGAAAACTTTGTGGGTTAGATATATCCTTATAGGATAGATGGATTATGACTAGAATTTCTTGAGAATGAAGCATAAATGATGATTATGAGATGTAGTGCTTTGAGAGTGAAGCCTAGACTACGAATGTTGAATGGTGATGTTATGATGTGGAAGGGATACTTCCTATAATGAATTGATAAGCATGATTGAATGAATGTGAAAGGATTAATCACATCAATGATTCTAGGTTGAAAGGATTGCTCACCTAAAATGAATCTAAACTAAAATGTTAAATGAATGATGAGTCTAGAGGCAACTACCCATGACTTCCATATGTTAAGGATATGAGGTGATTTCCCATACTCCTTAGAATTGAACAAGAGGTGATTCCCCACGTTCCTAATATGATGAATAGACATGGAGGCGAGTACCCATGATCCTTATGAAATAATGTGGAGGCGAGTACATGTGTCATACAATGTGATTGTGGAGACGAGTACCTATAATCTTGAAGTAAGTAAGGCAAGAGCCGAATACCCATTAACCTTTATAAGATAGGCATAGAGGTGAATCCCCATGTATTTAAAAGTAAGTATGAACAACGTGATTATGTTATGAAGATGATTTTCTTGGAGTGTTGCTAGATATTCCTTCCATGTTGTAGGCTTGACTAGAGGCGGATGACCTAAGTCTTGGCTAAGGTTAAGTGAGGTTACTCAAAGAAGTATTTCTCTTTCATTATGTGCTTATTATGTCTTGATTATGCTTATGCCTTACGACTTATGATGACTAATGCTTATGTTATGTTGTTTATGCAAGCTATCATATTTAGTACATCTTTGTACTAACGTATATTGTTGCCTGCATTCTTATCAAATGTAGGGTCCGACACTCTTGATTAACACACTTGTGGCTAGGTTCTTAGTTGATCAAGGGAGTGAAGATTTGGTGAGTCATCATTGTATTCGAGGATTGGATCACCCTTTCTCTTTTATGTCTTTCTTTTCATGTTGGACTATTGTATGGGCTGCGTCCCAAGATTTTATCTCTTATGTTAGATGGTTTTTGACAATGATGTTAGACTTCCGCGTTTTATGAAAGACTTTGATTGTTTGGAAAATGTTTTAAATTTCTGCACCTATTTTATTAATTTATGTTATGATATGCTAAGTGGCTTGTATGAAGCCTTTCGGGGTCTTATACACCTTGTTACATCTAGGGGGTACCCTGGGTCGTGACAAACTTGGTTATTAGAGCACAAGGTTTAGAATGGTTCTAGGATGTCTCAAACCACATCTAGTAGAGTCTTGTTCATAAGTGTGAAGCGCGCCACATTTATGAATGAGAGGCTATTATATGTTTAGGAAATCTCACTTCTTCATTTCTCTAAGTTCTGCCATGGAGTTTAACTCTATAAGGTATTTCTCTATATCCTTACCCGATGGTTTTCAGGATATGACTACTAGAAGGGCTAATGCTAGAAGGACTGAGGGAGACAATATGAATCAAGAATTTCCTACCCAAGCTCCTCCTCAAGGTCCTATTGACCCTTTGACTGATGATGTTACAAATGCGGAGTTTAGGTCGGCTTTCCAAGTGTTGGCTCAAGCCGTGACGGCTCAAGCCAATAGAGAGGTGGTAGCTCCCATGAACCAAAATGTGGGTACGGCGGCGTCAAGAGTAAGGGACTTTACATGGATGAACCCTTCGGAATTTTATGGCTCCAAAGTTGAGGAAGATCCTCAAGAGTTTATCGACGAGGTCTGTTGAGACCCAATTTTTTACCTCCACAATATAAATTAATCATCAAGCTTCTTAAACCCCAAACGATTTGAAATAATTGACTTTATAAAATTCAAAATATTTTCCAAGTCATTTTAAGTAATTTTTGTCATTTTTTATAATTTTTAAATAATTATATATTATATATAATTTTATACATATATATAGTATATTTTATGAATATTCAAAAATCGTCTCAAAAAGATTTTGTTTTAATTAAATATTTGATTAATTAGTTTAGTTATTTAATTAGTTTAGTTTTGAATAATAAAGTTTATAATTAAGTTAATTATTTTACTTCGTTGAGGTTAAGAAGCTTATTAATTAATTACTATTAATTCATCTTATTTAATTGATTAATCAATTTTATCCATAGCAATTCAATTTGGTCACATCTTTAATCCATAAGGCCTTTTTTCTTATAACAAATCTAGCCACTCTTTTACATCCCTTTTAACCCAATTTAAGATCAATTTTGGGGGCAAAGATTAAATCCCCAAACCATTCTAGCAGTCCACTTCATAAACCCAGTCCACCAAATAACATACAACAGTCAAAACCCACCCAAATACATACATCAATACCAAAAAGACCCATAAACCTGACCCCAACTATGTCTTCTTCTCCATGGTGAAGCAGAGCCTAAAATTGTGAAACCCAGCAAGAAAATCAACCCAACAACATGATCCAAATCGCGATCTAGTCCAGCGTATTCGATGACCTCAGCTCACTCTCGTTATGTCGTCTTCTTCCGCTCTCTTATCCTCTCTGTACGAAGAATCTTCCAGGTGTTACAATCATGTATCTCGTTTGTCCTTCGCTCAAATCGAACTACCATGGTTCTCAATCCATTGAGAATTGTACAAATTTGGTACTAATTCGAGCTGACCAGTCTTATCTTCTAAAACAAATCGAATTTCAAATTTGAATTCTATCCTAATCCCTCTCATTTTTCCCCTTAAATTAACCCTTATCTTCTTCTATTTAAATCCCTCACCCACCCTTTTCATTCAAAAGGTTGGAGATAGTTGATATTGAGTTTGGGAAAAGATTGGAAAATGGAAGTTTGAGACGGTGAGAAAAGCATAAGAAAGAGCTGAAATTTACATTTAGGTCAATAGAGTTCATATTTCCAAAATCTCTTAGTCATTTGCTTGGAATTTGAGTTTCCGTCCGAATCTTTTGGTGTTGATTCTCTGCTTCTCGAGTCGAGCCTGTGGCGGTGGAAGTCATCTTTAAGTCTTGTTCTTCTAAGTTCGCTGCCCAGGAAGAGGTGAGAATCCGGTCTTTATGTTGATTTGTTGCTTCCTTTTTCTTCAACTTTTGTGTGTCCTATTATGATCTCGTATTAGTATTCATATATTTTAAGATTTCATTCGTTGTTTAGAAAAATGTTCACGTCTTTTGGAATATGCCTAAATATGAGTTGAATACCGTATTACTAGATCTCAATAAGCATTAAAATTTTATTCATTATGTGACGATCGGAATCGGTTTGATGACTTGCTTTCCGTGATTAATGTCTCGAATACTCCGCATACTCATAGTTATTTGTCCGTCTAATGTTTCTTTTTCTCTCCAGACCTTGGGTTTTGTTTATTCTTAGTTCCTTTGTGTTTTTTTTTCAAAGTGGCTATCCTTTTCATCTTATGATTATTTTCTGATGATTCTATATTAGTTGATGTTCCAGTAGCAAAAAATGAGCTATAAACTGCTTCATTCTTTCTAGTTGTTTTGCTCCTTGCTACGAGTAGTTGTGACTTAAATAATGTTAGTTATCTCATTGGCATGATTTATAGATCTCTTGTGTCTTGTATTTGGTTTATTCATTGTGTTTTGAATAGACGTTAGTGAGATACAATTTAAGGTTGTCTGTTGTGATTTAGCTTAAAGCATTTGTCCGAGTTAATTTTATAAGGAGTTAAAAGTCATGCAATTTGAAATCAATTGAATAAATACATGCATCTTTGCTTCTCTGTTATTATTAGCCCTATTTGCCTATGAGTGGTATCTTTCATGATCAAAATTGAGATTTTCTTGTTCTTTAGGAAGTCACATGCTTGACAGTAACTAGTTTTCTTATTGTTTGCATCACTTAGTGTAATTATTTACTCCCTTTGTTTAGTAAAAATATTGTCTAAGAGTAGATTTAGTTGGGTATTTTGTGATTAAATGGCTTAAGCTTTATGTTTCATTCCTTTATGCCATCATTGTTTTCCTCCCTCCCATTTCCCTTTGCTTAATAATTCTTGTCTCCATAAACAAATACCTTTTATGATCAGTTTTATGCAAGCATTCTTCGTTGATTTTGATGTGGGATATAAATATTTGTATTATTCTTAGTATGTTCGTGCTTTTTTTTTGTTTTTTTATTTATTCATTCATTTATTTTCATTATGCTTTGCTTTGGAAATATTAAATAGTCCAATTAGTTTATATCATCCCATCATGTGTCGCTACTGTGCATATCTAGAGTGTATAATTTTCTTGTTAGTATCCTTCCTTTGCTGAAGTGATAAATTGTTGTTAATGGCTTGTGTTATATTCTTCTTACTCTTATTAATTCTTTACCTTTACGTTGTTTTTTTTCATGTGATACCAATATGAGTCCACTTTGGACTTCTCCTTGCATATCCTTGAGTTGTCTCGAGTCAGCCTCACCCGTATTCGAGCAAGGGAAGCAGAAATATGGGCTTAGAAGAAAAATTATAGGGCCCGAGAGCCAAAAATGCGCTGATATACAGCATGATACAGCTGATATTCATCAGTTGTATACGCTGTAAAAAAGCAGGAGAAATGGGCCCAAAGTCCTAAATTTCAGTTTTGTGTTGTATTGTAATTTGGTCAAAAGTTCATTTATTTTTAGTATTATTTGTTAGATATTAGGACAGGTACAAAAGGGGCAAGAATTGGGCCAAAAGCCTAAAGTAAGAATTTCAGCCTATTTTGCTAGTCATTAGGACAGGTACAAATGGGCCAAAGGCCCAAAAGCTGAAATTAAGCCCAAGTTCCCATGCGGACAGAAAATCTGACTTGGGTCCAAAACTCTCTCTCTCTTCATTTTATTTGTTTCGTATTTGTTTAATAGTTTATTTGATAATTAATTTTAAGTTTTTGCTAATTCGATTTCCCTAATAGGTAGGATTTCGAGATTTTCTAAAGACTAAATAATTATACTTTTTTCACTACTTAAATTACCTTGAAAATATTTTATTTATGTAAATCCCTTATACTATTTCCCTTCCCCTAAAAAATAATTTCAAGTCTTAAGTTTTTTATTTCCTTAACTTGTCAAGCATGCTTTTATTTTAAAATCAATTAACCAAATATTTTAATTATCGAATTACCGCAAGTTAGCGGATGTTTTAGGCACTTTCAAATCCTTCCTAAAACGTTAATATGAACCTCGAACCCCTTTAATATTTTCAATCGATTTCCTATTTTTAATCTCTTTAAAAAATAGTTTTCTTGTTTTTTATTTAAAAATTAAGTGGCGACTCTTGAAACTCCAGCTCTTTTTTAAATAAAACAGAATGGCGACTCTGATGGGGATTTGAATTGGGTTCTAACCTTAAAATTAATTTATTTGGCTAATGTTTATTTGTTTAAATTTGAGCAATATTAAATTGTTGCATTCATGGCATAACATATATTCCTTCAAATGACACTTTCTTTTTATTTTCCACTTAAAAGACGATAATGCGGACTGCAGTCGTTCAATAACCAAATTGTTCTCAGGGTACCCTGGTGAATGTAGTTGTCCACTGGATGGTCAACGGTTGCTAACTACCCCAGCTCAAGTAGTCTGCTTGGGTCAACGATCCACTACAAATAGCGCCCACTCTTAGTCAAATTAGCGTAGAGTGAAATCAAATCCCTTTTAGCGCATTGAGCTAATATGACCCAACACCCATGGCATGTTGGGCCCATTAGAAAGACCACCTTGAGTCCAAAACAGCCCACGGCCTAAACAGACATTCATACTTATGTGTTTAAATTTGAAGGATGTATACGTAGTTTGAAAAACCATTGTCCCTTGGGGTAAGGAGTAGAGTATAGCTTATTCTAGTTGAAAAAAGAGTTTTACCTACTAGTTCATCCAATGGCGTTGGCACCCAGAGATGAAGAGAAATCAAGAAAGAAGAAGGACCTTTCATGGAGGCATTGTTTAGGGTTGTACCCTTGGATGGTACTGATTATTTGTATCTCTATCTTTTCCAACTCTTGCAAAGAAATTAGAGTTACATCTCAATCGAAAATCAAAAGTACGACAATACAATTGACTTTGTCTCGACTCAAGTCAATATTTCTGATTCATTAAGCTCAAAATCAAATAGATAAATTCCTATTTATTTAGTCATTTCTTTATATATGTCAACTAGTTTATTTTCAAGTAGAGCAACTATTATGTGTTTGTAATCATGTGTGTGATATTTTGTATTATTCACCATCGACACAGACTAACACATTTTTCTTTGAGTTGTGTTTCTTTGTTCGGTACTCAAAACTGAAATGTGTTGAAAAAATGGCAGAACATGCGTACTTCACAAGGTCTAAAGACCACAAAGATTCCCTCTCCGACCAATGTTAGTCAAAAGACAAAGAAAAAATGATTGAAAATGTTAGGAATACTTATTTGAATGAAATTACTGTGAATGACCCTATCATTGCTGAATAGAACAAGTTGATTGCACAATTGTTCCAACAAATTGCTGAAATGAGGGATGAAATGGATAAGACCCAAGATTTGACGAATTTGGATATTGTTGCCAACACTCCTACTCCAGACAATGGAAGACCTCCACTCCATTTTCCTACTTTGAATCCAACATTCGAATATTTTCCAAACAATTGAACCACCGCTACGAATCCAAAACCTCCCATCATCAACCTAACCACCTCTAACCCATATCATGCTAGCTCCTCACACCAGAAGTTACCTATTCCTCAAAATCTGAATACCAACATTATTCAGAATTTCCCTTTGGTCCATCAAACCTCCACTCAAATTGTCCAAAACCCACCTACTACTCAAACCATACCTCTAAAAACCTCATTTCATCTTCCAATATCGCCAGAATCATACCTTTATCTACTACACATTTTGAACTCGATCATAATGAGAAGAAGGAGAAAGAGTGGAAGGTCATAAAAGGAAAGGATGAGCAAAGCATTATAGAGGAAGTTATGAATGCAATGAAGGACTTTCAATACACCCTAGACATTGTGGGGTTAGATTATGAAAATTTGTTCATTCATCAACATTTGGAGCTTCCAGAAGGTTTTAAAGTATCAAAGTTTGATACTTTTAGAGGAGTGGAAAATCCTTTGACTTTTTTGAGGGCTTATTGTGATCAACTTATTGGAGTTGGGAAATATGAAGCCTTATTAATGCGACTCTTTAGTGGAAGTCTAAAAGGAGAAGCTTTAGAATAGTTTATTTCCAAAGAAATCAAGTTGTGTCCAAGTTAGAATTCTTTGGCTAAAGACTTCATTAAAAGATTTGGTTACAATGTAGAATTCATTCCAGATCGATACTCTTTAGAGAGAATCAAACAGAATTCTACTGAAAGCTGCCGAGAGTATGCCTACCGTTGGAGAAGAGAGTCTGCCAGGGTTAGGCCTCCCATGACCGAGAAAGAAATTATTGAAGTCATTGTGCGCATTCAAGAGCCAGAGTACTACAATATGATGTTGCTCATTTTAGGAGGGAAGTTCAGTGAGATAGTCAAAATTTGTGACTGTGTCAAAGAATGCATTTGATTGATCATATGTCGTGGTTGAACCTAGACATTCATCTTAAGTTGCCAATCGACTCATATTCTATCAAGAGCTATTTTATTTGAAGATCTAGCATTTGTTTTATTTATTTCCCAGTAATCGCATCATTTGTTTGTCATCATCTTACGTTCTGTAGTTAGAAAAATTATCTCTTGTAATGAACTACGTCTAACCTGAATTCTCAAGAATGAGATAGTAGGCGGCCTGTGTTGGCCTCGGTCACCACTTTATCAATTTTTCAATATTTCCCTATTTTATTTGAACTACGTTCGACCTGAATTCTCAATAATGAGATACGTAGGTGGCCTATGTCTTTCTCGGTCATTTCCTTATCAAAATATCTTATTTTTATTAGTCCTCGAGAGGGGAACTATGTTTGACCTGATTCCTGCCTCAACTGGATATGTAGGCCACAACGGCTTAGTCATATTTCCCATAAGATTTCTATTTTTCTTTACAATAGAAACTGAGACATAATTTTGAGATTGACTAAAAATTCTCAAGAAGAGGATCTTTACAACAAGTCAAGAATGAAGATACATTGAGAATAGCAATTGGGATAGAATTTTTGAGAGGGTCTCAAAAATTCTACAAGTCATTTATTAACAATTCGAGATACCCCAAGACGTCTAACTGGAACAGATATTTTTTAGGATGGCCTCAAAAATTCCTTCCAGCATCATTATAAGTTTATAGTAATTTTTGAATATCAAGCATATTAGAAGTGTAAAGTTAACTTCAAATGATCTCTGGCATCGTTAAACTTCATAGTCAACTGCAGCATTCTCCAACACCTTTGGATTTCAGAATCAACTGCAACACCTTTCAGTTATAGAAGATTTTGGACGAGCCGTGTAAGAAATTTCTCAAGCTTTATGAATTTTTTAATACTCTAAAACAAGCTATCGGATACACCAAAATTTTAAGTTGAGGACGTTCATTTAAGTTATGCATGACATGACATTTGACAGTGACCTTTCCCAAGTTGATTTTTGAAATTATTTTTTTTAGAATTTCGATATGTCAAACATTTCGTATAATTTCATCTTATATCTATTGAAAAGCGAGCGATCGAAGCGATTAATCGAAGATAGCAAGACAAGGAGCAAGCGATTGAAGAAGTTAACACAGATCAATTTATTTTAAAAACTAACAAATTTTCTTTGGATGTAGGTTTATAAGTTTGCCTCAAGATCATCACATTCCTCCATTTAATGAATATGGAGAAGTCACAAGGGCGAGGAGCTCCCCAAAATTGACAACTTTTTTGTGGATGCAGGAAAGTGATTGAAGTTTTTCAGTAGAAAAAGAAATAGTTCAAAATACGAGAAACGACACCTCGTTCAAATCTCTAGCAAAGCATGAACAAGTGAAAACATCACTCTCAACATGTACACGCATCTACAGTGACATCAAATTACATTTTTCAACATCAAGAATATTTGAAGAATATTCACAAATCGCATTGATATCAGACGCGGTAATGTGAAACCCCCTAGAGGGACATTTCTACAGTATTATCAGATGAGATAGTACCAATACCCAGAGGGACATATCTGCAGTATTATCAAATGAGATAGTACCACCATCGAGAAGGACATCATCGTCATTTTATCGATTGAATATCATCATCCTGCCAATGGATCAACATTATCCTACCAATGGATCATCAACGAAGCATCATCATCCTATAAATGGAACATCAAAATCATCCTGTCAATGGATCAACATCATCCTACCAATGGATCATCAACGAAGCATCATCATCCTATCAATGGAGCATCAACATCATCCTGCCAATGGATCAACATAATACTACCAATGGATCATCAATGAAGAATCATCATCCTATCAATCGTGCATCAATGTAATTACCCAGAAGGACATTAGCATCATCCCAACGATGGATCATCAAACATTATCATATCAATGGAACATCTACATCATCATCCTATCATGTAGCAAGATTATCCTACCAATAGATCATCATCCTATCAATGAAGGAGGATGTCGTCAGAACATTTATAGAAAAAAACATCTACCGAACACGGTAAAACATATTACTTCTCTATTTAAATTACAGTTTCTACTAACAAGTTTATTTCATTTGTTTGTCAAGAGCAGCCAAGAGGATGAGTTCTCAAATTAAACCACAGGTGCAGACGACATAAAAAAATGTAGCACAATGTGGAACTTTTTCTTAGCGCGAGCTGAGAAACGAATATCACCGAGCCATCCACCTCATTACAGTTAGACTATTATTGAGTCATCCACCTCGTTACAATAGGATAATTATTGAGCCATCCACCTCATTACAGATGGATAATCATTGAGCCATCTAGCTCGTTGCAGAGATCACCGGAGTTTGCCATGTAGAAAACAAGCAATGGCATCTCCAAATCCTCAGCAAATCATGATTTGTAATGGACATATTATGTTCAAAAGCGGTATCCATTATTTTTTACTCTCAATATTTCTTTATTTTCTCAACTAGTTGAAAAAGATATTTATGCTTATCCATTAAGATATACTCAATTGTATGAATGATCTTTTTTTATTTTTTGACTCAAACCGCTAGCTAAAGAGGCACTATGTCTACTAATTATTTACTTTGAGTATGCAAACATATATTGAACATACGTATGGAACATCTTTCATAGCAAGAGTAAATGCAAAGCATCGTAAGAGATGCTACCACTTTTTCCAATTAGAGTTTCTACTAAGTTTATTTCAGTCTTTGTCGAGAG
This sequence comes from Solanum verrucosum, assembly GCF_900185275.1. Classification (NCBI taxonomy): domain Eukaryota; kingdom Viridiplantae; phylum Streptophyta; class Magnoliopsida; order Solanales; family Solanaceae; genus Solanum; species Solanum verrucosum. Next base: position 511,248 of record NW_026020202.1, on the reverse strand, counting down.
CATCCAAGAGGATAAATTCTCAACCACAGGTGCGGATGACATAAACAAGGATGCAGTACAATGTTGAACTTTTCTTAGCAGCGAACGGGGACATAGTTCGGAGAGAAGTATCAAACTCTTATGCCGCGAGCTGAGGAGCGACTTCCACCACAATCAATCCACACCCCTATCAGAAGGCATGTGGTTTTTTCTTAGGTCTATCAGTTTCTGTTTCGCATCCAGAAAATTTTGGTTTTCACCGAAAGCAGCTTTCCAATCTGAGTGACAATGCGCCAAGAGCTTCAAAAATTATGTCTGTGTAAATTCTTAATTATGGGTGTGAAGTGCACCACATTAATGGTTAAGAGGTTGCAAGCCTCTTTTTCATACTCGCCTTACTCTGACGCTGTTCTCGACAGAAGGATATCTTAGCATAAGAAATTTCCTTTTCAACTAATTGAGTCGAACTAGAAGCATCTTGATTCCTAATGTTTTAGAATATGTAGGCAGGATCAATGCTGAAAACTCGGCTGTATTCCGACACTCCCTTTTAAATCGTATTTCTGAGCATTCTGATTTCTTCATAATCTGATATCACGATAGATTTTGAATTCTTTCATAATCGTGCGTCAAATCAAGCGTATCGAACTATAAGTGACCTGGATTCTCCTGTAGCCTGAGATAAGTAGGAAACCCAATTTCGGGTTCAGCCATACTTTCTAAAGTTCATACCAAAAACTCTTTTCTGAAAGATGAAGATGTGGTCGGTCAAAATTGGATTCGTCAATTTCATTTGCCTCGATTTTTTTCATCAATCCAACTCAAATCGGACGACCATGGTTCTTAATCTATTGAGAATTGTACAAGTTTGGTACTAATTTGAGCTGGCCAGTCTTATCTTCTAAAAAAATTAAATTTTGAATTTGAATTATATCGTTATCCCTCCCGTTTTCCTTCTTAAATCAACCCCTATCTTCTTCTATTTAAAGCCCTCGCCCTCTTTATTCAAAAGGTTGGAGATAGTTGATATTGAGTTAGGTAAAAGTTAGGAACATTGAAGTTTGAGACGGTGAGAAAAGCTTAAGAGAGATATGAAATTTACATTTAGGTCAATAGTGTTCATAGTTCTGAAATTTCTGAGTCATTTGCCTGGAATCTGAGTTTCCGTCAGAATCTTTCGGTGTTGATTCTCTGTGTCTCGAGTCGAGCCTATGGCGGTGGAAGTCATCTTTAACTCTTGTTCGTCTCAATTCGCTGCCCAGGAAGAGGTGAGAGTCTGGTCTTTATCTCGATTCATTAATTCCTTTGTTTTTAACTTTTGTGTGTCCTGTTTTGATCTCGTCTTAGTATTCATATACTTCAAGATTTCATTCACTGTTTAGAAAAATGTTCATGTCTCTTGAAATATGCCTAAATATGATTTGAATACCGTATTACTCTCTTTAAGCATTAAAATTGTATTCATTATGTGACGATCGGAATCGGTTTGATGACTTGATTTCCATCTTTAATGTCTCAAATGCTCATTTGTTTCTTTTTCTCTCCAGACCTTGGGTTTTGTTTATTCTTAGTTCCTTTGTTTTTTTTTCAAAGTCGTTGTCATTTTCATCTTATGATTGTTTTCTGATGATTCTATATTAGTTGATGTTCAAGTAGCAAAAATGAGTCGTAAACTATTTCTTTCTTTCTAATTGTTTTGCTCCTTGTTATGAGTAGTTGTAACTTTAATAATTTTAGCTATCTCATTGGCATGATTTGTAGATCTCTTGTGTCTTGTATTTGGTTTATTAATTGTGTTTTGAATAGGCATTACTGAGATACAATGTAAGGTTGTCTGTGTGATTTAGCTTAAGGCATTTATCCTAGTTAATTTTATAAGGAGTTAAAAGTCATGCAATTTGAAATCAATTTAATAAATGCACGCATCTTTGCTTCTCTGTTATTATTAGCCCTACTGGATTGCCTTATGAGTGGTATCTTTCATGATCAAAATTGAGATTTTCTTGTTCTTTAGGAAGTCACATGCTTGGCAGTAACTCGTTTTCTTATTGATTGCATCACTTAGTGTAATTATTTACTCCCTTTGTTCAGTAAAAATATTGTCTAAGAGTAGATTTAGTTGGGTATTTTGTGATTGAATGGCTTAAGCTTTCATGTCTCGTTCCTTTATGCCATCACTGTTTTCCTCCCTCCCATTTCCCTTTGGTTAATTAATTCTTGTCTCAATTTTAAGGTTTTCCAAATTCGATTACCCTAAAAGATATCGAGATTTTCTAAAGACTAAATAATTATAATTTTTTCACTACTTAAACTACCTTGAAAATATTTTATTTATGTAAATCCCTTATACTATTTCGCTTCCCCTAAAAAATAATTTCAAGTCTTACGTTGTTTATTTCCTAAACTTGTCAGGCATGATTTTATTTTAAAATCAATTAGCCAAATATTTTAATTTTCGGATTACTGCAAGTTAGAAAGACCACATTGAGTCCAAAATGACCCACGGCCTAAACGGACGTTCATACTTATGTGTTTAAATTTAAAGGATGTATATGTAGTTTGAAAAACCATTGTCCTCTGAGGTAAGGAGTAGAGTATATCGTATTCTAGTTGAAAAGAGAGTTTTACCTACTAGTCTATCCAAAGGCATTAGCACCCGGAGATGACAAGAAATCAAGAAAGAAGAAGGATCTTTCATGGAGGCATAGTTTAGGGTTGTATCCCTGCGTGGGATTGATTATTTGTATCCCTTTACCCTATTATGTATCTTCATTTACTTTATTCATAAAGTTTGTATAAATTTGAGTTTTGGAGAAATAGATTTTTCAAATGACGTATACATCCCTCAAATCGTTAGGCCTACCCTTGGCACAAAAGGGTCACATATTCATTTAAAACGCGCAATATTTGTTTATATGTTATAATTGTTTGTGTGAATATGTTGCTTAATTTGAAGATGTTCTTGCCCTCTCTTTTGGAAATTTTCTAGAACCTCTAAGCACAAATATCAAGTCACTATCAGAAGTGCATCCAAATACTCTTTGAGTCTTTAGTTTCCCGACAAAATTCAAACTTCACTTTCTAATTCTTACTCTTCCATCTTAGAAAAGGTTGATTTATTCAAGTCAAAAAGGAAGCTCAAACTACGTAGGACCTGAATTCTTCTTCGTGAGATACATAGGCAGCCTTTTGAGGCTCGGTCCCCATTTTTGAGAAACTCTATCTTTTCCAACTCTTGCAAAGAAATTAGAATTACATCTCAATCGAAAATCAAAATTAGGACAATACAATTGACTTTTTCTCGACTCAAGTCGACATTTCTGATTCATTAAGCTCAAAATCAAATAGACAAATCCTTGTTTATTTTGTCATTTCTCTATATATGTGGGCTAGTTTATTTTCAAGTAGAGCAACTCTTATGTGTTTATGATCATGTGTGTGATATTTTCTATCATTATTCATCGACATAGACTAACCCATTTGTCTTTGAGTTGTCTTTCTTTGTCAGGTACTCAAAATTGATCTGTGTTGAGAAAATGGTAGAACATCCAAACTTCACAACGTCTAAGGACCACAAATATTCCTTCTCCGACCAATGTTAGTCAAAAGACAAAGAAAAAATGATTGAAAATGTTGAGAATATTGATTTGAATGAAATTATTGTGAATGACCCTACCATTGCTAAACAAAACATGTTGATTGCACAATTGTTCTGAAAAATTGCTGAAATGAGGGATGAAATGGATAAGACCTGAGATTTGATGAATCTAGATATTGTTGCCAATACTCCTACTCCAAACAATGGAAGACCTCTACTCCATTTTCCTACTTCATATCCAACATCCGAACGTTTTTCGAGCAATTCAACCACCGCTACGAATCCAAAACCTCCCATCATCAACCTAACCACCTCTAACCCACATCATGCAAGCTCCTCACACCAGAAGTTACCTATTCTTCAAAATTTCAATACCAACATTTTTCAGCATTTCCTTCCGGTCCATCAAACCCCCACTCAAATTGTCCAAAACCCATCTACTACTTAGCCCATACCTCTAAAAACCGCATTTCATCTTCCAATATTGCCAGAATCATACCCTTCCTCTACTACACATTTTGAACTCGATCATTATGAGAAGAAGGAGAAGGAGTGGAAGGTCATAAAAGGAAAGGCTGAGCAAAGCATTAGAGAGGAAGTTGAGAATGCAATGAAGGACTTTCAATACACCCCAGACATTGTGGGGTCAGATTATGAAGATTTGTGCATTCGTCCACATTTGGAGCTTCCAGAAGGTTTTAAATTACCGAAGTTTGATACTTTTAGTGGAGTTTCAATATACCCCAGACATTGTGGACTCATTTGAGGGCTTATTGTGATCATCTTATTGGAGTTGGGAAAGATGAATCCTTGTTAATGCAACTATTTAGTCAAAGTCTAAAAGGAGAAGCTTTAAAATGGTTTATTCCCAAAGAAATCAAGTTGTGGCCAAGTTGGAATGCTTTGGCTATTGACTTCATTGAAAGGTTTGGTTACAATGTAGAATTCATCCATGATCAACTCTTTAGAGAGAATCAAATAGAATTCTACTGAAAGCTATCGAAAGTATGCCTACCGTTGGAGAAGAGAGGCTGCAAGGGTTAGGCCTCCCATAACCGAGAAAGAAATTATTGAAGTCTTTGTGAGCTTTAAAGATCTAGAGTATTACAATAGGATGTTGCTCATTTTAGGAGGAAGTTCAGTGAGATAGTCAAAATTGGTGACTATTTCAAAGAAGTCAGATTCAGGGTCCATATAAGAGAAAATACATCGTTGCATTTGATTGATCACATGTCGTGGTTGAACATAAACATTCATCTCAAGTTGCCAATCGACTCAGATGCTATCAAGAGCTATTTTATTTGAAGATCTAGTGTTTGTTTTATTTCTTTCCCAGTAATCGCATCATTTGTTTGTCATCATCTTACGTTCTGTAGTTAGAAAAATTATCTCTTGTAATGAACTACGTCTGACCTGAATTCTCAAGAATGAGATACGTAGGTGACCTGTGTTGGTCTCGATCACCCATTTATCAATTTTTTGATATTTCCCTATTGTATTTGAACTACGTTCGACCTGAATTCTCAAGAATGAGATACGTAGGCGGCCTAAGTCGGCCTCGATCGTTTCCTTATCAAACTTTCTTTTTTATGTTAGTCCTCGAGAGGGGAACTACGTTTGGCCTGATTACTACCTCAACGGGATACGTAGGCGCCACAGCGGCTTTGTCATATCTCCCAAAAATTTCTATTTTTCTTTACACTAGAAACTGGGACATAATTTTTTGGAGGGACTCAAAAATTCTCAAGAAAAAGATCTTTACAACAAGTCAAGACTGAAGATACATTGAGAATATCAATTGGGACAGAATTTTTGAGAGGGTCTCAAAAAGTCTACAAGTAAAATATCAAAGGTTCGAGATACCTCAAGACATCTAACTGGGACAAAAAAAATTTAGGATGGCCTCAAAAATTCCTTCCAGAATCATTAGAAGTTTGTAGCAATTTTCAAATATGTCAAGCATATTAGAAGTGTAAAGCTAACTTCAAATGATATCAGGCATCATTAAAGTTCATAGTCAACTGCAACAATCTCCAACACCTTTGGATTTCAAAATCAATTGCAAAACCTTTCAGTTATGGTAGATTTGGAAGGGCCATGTAAGAAATTTCTCAAGCTTTAAGGATTTTTGAATTCTCCTGAACAAGCTATCGGATCCACCAAAATTTCAAACAGAGGACGTTTATTTAAGCTATGCATGAAAAGACATTTGACAGTGATCTTTCCCAAGTTGACTTTTAAAAATCTTTTTTTGTAGAATTTCGATGTGTCAAACATTTTGTATAATTTTATCTTATACCTATCGAGAAGGGAGCGATCAGAGCGATCAATCGAAGATAGCAAGAAAATGAGCAAGCGATCAAAGAAGTCAACACAAATCAGTTTGTTTTAAAAACTAACAATTTTTCTTTGGATGCAGATTCATAAGTTTACCTCAAGATCATCATATTCCTCCATTCAATGAATATGGAGAAGTCAAAAGGGGGAGGAGCTCCCCAAAATTGACAATTTTTATGTGGATGCGAGAAAGTGATTGAAGTTTTTCAGAAGAAAAAGAAACAGTTCAAAATATGAGTAACGACGCCTCGTTCAAATCTCCAGCAAAGCATGAACAAGTGAAAGCATCACTCTCAACATGTACAAGCATCTACAGTGACATCATATTACATTTTTTAGCATTAAGAACATTTGAAGAATATTCACAAATCGTGTCAATATCAAATGCAGTAATGTAAAACCCCCTAGAGGGACATTTCTACAGTATTATCATATGAAATAATACCACTATCTAGAGGGACATATCTACAATATTATCTAATGAGATAGTATCACCACGGAGAAGGACATCATTGTCATTTTATCGATAGAATATCATCATCCTGCCAATCGATCAACATTATTCTACCAATGGATCATCAACAAAGCATCATCATCCTATCAATGAAGCATCAACATCATCCTGTCAATGGATCAACATCATCCTACCAATGGATCATCAACGAAGCATCATCATCCTATCAATGGAGCATCAACATCATTCTGCCAATGGATCAACATAATACTACCAATGGATCATCAATGAATAATCATCATCCAATCAATCGCGCATCAACGTCATCAGCCAAAAGGACATTACCATCTTCCCACCGATGGATCATCAAACATTATCATATCAATGGAACATCGACGTCATCATCCTATCATGTAGCAGGATTATCTTACCAATGGATCATCATCTTCCTATCAATGAAGCATCGTCATCCACATCATCTACTGCGTCAAAATTGATGGAGGCTAACGTCAGAATATTTATAAAAAAACAACATGTGCCGAACACTGTAAAACATATTATTTCTATATTTAAACTACAATTTCTGCTTACAAGTTTATTTCATTATTTTGTCGAGAGCATCCAAGAGGATGAATTCTCAAATCAAACCACTGGTGAAGACGACATAAAAAAAAGATGCAGCACAACGTGAAACTTTTTCTTAGTGCGAGCTGAGAAGTGAATATCATCGAGTCATCCACCTTGTAACAGTTGGACTATTATCGAGTCATCCACTTCGTTACAGTTGGATAATTATTGAGCCATCCACCTCATTATAGTTGGATAATCATTGAACCATCTTGCTCGTTGCAAAGATCACCGGAGTTCGCCATGCATAAAACAAGCAATGACATCTCTAAATCCTCAGTTACTCATGAGTTGTAATGTACATACTGTGTTCGAAAGTGGTATACATTATCTTTTACTCTCAATATTTCTTTATTTTCTCATCTAGTTGAAAAATAAGTTTATGTTTGTTCATTAAGATATACTCATTTGTTATATGAATGATCTTTGTTTATTTTTTTACTCAAACCGCTAGCTAAAGCGCCACTATGTCTACCAATTATTTACTTTGTGTATATTGAACATACTTATGTGACATCTTTCACAGCAAAAGTAAATGAAAAGCATTGTAAGAGATGATAAAACTTTTTCCAATTACAGTTTCAACTAACAAGTTTATTTCCGGAAAATTTTGGTTTTCACCGGAAGAAGCTTTTCAATCTAAGTGACAATGCGCTAAGAGCTTTGGAAATTATATCTGTGTAAATTCTTAATTATGGGTGTGAAGTGCACCATATTAATGGTTAAGAGGTTGCAAGCCTCTTTTTCATACTCGACTTACTTTGTCACTCTTCTCGACCGAAGGATATCTTAGCGTATGAAATTTCCTTTTCAACTGATTGTGTCGAACTACAAGCAGTCTGATTCCTAATGTTTTAGGATATATAGGCAGACTCAATGTTGACAACTCGGCTGTATTCCAACATTCTCGATTATATCTTATATCCGAGCATTCTAATTTCTTCATAATGTGAAATTGGGATAGCTTTTGAATTCTTTCATAATCGTGCATCAAATCAAGTGTATTGAACTACAAGTGACATGAATTCTTATGTAGTCTGAGATATGTAGGAAACCCATTTTCGGGTTCGGCCATATTTCCTAAAGTACGTACCAAAAACACTTTTCTGAAAGATGAAGAAGTGGTCGGTCAAAATTGGATTCGACAAGTTCATTTGCATCGGATTTCTTTCATCAATCCAAATCAAATGAGGGACAGTTGTTCACACCCAATTTTGGACCTCCACAATATAAATTAATCATCGAGTTTCTTAAACCCCAAACGATTTGAAATAATTGACTTTATAAAATTCAAAATATTTTCCAAGTCATTTTAAGTAATTTTGTCATTTTTATAATTTTAAATAATTTATATATTCTATATAATTGTATACATATATATAGTATATTTTATGAATATTCAAAAATCGTCTCAAAATTTTTTTGTTTAAATTAAATATTTGGTTAATTAGATTAGTTATATAATTAGTTTAGTTTTGAATATTTAAGTTTATAATTAAGTTAATTATTTTATTTCTTTGAGGTTAAGAAGATTATTAATTAATTAGTATTAATTCATCTTATTTAAATGATTAGCCAATTTTATCCATATCAATCCAATGTGGTTACATCTTTAATCCATATGGCCTTTTTTCTTATTACAAATCTAGCCACTCTTTTACCTCCCTTTAAACCCAATTTAAGATCAATTTTGGGGGCAATTACCAAATCCCCAAACCATTCAAGGAGCCCACTTCATAAACCCATTCCACCAAATAACATACAGCAATCAAAACCCACCCAAAAACATACAGCAACACCAAAAAGACCTAAAAACCCGACCCCAACTATATCTTTTTCTCCATCGCAAAGTAGAACACAGAATCACGAAACCCAACAAGAAAATTGACCCAGTAACACAATCCAAATTGCGATCCAGTCCAGCGTATTCAGCGACCCGAGCCCACTCTCATTGTGTCGTCTTCTACCTCTCTCCCTTATCTTCTTCGTACGAAGAATCTAGCAAGTGTTACAATCTTTAGGCTTGTTTGTCCTTCGCTCAAATCGAACTACCATGGTTCTCAATCCGTTGAGAATTGTACAAATTTGGTACTAATTCGAGCTGACCAGTCTTATCTTCTAAAACAAATCGAATTTCAAATTTGAATTCTATCCTAATCCCTCTCATTTTTCCCCTTAAATCAACCCTTATCTTCTTCTATTTAACGCCCTCACCCTCTTCATTCAAAAGGTTGGAGATAGTTGATATTGAGTTAGGGAAAAGTTGGGAAAATTAAAGTTTGAGACGGTGAGAAAAGCATAAGAGAGAGCTGAAATTTACATTTAGGTAAATAGTATAGGTAAATAGTGTTCATTGTTCCGAAATCTATGAGTCATTTTCTAGGAATCCGAGTTTCTGGCGGAATCTTTCATTGTTTATTCTCTGCTTCTCGAGTCGAGCCTGTGGCGGTGGAAGTCAGCTTCAAGTCTTGTTCGTCTCAATTCGCTACCCAGGAAGAGGTGAGAATCATGTCTTTATCTCAATTCGGTGCTTCCTTTGCCTTTACCTTTTGTGTGTCCCATTATGATCTCGTCTTTGTGTTCATATACTTTAAGATTTCATTCCTTGTTTAGAAAAATGTTCATGTCTCTTGGAATATGCCTAAATATGAGTTTAATACCGTATTACTCTCTTTAAGCATTAAAATTGTATTCATTATGTGACGATTGGAATCGGTTTGATGACTTGCTTTCCGTGATTAATGTCTCGAATGCTCCTCATACTTGTAGTTCTCTATCCATTTTTTGTTTCTTTTTCTCTCCAGACCTTGGGTTTTGTTTATTCTTAGTTCCTTTGTATTTTTTTAAGTCGTTGTCCTTTTTATCTTATGATTGTTTTCTGATGATTCTATATTAGTTGATGTTCTAGTAACGAAAAATGAGATATAAATTGCTTCTTTCTTTCTAGTTGTTTTGCTCCTTGCTACGAGTAGTTGTGACTTAAATAATGTTAGCTATCTCATTGTCATGATTTGTAGATATCTTATGTCTAGTATTTAGTTTATTCATTATGTTTTGAATAGGGATTAGTGAGATACAACGTAAGGTTATCTATGTGATTTAGCTTAAGGCATTTCTCCTAGTTAATTTTATAAGGAGTTAAAAGTCATGCAATTTGAAATCAATTGAATAAATACATGCATCTTTGCTTCTCTGTTATTATTAGCCCTATTAGATTTGCCTTATGAGTGGTATCTTTCATGATCAAAATTGAGATTTTCTTGTTCTTTAGGAAGTCACATACTTAACAGTAACTAGTTTTCTTATTGTTGCATCACTTAGTGTAATTATTTACTCCCTTTGTTCAGTAAAGATATTGTCTAAGAGTAGATTTAGTAGGGTATTTTGTGATTAAATGGCTTAAGCTTTCATATCTCGTTCCTTTATGCATCACTATTTTCCTCCCTCCCATTTCCCTTTGGTTAATTAATTCTTGTCTCCATAAACAAATACCTTTAATTGTTCTTTGAGTCAATTGTGATTAATGTTTAGTTTTATGCACGCATGCTTCTTTAATTTTGATGTGGATATAAATATTTGTCTTATTCTTAGTATGTTCCTGATTTTTTTTTTTGATTTTTTATTTATTCATTCATTCATTTATTTTCATTGTGCTTTGATTTAACAATATTACATAATCCAATTAGTTTATATCATCCCATCATGTGTCACTACTGTTCATATCTAGAGTGTATAATATTCTTGTTAGCATCCTTCCTTTGCTGAAGTGATAAACTGTTGTTAATGGCTTGTGTTATATTCTTCTTACTTTTATTAATTCTTTACCATTACTTTGTTTTTTTTTTTCATGTGATACCAATCCGAGTCCATTTTGGACTTCTCCTTGCATATCCTTGAGTTGTCTTGAGTCAGCCTCACCCGTGTTCGAGCAAGGGAAGCAAAAATACAGGCTTAGAAGCAAAATTACAGGTCCCGAGAGCCCAAAATACATTGATATACAGAGTGATACAGCCAATATACAGCAGTTGTATACGCTTTTAAAAAAGCAAGAGAAATAGGACCCAAAGTCCTAAAATTTTAGTTTTGTGTTGTATTATAACTGGGTCAAAAGCCCATTTATATTTAGTATTATTTGTTAGATATTAAGACAGGTACAAAAGGGGCAAGAATTGGGCCAAAAGCCCAAAGTATGAATTTCAACCTATTTTGCTAGTCATTAGGACAAATAAAAATGGGTCAAAGGCCCAAAAGCTGTAATTAGGCCCAAGTACTGGCCCAGGCGGACAGAAAACCCGACTTGGGCCCAAAACTCTCTCTATCTTCATTTTATTTGTTTAATAGTTTATTTTCTAGTCAACTTTAAGGTTTTCCTAATTTGATTTCCCTAAAAGATAGTCATTTCGAGATTTTCTAAAGACTAAATAATTATACTTTTTTCACTACTTAAATTACCTTGAAAATATTTTATTTAAGTAAATCGCTTATACTTTCCCCTAAAAAATAATTTCACATCCTAAGTTGTTTATTTCCTAAACTTGTCAAGCATGCTTTTATTTTAAAATCAATTAACCAAATATTTTAATTATCGGATTACCGCAAGTTAGCGGATGTTTTAGGTGCTTTTAAATCCTTCCTAAAACATTAATATGAACCCCGAACTCCCTTAATATTTTCAATCAATTTCCTGTTTTTAATCTCTTGAAAAAATAGATTTCTTGATGTTATTTAAAACTTAAGTGGCGACTCTTGAAACTCTGTCTCTTTTTTAAATAAAACAGAATGGCCACTCTGCTGGGGATTTGAATTGGATTCTAACCTTAAATTTAATTTATTTGGCTAATGTTTGTTTGTTTATTTCTTATTTGTTTAAATTTCTGCAATATTAAATTGTTGCATTCATGGCATAACATACATTCCGTCAAACGACACATCTTTTTTATTTTCCACTTAAAGAACGATTATGCGGGCCGCAGTCGTTCAATAACCAAATTGTTCTCGGGGTACTCTGGTGAATGTAGTTGGCCACTGGATAGTCAATGGTCGCTAGCTAACCCAGCCCAAGTAGTCTGTTTCGGTCACCGATCCACTATAAATAAGGCCCACTCTTAGTCAAATTAGCATCGAGTCAAACCAAATCCCTTTTAGCGTATTGAAATAATACGACCCAACACCTATGGCGTGTTGGGCTCATTAGAAAGACCACCTTGAGTCCAAAACAACCTATGGCCTACGGCCTAAACGGATGTTCATACTTATATGTTTAAAATTGAAGGATGTATACGTAGTTTGAAAAAAAATTGTCCCCTGGTGTAAGGAGTAGAGTATAGCTTATTCTAGTTGAAAAAAGAGTTTTACCTACTAGTCCATCCAAAGGGGTTGGCACACGGAGATAACAAGAAATCAAGAAAGAAGATCGACATTTCATGGAGTCATAGTTTAGGGTTGTACCCCTGTGTGGGACTGATTATTTGTATCCCTTTCTCCTATTACGTATCCTCATTCAGTTTATTCATAAAGTTTGTATAAATTCAAGTTCTGGGGCAATAGAGTTTTTCAAATGGTGTATACATCACTTTTTAATTCTTACTCTCCCATCTCAGAAAAGGTTGATTTATTCTAGTCAAAGAAGAAGGTCGAACTACGTAGGACCTGAATTCTTCTTCGTGAGATACGTAGGCAGCCTTTTGAGGCCCGTTCCCCATTTTCTAGAAACTCTATCTTTTCCAACTCTTGCAAAGAATTTAGAGTTACATCTCAATCGAAAATCAAAAGTACGACAGTACAATCGACTTTTTCTCTAATCAAGTCGACATTTCTAATTCATTAAGCTAAAAATCAAATAGACAAATTCATGTTTATTTAGTCATTTCATTATATATGTGGGCCAGTTTATTTTCAAGTAGAGCAACTCTTATGTGTTTGTAATCATGTGTGTGATATTTTGTATTATTCATAATCGACACAGACTAACACATTTGTCTTTGAGTTGTTTTTCTTTGTCAAGTATTCAAAACTGATTTGTGTTGAGAAAATGGCAGAACATCCATACTTCACAAGGTCTAAAGACCCCAAAGATTCCTTCTCTGACCAATGTTTGTCAAAAGACAAAGAAAAAATGGTTGAAAATGTTGAGAATACTTATTTGAATGAAATTACTGTGAATGACCCCATCATTGCTGAACAGAACAAGTTGATTGCACAATTGTTCCAACAAATTGCTGAAATGAGGGCTGAAATGGAAAAGACCCGAGATTTGATGAATTTGGATATTGTTGCCAACACTCCTACTCTAGACAATGGAAGACTTCCACTCCATTTTCCTACTTCGGATCCAACATTCGAACGTTTTCCAAACAATTCAACCACCACTACGAATCCAAAACATCCCATCATCGACCTAACCACCTCTAACCCATATCATGCTAGCTCCTCACACCAGAAGTTACATATTCTTCAAATCCGAATACCAACATTTTTCAGAATTTCCCTTCGGTCCATCAAACCCCTCTAAAATTGTCCAAAACCCACCTACTACTCAACCCATACCTCTAAAATCCGCATTTCATCTTCCAATATCACCAGTATCATACCCTTCCTCTACTACACATTTTGAACTCGATCATTATGAGAAGAAGAAGAAGGAGTGGAAGGTCATAAAAGGATAGGCTAAGCAAAGCATTAGAGAGGAAGTTCTAAATGCAATGAAGGACTTTCAATACACCCAGACATTGTAGGGTTAGGTTATGAAGATTTGTGCATTCATCCACATTTGTAGCTTCCAAAATTTTTTAAAGTATCGAAGTTTGATACTTTTAGTGGAGTTGAAAATCCTTTGACTCATTTGAGGGCTTATTGTGATAAACTTATTGGAGTTGGGAAAGATGAAGCCTTGTTAATGCAACTCTTTAGTCGAAGTCTAAAATGAGATGCTTTAGAATGGTTTATTTCCAAAGAAATCAAATTGTGGCCAAGTTGGAATGCTTTGGCTAAAGACTTCATTGAAAGGTTTGCTTACAATGTAGAATTCATCCCTGATCGATACTCTTTAGAGAGAATCAAACAGAATCTACTGAAAGCTACCGAGAGTATGCCTACCGTTGGAGAAGAGAGGTTGCAAGGGTTAGGCTTCCCATGACCGAGAAAACAATTATTGAAGTCTTTGTGCGCATTCAAGAGCCAGAGTACTACAATAGGATGTTGCTCATTTTAGGAGGGAAGTTCAGTGAGATAGTCAAAATTGGTGAAGCTACTGAAGACCGTCTCAAGATCGGAAAAATCATCTTAATGACTCCCCTAAATGAATCCACGGGACTATTGAGGAGGAAGAGGGAAGATGTTTCCTAAATCTCATTTGAATCAAGCCAAAAAATCAAAAAGGCCGCCGGTCTCAATGTTCGAAAGCCATTATTATCCAAAACCTACCCTTTAGCTCCACAAAAGCCTTACCCCATCCAACCAGATTACCAAGCTCCACCACAAAATTATCCAAATTACCAAGACCCATTGCCAAATTACCCAAATGTTCAATCAAGTTACCATGTCTCATTGTCAAATTACAAAAGTGCCGATCATAGCTACCAAACACCACAATATCCAAATTTCCATATCCTAGTTCTTAATCACCAAAATCCTCCAAGTTGCCGCCAAGTATCTCTATCTTCACGAAATATTTACAATCTTTCTTGTCAGGAGTTTTTGAAGAAACCTTCTCGAGTCTTTACTCATTTGGTTGAAATTTTTACCCAACTCTTTGAAAGGTAAAGTGCCTGCTCTGATACGAACAATTGATCCAAAAAATGTCAATGTCAATTCCAGACTTTACAGGCTCGATCTTCATTGTGCTAACCATTCAGGAGGTGCTGGACATACTGATATACCATGAGTTTACGGTATTTTTAATTCATTTCACTTAAAAGCTGTGTGTGTCTAGAGCCATTTTGTAGTTGTATTAATGTGTTTTTATCATGTTTGCAGGAAATAAGTTCGGACGTGGATGTATGAGACACAACTGAAGAATTGTGCTGAAAAGGGCATCTATGGAAGTGACTCACGGACCGTAGGTCCAATCACGTTCCATAGATGGTGATCGTAGATGGACAGGAAAAGCATGAAGAAGAAATCAAGGAATTCTTGACTAAGTGTGGAACCACGACCTCAACTTACGGACCGTAGGTCGACCTACGGGCCGTCCTGCAAATCCATTAAACTATTCAGAAAAAGGTGTTTCGGTACCTGATTTCAAAAGTCTAAGTATGAAACCATAGAGGAGGATCCACGGACCTGCAACTTTAGCAGTTCTTGATTTTATGAGTTCGTTTTGAAGATTTTGACTTTGAAATTCAAGTTTAGATTTTGGGTTTATTCTTCTCATTATGTAAGTTCATGATTTCTTCATCTAAAAATATGAATTGTGTTCTTCCTACTATGGGTAACTAAATCCACAACTAGGGTTATGGGAACCATTAGCAATTAACAATGTGTGAATAGTAACTAAGTAATTCTCGAATAGTGTTATTGCATGTATTGTTAATTCTTTCGTTTAGAAGTCTTTTTAACGGTGGCCAACATTAGAACTCGCATTGTTGCTACTTACCAGACCAATGAGGTAGTTAATAACAAAAGAATTATCAACATAGATTTAGTGTGATACTATCTAATAATCTAGTGTCAATTGATGTGAGGGTGAAAACTAAGCCAAACATTGATGTGATGTCTAATATGAGGTAAAGGTAGGGGTTAGTAAATTATACACACGTAGCCGGACCAAGTTGCGGGGTGAAATTCTCTAGTTGTCGGACCAAGGAATTAGAGATACATAAGTCATCACTTTGCATATAATACACTAGAAAGGGATTACTATTACTAGGATTACTGCGTTATGAGCTTATAAGGAACATGTATACCTTACTTTCTCTCTCATCTTGATAACACCTAAAGTTTAAATCTTGTTCACTAATTGTTCACATAATTTCCAGAATTTGTTTCACAAATCCCCCCCTTTAATTATTTGTTTCGGAAGTATGTTGACTAAACGAATGTAATCGTGGATTAAAGTTAAATCTAAACCATATTCCTCGTGGGATCGACCCTAACCTACAAGTTGGATTCTTTACTTCATAACGATCGCTTACGCTTCTTTATGGAGGTGTAATTTGAGCGTATCAAATTTTGGCGCCGCTGCCGAGGAATAAGGCTTTTATATTAAGTTTAACTACATTATTGAACTTTAGTCAAATATTTCATAATTTTGCTTTTTTCTTTTGTTTTTGTTTCTCTCATGTTCCTACTCTAATGTATGCCAAGTACGCGGAGCCAGGGTGAACCACTTACACCTTAAGATCATGAATTGAATAGAACTTTACGAAGGATGAACAATCAAGGGGTCCCAGTCAATCCTATCGGAGGAAATTTAGGTAATAGAGCTAGGTTGCAGCCTCCGAGGATTGGTGATGAGAATAATCAGGTTCAAGGTGAAAATCTACTAGGAGATTCATTGAGAGTACAGGATCCACTAGGACCAAAACTGCGTGAATTATTTTCTTGCTAATATGGGTAACTTAATCCACAACTAGGTTTGTGGGAACTATGAGCGATTAACGAAGTATGAATAGTAACTAAGTAATTCCCGAATAGTGTTTTGCATGCATTGATAATTCTTCGTCTAGAAGTCTTTTTAACGGTGCGCAACATTAGAACTAGCCTTGTTGCTACTTGCCAGACCAAAGAGGTAGTTAATAAGAAAAGAATTATCAACATAGATTTAGTGTGATACTATCTAATAGAATTAATGTCGATTGGTGCGAGGGTGAAAACTAAGTCATACATCGATGTGACGTCTAATATGAGGTAATGGTAAGGGTTAGTAAATTATACACACGTAGCCGGCCAAGGTGCGGGGTGAAATTCTCTAGATGTTGGACCAAGGATTTAGAGACACATAACTTATTGATTTGCATGTAATACACTAAGAAGGAATTGCTATTACTAGGATTACGAAGTTATGAGCTTATGGGAAACACGTACACCCTAGTTTCCTTCTCAATTTGATAACAACAAAAGTTTGAATCTTGCTTACTAATCACTTTCATAATTTCCAAATATTGTTACACAAATTCCCCCCTTTTACTTATTTGTCTCGAAAATACATTGGCTAAACGAATATAATCGTTATTGAACTTAAGTCTAAACCATATTCCTCGTGGGATCGACCCCAACCTACAAGTTGGGTTCTTTATGTGATAACAATCGCTTAAACTTTTGAAAAAAGGTGTAATTTGAGCATATCAGAAATCGGACCCACTCGTTTGTTGAGTTCTTCGGCGCATTTGCGCCACAGGTTTGCTTCACCTTCCCCTACTCTTTATTGCTTAATTTCATGCATTAGGGACAATTGCACTCTATTTTGTTGGGGGTGGGGTAAATAGATTGTGAGTGATAGGGTGAAGTCTGAACTACCCAACTCATAATCCTCTCTTGGGGTTTTCTTGCATGTGTTCTTTTCCCCCAAGAGACTGTTTAATTTATGTTAAACCAACATGTGTTAGGATTGTATGTGTAGAAGCATGAGAAAGAATGAAGCATGATGGCATAATTATGAATGAAAAATGATACCCGTCCAAAATTTGTGATATGTGCTAAAATTTGTTGGCTAGAATGAGTTGAATGTGTTGGCTCTAATTATGACATGATAAAGAACCAACTTGATCTCATGACTTAAGCTAAAACTTGAACTGGGTAATTTCATAATCTGATAATGAAACTATGTGCCAAGAGTGTGTGAGAATTGTTGATTGTTCAGACAGTTTTGTGTCAATCTAGAACTTGCCTCGTTGGTCGTGCTAGGATAATCTAGGTTACAAGTTAGGAAGTGATCATAGGCCATTGTTCAAATTAGTCCACTTAAGCCTAAATTATCTAACCAAATGGTAGCATTATTCCTCTTTGATCAAAATATTTGAGCCTAACATTGACCAATTATTTTGATTCACCTAACTCACCTTCCCTTAAGAACATTGTCTTGGCCCCGGTCCCTCCTTGGACATATGCACCTTCACTTAAAAATCCTAAGTTAAGGGTGGCTAATCCCAAAAGTTACCTTGATCTTGGCCCTGGACCGATATCGGACATTATGCAACTCAACTAATGCAAAATGATAAATTGAGGGTGGCTATGAAAAAGGAAACCAAATGGAAAAAGGGTATGAAAAGAGTTTAGTGTTGAAAATAGGAAAAATTATGAAAGAGGATGTGGCTTTATGCAAAAGAAGCAAAAGAAAAGTGTTGAAAGAAATAAACGAAAAAGAAAGTGAAAGAAAAAGAAGAAATAAGAATCAAAAAGTCAAAAGTCACATCCTTGGTGAAAGATATCGAGATGAAAAGTTGCCAAAATAGGTAAAGGAAGAGTAAATAGCCAATGTAATGTCAAGGAGAGCAAAAATTCACTAAAAAGTACCTAAATGTACCACACTTGACCCCGAGCCTACGTTACAAGCTAAGAAAAGTCCTATAGTGATCCTAGCAACTAGTTTGGAGTGTCTAAGTAGTGAAAATAAGGGCAAGCCTATGGTATTGAGCACTAACTGTACTTGAAATTACTTCTGAGCATAAGTGTTAAATGAATCCTTGTAGTCAAAATCATATTCATTATGTGAAAAAGGGCTTTCGTTTGAAGTAAGGGCAATAGTTACATTTCGGAAAGTTGGTACCTTGGTGATAGCAAAACAGTGTATGTTGTGTGTTGATTGGTCGATCTTTGTCCAATTTTGATCCGCATGAGTTATCTTGTTGAGTCTAATAGAAAATATTTGCACTCAAAAAGAGAGTCGGGATAGAGAGCCATGTAACATTTTTGGGACTTGTTTCTTTATTTCCTTATTTCGTTTCCTTTTTAGTTGGGACTTGTTTTTCTATATATAGGGAATGTAAACCTCATTTTTGGGGGTTAGACTTCATTACTTTTGTTCTAGTTTTTGGCTTGGGAGATAAAATTGCAACTTTAGCAATTCTTGATTTCCTAAGTTCGTTTTGAAGATTTTGACTTTGAAATTCAAGTTGAGATTCTGGGTTTATTCTTCTCATTACGTAAGTTCATGATTTCTTCATCTAAAAATATGAATTGTGTTCTTGCTACTATGGGTAACTAAATCCACAACTAGGGTTGTGGGAACCATGAGTGATTAACAACGTATGAATAGTAACTAAGTAATTCTCGAATAGTGTTATTGCATGCATTGATAATTCTTTCGTTTAGAAGTCTTTTTAACGGTGGCCAACGTTAGAACTCGCCTTATTGCTACTTGCCAGACCAATGAGGTAGTTAATTACAAAAGAACTATCAACATAGATTTAGTGTGATACTATCTAATAGTCTAGTGTGCACATCCCCGTCAAAACACCTCAAATTATCGTTAAATGCCTACGCCTCAACAAGGCCATTATGATCGTCCTCGTCCGAGATTCGAGCAGAAACCTGCTCAAAATTTTACGCCGCTTATTGAAAGTCGCATAAAGTTGTTTGAGTGATTAACTGTGGCACATATTATTCATCCGGTTAAGCCCAAGCTAGTCGATACTAGCTCTAAATTCTACCAAGCCGATCGAATGTGTGTATCATTCCAATAGTGTTAGGCATGATACTGAAGACTGTATCAATTTAAAGCACAAGATCCAGGACTTGATCGATCAGAGGGTGGTCACTCTCCAGACCGCCACACCCAACTTCAATAGTAATCCTCAGCCGAACTATGGAGGTGCCACTATCAATATGATAGAGATTGAGGATGAGTGGTGCATGGTAAAGGCAATAGTTCCAGCTGGTCTTGAAAACCTTGAGAAAGTTGTAGCTTCTCCGAACTCCGGTGAGAAACTCAATTTTGCGATCATGATACCTCATCAAGCTTTTGCTTTAGTGTAAAGAGAGGGTCAGAACAAAATGGGGATTAATCATGTTCCACTAACGTCTTTGCCTTATTTTTGTCAGTCCCTTCTGGTAGAGAGATATGCCAATGATGATGGTCTTGGAGAAGGAATTGTGAATCTTTTTTAAGAAGGTGATGTTATGCCCAAGAGGATGATTGAAACACCAGGCATACGAGACGTTGAGCCAATGGAGCAAGTTCTTAATTGGACTTCCACTCCGCTCTTGATTCCTCGTTTATCTTGATAGACATGGATGATTCTTATGCTATTTCTAAAATTGGGGGTAGTCCAAATGAGGCCCGGAACCCACTTTTTATGTTATTTTACCTAATTATGTTTTAATTTTCCTCGTAATGTTTTGAAAAAGGCAAAATGGCTCATGGTCATGGCCAAAGTTCGTATTTCCTTATTTTCAATGGGAGTCTCTTCTATTGTGAAAATTTATTTTGCTTGCTTTAATTTTTCTATCTAACATGCTTTGTTTTTTATTTCAGTAAAAATAATTTTTAAACCAGTCAATATCATGTCATGTCACAAGTTGGATGAACAAAATGAGGTAGATGAATATGAGTTTGAAGAGTATGACGAGGAGATCATGAAATTCAAACACCTTGTCAAAGATTTGAAACAATTCCAGACTCAAGGTAAGTCGAATCTGCATGAGCCAGAAACTGTAAATCTAGAAAAGGATGACTGTGTCAAAGAAGTCAGAATCAGGGTCCATCTGAGAGAAGCGCAAAAAAGAGAACTCAACAGTTTACTTAGAAAATACATCGATGCATTTGTTTGATCACATGACGTGGTTAAACATAGACATTCATCTCAAGTTGCCAATCGACTAAGATGCTACCAAGAGCTATTATATTTGAAGATCCAGTGTTTCTTTTATTTCTTTCCATGTAATCGCATTATTTGTTTGTCATCATCTTACGTTCTGTAGTTAGAAAAATTATCTCTTGTAATGAACTATGTCTGACCTGAATTCTCAAGAATGAGATACGTACGCGGCCTGTGTTGGCCTCGGTCAACCCTTTATCAGTTTTTCAATATTTCCCTATTGTATTTGAACTACGCTCAACCTGAATTCTCAAGAATGAGATATGTAGGCGACCTATGTCAGCCTCGGTCGTTTCCTTATCAAAATTTCTTATTTCTATTATTCCTCAAGAGGGGAACTACGTTTGACCTGATTCCTTCCTCAACAAGATACGTAGGCCCCACAACGGCTCGGTCATATCTCCCACAAGATTTCTATTTTTCTTTACAATAGAAACTAGGACATAATTTTTTAGAGGGACTCAAAAATTCTCAATAAAAGGATCTTTACACCGAGTCAAGACTGAAGATACATTAAGAATCACAATTGGGGAAGAATTGTAGAGAAGGTCTTAAAAATTCTACAAGTCATATATCAACAATTCGAGATACCCCAAGACATCTAACTAGGACAGAAATTTTTGAGGATGGCCTCAAATATTCCTTCCAACATCATTAGAAGTTTGTAGTATTTTTCGAATACTTCAGGCATATTAGAAGTTTAAAGCTAACTTCAAATGATCTTTAGCATCGTTAAAGTTCATAGTCACCTACAGCAATCTCCAATACCGTTGGATTTCAGAATCAACTGCAAAACCGTTCAGTTATAGCTTATTTCGGAAGGGCAGTGTAAGAAATTTCCTAAGCTTTAAGGATTTTCGAATTCTCCAAAACAAGTTATCGGATACACCAAAATTTCAAACCGAGAACGTTCATTTAAGGTATGCATGACATGACATTTGACAGTGACCTTTCCCAAGTTGATTTTTGAAAATCTTTTTTTTAGAATTTCAATGTGTTAAACATTTCGTATGATTTCATCTTATACCTATTGAGAAGCGAGCAATCGGAGTAATCAATCGAAGATAGCAAAACAAGGAGCAAGCGATCGAAGAAGTCAACACAGATCAATTTGTTTTAAAAACTAATAATTTTTCTATGGATGCAGGTCTATAAGTTTGCCTCAAGATCATCATATTTCTCCATTCAATGAATATGGAGAAGTCAAAAGGGCGAGGAGCTCCCAAAAATTGACAACTTTTCTTTGGATGCAGGAAAGTGATTGAAGTTTTTCATAAGAAAGAGAAATAGTTAAAAATACGAGTAGCGACACCTTGTTCAAATTTCAAGCAAAGCATGAACAAGTGAAAGCATTAATCTCAACATGTACAAGTATCTACAGTGACATCAAATTACATTTTTCAGCATCAAGAACATTTGAAGAATATTCACAAATCGCGTCAATATCAGACATTGTAATGTGAAACCCCCCGGAGGGACATTTCTACAGTATTATCAGATGATATAATACCACTATCTAGAGGGACATATTTGTAGTATTATCAAATGAGATAGTACCAAAACCGAGAAGGACATCATCGTCATTTTATCGATGCAATATCATCATCGTGCCAATGGATCAACATCATCCTACCAATGGATCATCAATGAAGCATCATCATCCTATCAATGGAGCATCAAAATCATCATGTCAATGGATCAACATCATCCTACCAATGGTCATCAACGAAGCATCATCATCCTATCAATGGAGAATCAACATCATCATGCCAATGGATCAACATAACCCTACCAATGGATCATCAATGAAGAATCATCATCCTATCAATCGAGCATCAATGCATCACCCAGAAGGACATCAGCATTATCCCGCCGATGGATTATCAATCATTTTCCTATCAATGGAACATCGACGTCATCATCCTATCATGTAGAAGCATTATCCTACCAATGGATCATTATCATCCTATCAATGAAGCATCGTCATCCATATCATATCAAGTCATCATATACTGCGTCAAAACCGATGGAGGCTGACGTCAGAACATTTGTCGAAAAGAACATGTGTCGTACACAGTAAAAACATATTACTTCTCTATTTAAATTACAATTTCTGCTAACAAGTTTATTTTATTTGTTTGTGGAGGGCATCCAAGAGGATGAATTCTCAAATCAAACCACAGGTGCAGACGACATAAAAAAAGATGCAGCACAATGTGGAACTTTTTCTTAGCGCGAGCTGAGAAACGAATATCATCGAGCCATCCACCTAGTTATAGTTGGACTATTATCGAGTCATCCACCTCATTACTGTTGGATAATTATTGAGTCATCCACTTTGTTATAGTTGGATAATCACTAAGCCATCTAGCTCATTGCAGAGATCACCGGAGTTCGCCATGCAGAAAACAAGCAATGACATCTCCAAATCCTCAGCAAATCATGAGTTGTAATGGACATATTGTGTTCGAAAGCGGTATACATTATCATTACTCTCAATATTTATTTATTTTCTCATCTAGTTGAACAAGATGTTTATGTTTATCCATTAAGATATACTCATTTGTTATATGAATGATCTTTCTTAATTTTTTGAGTCAAACCGCTAGCTAAAACGGCACTATGTGTACTAATTATTTACTGTGAGTATGCAGACATATACTGAACATACTTATATGACATCTTTCACAGCAAGAGCAAATGAAAAGTATCGTAAGAGATGCTACCACGTTTTCCAGTTATAGTTTTTACTATCAAGTTTATTTTAGTATTTGTCGAGAGCATCCAAGACGATTAATTCTCAACCACATGTATGGACGACATCAACAAGGATGTAGTACAACGTGGAACTTTTTCTTAGCAGCAAACTGGGACATAGTCGGAAAAGTAGTATCAAACTCTTAGGTCGCGAGCTGAAGAGTGACCTCCACCACAATCAAACCACAACCCTATCAGAAGGCATGTGGATTTTTATTAGGTCTATCGGTTTCAGTTTCGCATCTGGAAAATTTTGGTTTACACCGGAAGAAGATTTACAATCTGAGTGACAATGCGCCAAGAGCTTTGGAAATTATGTGTGTAAATTCGTAATTACGGGTGTGAAGTGCACCACATTAATGGTTAAGAGGTTGCAAGCCTCTTTTTCATACTCGGCTAACTTTGTCACTCTTCCCGACAGAAAAATATCTTAGCGTAAAAAATTTCCTTTTCAACCTATTGAGTCGAACTACAAGCAGCCTAATTCCTAATGTTTTAGGATATGTAGGCGGGATCAATGTTGGAAACTCGACTATATTTCGACATTCTCTTTTAAATCTTATTTCTGAGCATGTTGATTTCTTTATAATCTGATATCGGTATATCTTTTGAATTCTCTCATAATCGTGCATCAAATCAAGCGTATCAAATTACAAGTGACCTGAATTCTCATCTAGCCTGAGATATGTAAGAAACCCATTTTCGGGTTCGGCCATAATTCCTAAAGCTCATACCAAAAACGCTTTTCTAAAAGATGAAGATGTGGTCAGTCAAAATTGGATTCATCAATTTCATTAACCTCAGATATCTTTCATCAATCCAAGTCAAACAAGGGACAGTTGTTGTAATATCCCGTGACTTAAAATACATTTGGGACTCGTAAACACCAATGCATATATGTGATATCGGGGGAGGTATATCATTGAAAATGATTAAGCATACCATGTAACCCTTATATTTAGTCATTCGAATGGTTAAACAAAAGTTTTAGGTCAAAGAAATCATTAAAAAAAAAGATTAAAGTTTAAAGGTTCATTGTGGAGGAATACTAGAAATGATCTCATTTCTCATCTGACTTTGAATGAGCATATCTCCTAATATATAACGAGTTAGAGGGCATATAACCTATCCAATTGAAGATATTTGAGTCTAATTTCCAGCAAAACAAACCGCTTGTTATAACGATGTCGTACTAAAAAGTTATGTTCATTCTACGACAAACGCGCGCACTGTCCAATCACTGCGGGACATGTGGCACTTTAGGGAAAATCGGCCAAACTTCTTGTTTTTATATTAGAAGTTTGGGATATACTTTCTCATATACTCAAGAAGATGTAAGGACTGGTTTCAAGTTATTTCTTCAACGCTTTCTCATCTTCAATCCACCAAAGCTTAAGGTAAGTTGGTTTCTTCAAGAATCAAGTGTCTTCCTCTCCATAGACCTATAGATATACCTAGCTAAATGTTTTATTGAAGGAAAAAGTATTTTTCTTGGAGAATAAAGAAGGGCAGGGGCTGCTTTTCTTTGATATATAGGTATGAATCCTCTTCTATTTTCATAAATAGTATTCCAAGGATGTTTCAAATATAATTTGCGGGTAGGACTCACAGGACGGTGATAGGAAGCCGTTAGTCCATGTTTTACCCATTGTATTTGATGTTTTGGTGAGAAGGGAGTTTGTAGAAGGTTGTGTTGGCTATTGTTTTGACCAAATAAGGGGTCAATGGTATTGTATTGGGAAAGTAAGTTGGTTACCTTAAAACAGAAGGCGAGGTATAGAGAACGCGAATATTATAGTTCTTGAAATATTGTTGCTCACCAAGTGTTTGATGAAATTCCTATGTCGCTAAGAATATGTTGTAGCTGGTTATATGAGCTCCTATTATTTTAATTTATGGCATTAGTTCTCTACCAACTTAAACTATGAGCTTATAAAGGAATTTGACATCGTTAACAAGGAACCGGTGGGATGGTGATCTGAGGCCATGAGTTTTACTTTTATGTTAAGTGTGGATGAATAAGGGGGCAGTTTTTTTATGGTTAAGGGATGAGGAGTAATACTGAACATGTAAATAAGTCATAAGCCTACTTGGAAAGTAGAGAAAGAGAAGGGTGTGGTGATACACCACTCATCTATGGTAATTGTTGAGATTGTCGCTTGCGAACCATTATTGTGTTTTTGGCATTGTTGTGACTCTTGATTAGTTTCTTATACTATCCTTTTATGATTTTATGTTATAGATAAAGTTGTCAGCAAAAGAGTTTGACGATGTAAGATAGTAAGTCCCGAATTAAGGTATGTAAAGCTAAAACCTCTTTTGCCCTAAAGGCACGACCTAAACTCGCATGTTCTTCCGATAAATGTCACTATAGATTCTATGATACTTGAAAGAAAGTTATCCTATTTTATAAACTCTCTCATGTTGAGTCCTTAACCTATAGAGTTATAGTACTCTTCAAGGAAGCAATATGTTTCACACAACTACATTTGTCTACAGTTGAAACTCTTAGAAGTTAGCGGTGTACTTATTGCATAAATTTAAAGAAAGCAGCCAGCGATAGATTATTTGTAAGTGCATAGGTCACAAGATATATGATTATCAAGCTAAAGAATGTAATCACGAATTGTATCACGAGCTATGTGATTAATGAATTAATTATTATAAATAATTGCAAGTAGTTGAGATTATAGACTACTCTGCAGCTTAGGGTAGGTATATTTTAGCCTACTACATGCGATGCTACTCTGTGCACAGAATTCAAATATAGTCAGTTGGAATTTCTCGTCGTGGATTCACCTGACTGATACAGGCCTACGGGGAAGACCATACAGGAGCCCTAGGGGGCGTACCTTGATAGACCTTATTACCAGACTATGAGATTTCACAAGTGGTCGTGACAATGGGTTACAGATGCCATACATGGTTCACTAATCGTTGTCAGTAGGGCATCATGTGATTCCCTGAAAGTTAGCTTTACAAAGAGCAAAGAAGCGATATAATGAAGCAAAGATATCACTTAGGCAAATTATAGGTATTATATATATAAATGACTAGGCAATGAAACGTTCGATGAGGACCCTTTAGGTTGGTCACAATTCCAGTTACGGATTATGTCTCCTGCATACACATGCTTAGATTTGCCTATCATGAAATTGGATGTCTCCTTGTTATTCAGTTTGCTTTACATACCAGTACATGTTTTGTAGGTACTGACGTCCCTATTATTTTGGCGTTTCATTTGTATCACTACAGGCTCAGGTACTCAGGACTACAAGCATTTTCAGTAGACTAGAGACTTCCAGTTTAGCAGTAGCTAAGCTCCACCTCTACCTGGAGCTATTAGATATTTAGAGCCTATATTTTTCTACGTATGTACATATATCAGAATGGGTATGTCGGGGCCCTGTCCCGACTAGTTAGCAGATTCTCTGAGGCATACTCTTTAGAGGCTTCGTAGACTTAGTCTTGTTTCTGTTGTAAAGTAACCAACGGGCTCTTTTGTTATCTATGTTTTAGTATGTGTCTTCATATAGGTTCTGCTACTTATGAATCTACAGTTTTGGCATGAGATTAGTAAGATATTTAGCAAGTGCTTGGTATCAGAGCAGATGGTTCAAGTTTCCCAGGGAGTCTACGAAGCCATGTCTAGTAAGACCTTTCTTATAAATGTGTTGCGCTCCATATTTATAAATTTAGGGACTACATCGACATTTAGGAATTTGACTTTCTTTAATAATCTAGATCGTGCGATACAGCTAAGTCATAGAAAGTTAATTCTGAATCAAACTCTTGTTTCATTTGTGATTCATATCATGTCTAGTACGGACAAGGCTAAAGAAGGCTCGAGGTCCATTGCTAGTACTACTCAGGAGGCATCCATTTTAGAGCAGCCCCAACTAGTAGGTGATCAGACTAGTGGTCAGCAGAGCTTGCCATGTCCTATGCTTCCAGGTCCTCAGATTCCATGACAGAAGGTGCTACAGGAGTTCCTCCACCTCCAGTAGTACCAACGGTAGTTCATTCACCGCCTGTACCGCCACCAGGTGCCTCAAAGCAAGATCTTAAAAGGGCAATACAGTTGCTAACTCAATTGGTAGTTGCTCAAGTCCAAAGACAAAATGCAGCAATATCTAGTAAGATTCAGGAAGTGGCAGTTGGATCTAGAGTACGTGATTTCCTCCATATGAATCCCCTAGTATTCACAGGATCTAGGGTGACAGAGGACCCACAATGATTTATAGATGAGATCAACAGAATTCTTAGGGTCATGCACATCTCTGAGACTGAGGCAGTTGAATTAGCTTCCTATCAGCTGAAAGATGTTATCATTGCTTGGTACGAGATGTAGGTGGACTCCAGGGGACAAAATGCTCCTCCAGCAGTTTGGAAGGAGTTCTCTAAGGCCTTTATGGAGAACTTTCTTCCACTAGAGCTTAGGGAAGCGAGGGTTGATGAATTTTGAAACTTTAGATAGAATAACCTTAGCATCAGGAAGTATTGCATATGATTCACCCAGTTTGCTAGATTTTCTCCTGAGATGGTTAGCACCCAAAATGTAAGGATGCATCGCTTCATTGGGGGACTTGGGGATCATTTGATTGGATCTTGCACCATTGACCAAGTTGACGCAAAAGGCAGTAAAGTACCAATGGTCCAATGCGTGTGAAAAAAGCTTCCAAGGGCTGAAAGATAGATTGACTAAGGTGCCAGTATTGGCCGTACCAGAGGGTACACAAGGGTATGTAGTCTATTGTGATGCTTCAGGCATTGGCCTAGGGTGCGTCTTAATGCATCAAGGGAAGGTGATAGCATACGCTTCTCGACAATTGAAGAAACACAAACAAAACTACCCCACTCATGATTTAGAGCTTGCTACAGTGGTATTTGCGCTTAAGATTTGGCGACAATATTTGTATGGGGTACATGTTGATATTAATATGGATTTTATTACAGGTTTGCCTTTCTCTTTTAAGAGACATGATTTCATTTGGGTGATCATTGATCGGTTGCCGAAATCAGCCAACTTCTTGCCAGATAAATCCATCAGCACAGCCGAAGAATATGCCAAGCTATATGTAAGGGAAGTTATTCTCTTTCATGGGACTCCACTATCTATTATTTCATATAGGGGTGCCCAATTTACGGCACATTTCTAGAGATCATTCCAGAAGAGTTTGGGCACACAGGTGAACATCAGAACTGCATTTCACCCGCAAACAGACGACCAAGCCGAACGCACTATTCAAACACTCAAAGATATGTTGAGAGCATGTGTTTTAGACTTTAAAGGTAATTGTGATGATCATATGACCTTGATAGAATTTGCCTAAAATAATAGTTATCATTCAAGAATTGGCATGGCTCCATTTGAACCCCACTATGGGCGTTGGTGTAGATCACCTATTGGTTGGTTTGAAGTAGGTGAAACTCAAATATTAGGACCAGAACTTGTTCACCAAGCCGTTGAAAAATTAAAGTTGATAAAAGAGCGACTGAAAATGGCTCAAAGCCAACAAAAATCATATACAGACGTACGTCGTAGAGACATAGAATTCCAGGTTGATGACTAGGTATTCTTGAAGGTATCCCCTATGAAGGGAATTATGAGATTTGGGAGGAAAGTTAAGTTGAGCCCCAGGTATATTGGGCCATATAAAGTTATACGAAGATTTGGTCAGGTAGCCTATGAGGTGGATTTTCCTCGAGAGTTAGCTGCAGTACACCCGGTCTTCCAAGTGTCGATGTTACACAAATGCTTAAGAGATCCTACACAGGTTATTCCCATAGAAGGTATGGGATTCTCAGAACACTTATCTTATGAGAAAGTCCCAATGGCAATATTGGACCGACAGGTCAGGAAGTTGAGGAGAAAAGATGTAGCATCAGTCAAGGTACTTTAGAGAAGTCAGAATATAGAAGAAGCCACATAGGAAGCAGAGGCTGACATGACGGCCAAGTATCCCCATTTATTTCAGTAGCCACATAAAGATTCTTAAATTCATAACTCCTCTCATTTGAGTATCTGTTTTGCCTATACTTTGTAGTACTGCTTTACTATATGTTATATGTTCACATACTTGATACATACACCACATGTTCTTCAAGTTGAAACATCCACAGTATAAGGTAAATTATATTAGTTAGTGTAGTTTCAATTCGTATAAGGCCAAACAGAGCCTAGTGAATATCCGTTTCATATTATTATGTGGTGATGCTCGGTGAAGCATTGTTTTTGTATTTATGTTAGATGACAGGTTTTGGATAGGCTTGTTTACAAAGCAAACTCTGCCAGTGTTTTTTTAAATTCATTCGAGGATGAATGATCCAAAGGGGGGGGATAATGTAATATCCCGTAACTTAAAATACATTTGGGACTCGTAAACACTAATGCATATATGAGATATCGGGGAAGGTATATCATTGAAAATGGTTAAGCATACCATGTAACCCTTATATTTAGTCATTTGAACGGTTAAACAAAAGTTTTAGGTCAAAGAGATCATTAAAGAAAAGATTAAACTTTAAAGGTTCATTGTCGAGGAATACTACAAATGATCTCATTTCTCATCTGACTTTGAACGAGCATATATCCTTCTATTTAACGAATTAGAGGGCCTAAAACCTATCCAATTGAAGGTATTTGAGTCTAGTTTCCAACAAAATAAACCGCTCGTTAAAATGATATAAAAGAAAAAAGTTATGTTTCTACGACAGACGCGTGCATTGCCCAATCACTGCAGGACATGTGGCGCTTTGGAGAAATTCAGCCAAACTTGTTGTTTTTATATTAGAAGTTTGGGATATACTTTCTCATATACTCAAGAACGTGTAAGGACTGGTTTCAAGTTATTTCTTCAAGTTTTTCTCATCTTCAATCCACCAAAGCTTAAGGTAAGTTGGTTTCTTCAAGAATCAAGTGTATTCCTCTCCATAGACCTATAGATATACTTAGCTAAATGTTTTCTTAAAGGAAAAAGTATTGTTCATCGAGAATAAAGAAGGGCAGGGGCTGCTTTTATTTGATATATAGGTATGAATCCTCTTATATCTTCATAAATAGTATTCGAAGGATGCTTTAAGTATAATTTGTGGGTAGGACTAACGGGACGGTGATAGAAAGCCGTGAGTCCATGTTTTACCCATTGTATTTGATGTTTTGATGAGGAGGGAGTCTGTAGAAGGTTGTGTTGGCTGTTGTTTTGACCAAATGAGGGGTCAATGGTATTGTATTGGGGAAGTAAGTTGGTTACATTAAAATGGAAGGCGAGGTATAGACAACACGACTATTATAGTACTTGAAAGTTTGTCGCTCACCAAGTGTTTGATGAAATTCCTATGTCGCTAAGAATATGTTGTAGCTGGTTATATGAGCTCCTATTAATTTAATTTATGGCATTATTTCTCTACCAACTTAAACTATGAGCTTATAAAGAAATTTGACATCGTTAACAAGGAACCGGTGGGATGGTGATCGGATGCCATGAGTTTTACTTTTATGTTAACTGTGGAAGATTAAGGGGGCAGGTTATTTATGGTTAAAGGATGAGGAGTAATACTGAATATGTAAATAAGTCATAAGCCTACTTGGAAAGTAGAGAATGAGAAGGGTGTGGTGATACACCACTCATATATGGTAATTTTTGAGATTGTCGCTCGCGAACCATTATTGTGTTTTTGGCAATGTTGTGACTCTTGATTAGCTTCTTATACTATCCTTTTATGATTTTATGTTATAGATAAATTTGTCAGCAAAGGAATTTGACGACGTAAGATAGTAAGTCCAAATTAAGGTATGTAAAGCTAAAACCTCTTTTACCTTTAAGGCACGACCTAAACTCGCATGTTCTTCCGATAAATGTCACTATAGATTCTATGATACTTGAAAGAAAGTTATCCTATTTTATAAACCCTCTCATGTTGAGTCCTAAACTTATAGAATTAATGTACTCTTCAAGGAAGTAATATGTTTCACACAACTACATTTGTCTACAGTTGGAACTCTTAGAAGTTAGTAGTGTACATGTTGCATAAATTTAAAGAAAGAAGCCAGCCATAGACTGTTCGTAAGTGCATAGGTCACAAGATATATGATTCTCAAGCTAAAGAATGTAATCCAGAATTGTATCAAGAGCTATGTGATTAATTAATTAATTATTAAAAAGAATTGCAAGCAGTTGAGATTATAGACTATTATGTAGCGTAGGGTGGGTATATTTAGGGCTACTACGTGCGACGTTACTCTGTGCAAAGAATTTAGATATAGTCAGCTGGAATTTCCCGTCGTGGATTCACCTAACTAATATAGGCCTACAGGTAGACCATACAGGAGACCTGGGGCCGTACCTTGATAGACCTCGTTACCTGACTATGAGATTTCACGCGTGGTCGTAACAGTGGGCTACAAATGCCATACAGGGTTCACTAATCGCCGTCAGTAGGCCATCATGTTATTCGCTGACAAGTAGCTTTACAAAGAGCAAAGAAGCGATTTAATGAAGTAAAGATATCAATTAGGCAAATTATAGGGATTATATATATAAATGACTAAGCCATGAAACGTTCGATGAGGACCTTTGAGGTTGGTCACAATTCCAGTTACGGATTATGTCTCCTGCATATACATGCTCAGATTTGCCTATCATAATATTTGATGTCTACTTGTTATTAAGTTTGCTTTATAAACCAGTACATGTTTTGTATGTACTAACGTCCCTATTATTTAGGTGTTTCATTTGTATCACTACAGGCTCAAGTACTCAGCACAACAAGCATTTTCAGTAGACTAGATACTTCATGTTTAGCAGTTGGTAAGTTCCACCTCTACCTAGAGCTATCAGTTATTTAGAGCCTATATTTTGCTACGTATGTACATATATCAGAATGGGTATTTCGGGGCCCTGTCCGGACTAGTTATCAGATTCTCAGATGCATACTCTTTAGAGGCTTCGTAGACTTAGTCTTGTTTCTGTTGTAAAGTAGCCCAACGGGCCCTTTTGTTATCTATGTTTCTTCATATAGGTTCCGCTGCTTATGAATATACAACTTTGGGATGAGATTAGTAAGATATTTCGCAGGTGCTTGTGCATATCCTTGATGTCTTCCCTTTCTAGTTAGGGGTGTGACAAACTTGGTATTAGAGCACAAGGTTCAACTTTCCCAAGGAGTCTACGAAGTTGTGACTAGTAGGACCTTTCTTATAAAGTGTTGTGCACCATATTTATA
Source organism: Solanum verrucosum (assembly GCF_900185275.1). NCBI lineage: Eukaryota > Viridiplantae > Streptophyta > Magnoliopsida > Solanales > Solanaceae > Solanum > Solanum verrucosum. The sequence continues at coordinate 478,517 of NW_026020202.1, read as the reverse complement.
ATTTAGGGACTACATGGGCATTTCGAAATTTGACCTTCTTTTATAATCTAGATCGTGCGATACAACTAAGTCATAGAAAGTTAATTCTGACTCAAACTCTTTTTTCATTTAAGATTCAGATCATGTCTAATACGGACAAGGATAAACAAGGCTCGAGGTCCATTGCTAGTACTACTCAGGAGGCATCCATTTTAGAGCAGCCCTAACTAGTAGGTGATCAGACCAGTGGTCAGCAGAGCTTGCCATGTCCTATGCTTCCATGTCCTTAGATTCCCATGACACAAGGAGCTACAGGAGTTCCTACACCTCCGGTAGTACCAACGGTAGTTCATTTACCGCATGTACCGTCACTGGGTGCCTCAGAGCAAGATCTTAGAGGGGCAATACAGTTGCTCACTCAATTGGTAGCTGCTCAAGTCCAAAGACTAAATGCAGCAACACCTAGTACAGTTCATGAAGAGGTAGCTGGATCCAGAGTACGTGATTTCCTCCATATGATCCCCCAATATTCACAGGATCTAGGATAATAGAGGACCCACAACGGTTTATAGATGAGACCAACAGAATTCTTAAGGTCATGCATATGTCTGAGACTGAGGTAGTTGAATTAGCTTACTATCAGCTAAAAGATGTCGACATTGCTTGGTACGAGATGTGGGTGGACCCTAGGGGACAAAATGCTCCTCCAATAGTTTGGAAGAAGTTATCTAAGGCCTTTATGGAGCACTTTCTTCCCCTAGAGCTTAGGAAAGTGAGTGTGGATGAATTTTTAAACTTTCGACAGAATAACCTTTGCGTCAGGGAGTATTGTATGTGATTCACTCAGTTGGCTAGATTTGCTCCTGAGATTGTTAGCACACAAAATACAAGGATGCATCGCTTCATTGGGGGACTTGGGGATCATTTGATTGTCTCCTGCACCATTGACCAAGTTGACGCAAAAGGCAGTGAAGTTTAAATGGTCCGATGCGTGTGAGAAAAGCTTCCAAGAACTGAAAGATAGATTGACTAAGGTGCCGGTATTGGCTTTACTAGAGGGTACAAAAGGGTATGCAGTTTATTGTGATGCTTCAGGCATTGGCCTAGGGTGCGTCTTAATGCATCAAGGGAAGGTGATAGCATACGCTTCGCGACAATTGAAGAAACACAAACAAAACTACCCCACTCATGATTTAGAGCTTGCTACAGTGGTATTTGCGCTTAAGATTTGGCGACAATATTTGTATGGGGTACATGTTGATAGTTTTACAGATCATAAGAGTCTCCAATATGTTTTCAAGAAAAGGGATTTGAATATCAGGCAGAGAAGGTGGCTAGAGTTGTTGAAGGACTATGATGTGAACATCCTCTACCACCCAGGTAAAGCTAACGTGGTAGCAGATTCTCTTAGTCTACTATCTATGGAAGTCTAGTACATTTATCATGTGTACAACAGGAAGTAGTACGAAATATTAACAAATTAGCCAGCCTGGTAGTCCAATTTCTTCAAGCCGAGGATGGAGGCATAGTCGTGCAGAATACTACAGAATCATCATTAGTGGCATTGGTGAAAGAGAAACCATATGACGATCCAATATTTATATAGTATCGAGAAGGGATTCGTGAGCACTAAATTACTTCATTCAATTTAGCAGAAGATGACACCTTCATATGCCAAGGCAGACGGTGTGTTCCAAATATATATGGTTTAATGCAGAAATTATTGGATGAAGCACATTGTTCCCGATACTTAATTCATTCGAGCTCCACAAAGATGTATCATGACCTTAAAGAGGTCTACTGGTGGAATGACATGAAAAGGAATATTGCGGAATACGTGGAACAATTCTCCAATTCCCAACAAGTTAAAGCAGAACATCAGAGGCCCGGTGGCCTAGCTCAGACTATGGACATTCCAATATGGAAATAGGAGGCTATTAATATGGATTTCATTATAGGTTTACCTTTCTCTTTTAAGAGACATGATTCCACTTGGGTGATCATTGATCGGTTGACGAAATCAGCCCACTTCTTGCCAGTTAAATCCAGCAGAACAGCCGAAGAATATGCTAAGCTATTTGTAAGGGAAGTTGTTCTCTTGCATGGGACTCCACTATATATTATTTCAGATAGGGGTGCCCAATTTACAGCACATTTCTAGAGATCATTCCAGAAGAGTTTGGGCACACACGTGAACTTTAGCACTGCATTTCACCCGCAAACAGACGGCCAAGCCGAATGCACTATTCAAACACTCGAAGATATGTTGAGAGCATGTGTTTTAGACTTTAAAGGTAATTGGGATGATCATATGCCCTTGATAGAATTTCCCTACAATAACAGTTATCATTCAAGCATTGGCATGGCTCCATTTGAACCCCTCTATGGGCGTCAGTGCAGATTGTCTATTGGTTGGTTTGAAGTAGGTGAAACTCAAATATTAGGACCAGACCTTGTTCACCAAGTTGTTGAAAAAGTAAAGTTGATAAAAAAGCGACTGAAAATGGCTCAGAGCCGACAAAAATCATGTACAGACGTACGTCGTAGAGACATAGAATTCCAGGTTGATGATTGGGTATTCTTGAAGGTATCCCTTATGAAAGGCGTTATGATATTTGGGAGGAAAGGTAAGTTGAACCCCAGGTATATTGGGCCATATAAAGTTATATGTAGCGTTGGCCAGGTAGCCTATGAGGTGGATTTGCCTCGAGATTTATCTGCAGTACAACCGGTCTTTTATGTGTCGATGTTACGCAAATGCTTGGAAGATCCTACACAGATTATTCCCATAGAAGGTATCGAATTCTCAGAACACTTATCTTATGAGGAAGTCCAGTGGCAATATTGGACCAACAAGGTGAGGAAGTTGACGACAAAAGACGTAGCATCAGTCAAGGTACTTTGGAGAAGTCAGAATATAAAAGAAGCCATATAGGAAGGAGAGGCTAACATGAGGGTCAAGTATCCTCACTTATTTCAATAGCCACACAAAGATTCTTAAAGTCATAACTTCTCTCATTTGAGTATTTGTTTTGCCTGTACTTTGTAGTACTACTTTATTATATGTTATATGTTTAGGTACTTAATACAGACACCACATGTTCCTCAAAGTTGAAACATCCACAGTATAAGGTATATTATATTAGTTAGTGTAGTTTCAATTCGTATAAGGCCAGGCAGACCCTAGTGAATATCTGTTGCATATTATTATGTGGTGATGCTCGGTGAAACATTGTGTTTGTATTTTTGTTGGCTGACAGGTTTTGGATAGTCCTATTTACAAAGGTAACTCTGCCAGTATTTTTTTTAAATTCATTCGAGGACAAATGATCCAAAGGGGGGGATAATGTAATATCCCGTAACTTAAAATACATTTGCAACTCGTAAACACCAATGCATATATGTAATATCGGGGGAGGTATATCATTGTTAAGCATACCATGTGACCCTTATATTTAGTCATTTGAAGGTTTAAACAAAAGTTTATGGTCAAAGAGATCATTAAAGAAAAGATTAAAGTTTAAAGGTTCATTGTGGAGGACTACTACAAATAATCTCATTTCTCATCTGACTTTGAACGAGCATATATCCTTCTATATAACGAATTGGAGGGCCTAAAACCTATACAATTGAAGTTATTTGAGTCTAGTTTCCAGCAAAACAAACCGCTCATTAAAACGATGTCGGAGTAAAAAGTTGTGTTCATTCTACGACAGATACGCGCATTGCCCAATCATTGCAGGACATGTGGCACTTTAGAGAAAGTCGGCCAAACTTGTTGTTTTTATATTAGAAGTTTGGGATATACTTTCTTATATACTCAAGAACGTGTAAGGACTGGTTTCAAGTTTTTCTCATCTTCAATCCTCCAAAGCTTAAGGTAAGTTGGTTTCTTCAAGAATCAAGTGTCTTCTTCTCCATAGACCTATAAATACACTCAGCTAAATGTTTTCTTGAAAGAAAAAGTATTGTTCTTGGAGAATAAAGAAGGGTAGGGGATGCTTTTATTTTATATATAGGTATGAATCATCTTCTATCTTCATAAATAGTATTCCAAGGATGCTCTAAGTATAATTTGTGGGTAGGACTCACGGGACGGTGATAGAAAGCCGTGAGTCCATGTTTTACCCATTGTATTTGATGTTTTGGTGAGGAGGGAGTTTGTAGAAGGTTGTGTTGGCTGTTGTTTTGACCAAATAAGGGGTCAATGGTATTGTATTGGGAAAGTAAGTTGGTTACATTAAAATGGAAGGCGAGGTATAGACAACACGACTATTATAGTACTTGAAAGTTTATCGTTCACCAAGTGTTTGATGAAATTCCTATGTCGCTAAGAATATGTTGTAGCTGGTTATATGAGCTCCTATTATTTTAATTTATGGAATTAGTTCTATACCAACTTAAACTATGAGCTTATAAAGGAATTTGACATCGTTAACAAGGAACCGGTGGGATGGTGATTGGATGCCATGAGTTTTACTTTTCTGTTAAGTGTGGATGATTTAGGGGGCAGGTTCTTTATGGTTAAAGGATGAGGAGTAATACTGAACATGTAAATATGTCATAAGCCTACTTGTAAAGTAGAGAAAGAGAAGACTGTGGTGATACACCACTCATATATGGTAATTGTTGAGATTGTCGCGAGCGAACCATTATTGTGTTTTTGGCATTGTTGTGACTCTTGATTAGTTTCTTATATTATCCTTTTATGATTTTATGTTATAGATAAAGTTGTCAGCAAAGCAGTTTGACGACGTAAGATAGTAAGTCCCGAATTAAGGTATGTAAAGCTAAAACCTCTTTTACCCTTAAGGCACGACCTAAACTCACATGTTCTTTCGATAAATGTCACTATAGATTCTATGATACTTGAAAGAAAGTTATCCTATTTTATAAACCCTCTCATGTTGATTCCTAAACCTATAGAGTTAAAGTACTCTTCAAGAAAGCAATCTGTTTCACACAACTACATTTGTCGACAGTTGGAACTCTTAGAAGTTAGCGGTGTACATGTTGCATAAATTTAAAGAAAGAAGCCAGCCATAGACTGTTCGTAAGTGCATAGGTCTCAAGATATATGATTCTCAAGCTAAAGAATGTAATCCAAAATTTTATCATGAGCTCTGTGATTAATGAATTAATTATTGTAAATAATTGCAAGCAGTTGAGATTATAGACTACTCAACAGCGTATGGTGGGTATATTTTGGGCTACTATGTGCGACACTACTCTATGCACAGAATTCAGCTATAGTCAGCTGGAATTTCCCGTCGTGGATTCACCTGACTAATACAGGCCTGCGGGTAGACCATACGGGAGACCTAGGGGTGTACCATGATAGTCCTCGTTACCTGACTATGAGATTTCACGTGTGGTCGTGATAGTGGGCTTCAGATGCCATACAGGGTTCACTAATCGTCGTCAGTAGGCCATCATGTAATTCCAAAGAAGCGATATAATGAAGTAAAGATATCACTTAGGATAATTATAGGGGATTATATATATAAATGACTAAGCCATGAAACGTTCGATGAGGACCCTTAATGTTGGTCACAATTCCAGTTACAGATTATGTCTCCTGCATACACATGCTCAGATTTGCCTATCATGATATTTGTTGTCTACTTGTTATTCAGTTTGCTTTACATACCAGTACATGTTTTCTATGTACTGACGTCCCTATTATTTTGGCATTTCATTTGTTTCACTCCAGGCTCAGGTACTCAAGACAACAAGCATTTTCAATAGATTAGAGACTTCCAGTTTAGCAGTTGGTAAGCTCCACCTCTATCTGGAGCTATCAGATATGTAGAGCCTATATTTTTCTACGTATGTACATATATAAGAATGGGTATGTCGGGGCCCTGTCCCGACTAGTTATCAGATTCTCAGAGGCATACTCTTTAGAGGCTTCATAGACTTAGTCTTGTTTCCGTTGTAAAGTAGCCCAATGGACCCTTTTGTTATCTATGTTTTAGTATGTCTTCATATAGGTTCTGCTATAAATCTACAGCTTTGGCATGAGATTAGTAAGATATTTAGCAGGTGCTTGTGTATATCCTTGATGTCTGCCCCTTTCTAGTTAGGGGTGTGACAATTGTTGACACCCAATTTTGGACCTCCACAATATAAATTAATCATCGAGCTTCTTAAACCCCAAACGATTTGAAATAATTGACTTTGTAAAATTCAAAATATTTTTCAAGTCATTTTAAGTAGTTTTTTTCATTTTTTTATAATTTTTAAATAATTTATATATTCTATATAATTTTATACATGTATATAGTATATTAATATTTAAAGATCGTCTCAAATAGATTTTTTTTAATTAAATATTTTGTTAATTAGTTTAGTTATATAATTAGTTTAGTTTTGAATAATTAAGCTTATAATTAATTTAATTATTCTATTTCTTTTAGGCTAAGAAGCTTATTAATTAATTACTATTAATTTATCTTATTTAATTGATTAGCCAATTTTATCCATATCAATTCAATTTGGTTGCATCTTTAATCCATATGGCATTTTTTCTTATTGCAAATCTAGCCACTCTTTTACCTCCCTTTAAACCAAATTTAAGATCAATTTTGGGGACAACAACTAAATCCCCAAACCATTCCAGCAGCCCACTTCATAAACCCAGCCCACCAAATAACATATAGCAATCGAAACCACCCAAATACATACAGCAATACCAAAAAGACCCAAAAACCCGACCCCAACTATGTCTTCTTCTGCATTGTGAAGGAGAACACAGAATCACGAAACCCAACAAGAAAATTGACCCAGCAATGCGATCCAAATTGCGACCCGAGCCCGCTCTCGCTATGTCATCTTCTTCCTCTCTCTCTCTTATCCTCTCCGTACGAAGAATATTGCAGGTGTTACAATCTTGTAACTCATTTGTCCTTCGCTCAAATCAGACAACCATGGTTCTCAATCCATTGAGAATTGCACATGTTTGGTACTAATTCGAGCTGGCCAGTCTTATCTTCTAAAAAAATAAAATTTTGAATTTGAATTCTATCCTAATCCCTCCCATTTTCCCCCTTAAATCAACCCTTATCTTCTTCTATTTAAAGCCCTCACCCTCTTCATTCAAAAGGTTGGACCGGAGATAGTTGATATTGAGTTAGGGAAAAGTTGGGAAAATTGAAGTTTGAGACGGTGAGAAAAGCATAAGAGAGAGCTGAATTTTACATTTAGGTCAATAGTGTTCATATTTTTGAAGTCTCTGAGTCATTTTCTTGGAATCTGAGTTTCCATCCGAATCTTTTGGTGTTGATTCTCTGCTTATCGAGTCGAGCCTGTGGCGGTGGAAGTCAGCTTCAAGTCTTGTTCGTCTCAGTTCACTGCCCAGAAAGAGGTGAGAATCCGGTCTTTATCTCAATTCGTTGCTTCCTTTGTCTTTAACTTTTGTGTGTCCTGTTACGATCTCGTCTTAGCATTCATATACTTTAAGATTTCATTCGTTGTTTAGAAAAATGTTCATGTTTCTTGGAATATGCCTAAATATGAGTTGCATACTGTATTACTCTCTTTAAGCATTAAAATTGTATTCATTATGTGATTATCAGAATCGGTTTGATCTCTTGCTTTCCGTGATTAATGTCTCGAATGCTCCTCATACTCGTAGTTCTCTGTCCGTCTGTTGTTTCTTTTTCTCTCCAGACCTTGGGTTTTATTTATTCTTAATTCCTTTGTTGTTTTTTTCAAAGTCGTTGTCCTTTTCATCTTATGATTGTTTTCTGATTATTCTATATCAGTTGATGTTCCAGTAGCAAAAAATGAGATATAAATTGCTTTTTTTTTCTATTTGTTTTGCTCCTTGCTACGAGTAGTTGTGACTTAAATAATCTTAGATATCTCATTGGCATGATTTCTAGATCTCTTGTGTCTTGTATTTGGTTTATTCATTGTGTTTTGAATAGGCATTAGTAAGATACAATGTAAGGTTGTCTGTTGTGATTTAGCTTAAAGCATTTGTCCCAGTTAATTTTGTAAGTAGTTAAAAGTCATGCAATTTGAAATCAATTTAATAAATGCATGCATCTTTGCTTCTCTGTTATTATTTGCCCTATTAGATTTTCCTTATAAGTGGTATCTTTCATTATCAAAATTGAGATTTTCTTATTCTTTAGGAAGTCACATGCTTGGCAGCAACTAGTTCTCTTATTGTTTGCATCACTTACTGTAATTATTTACTCCCTTTGTTCAGTAAAGATATTGTCTAAGAGTAGATTTGGTTGTGTATTTTGTGATTAAATGGCTTAAGCTTTCATGTCTCGTTCCTTTATGTCATCATTGTTTTCCTCCCTCCCATTTCCCTTTAGTTAATTAATTCTTGTCTCCATAAACAAATACCTTTAATTGTTCTTTGAGTCAATTGTGATTAATGTTCAGTTTTATGCAAGCATGCTTCTTTGGTTTTGATGTGGGATATAAATATTTGTCTTATTCTTAGTATGTTCATGAGTTTTTTTTTGTTTTTTTATTTATTCATTCATTTATTTTCATTATGCTTTGCTTTAGCAATACTAAATAATCCAATTAGTTTATATCATCTCATCATGTGTCGCTACTGTGCATATCTAGAGTGTATAATTTTCTTGTTAGCATCCTTCCTTTTCTGAAGTGATAAATTGTTGTTAGTGGCTTGTATTATATTCTTCTTACTCTTATTAATTCTTTACCTTTACTTTGTGTTTTTTCATGTGATACCAATCTGAGTCCTTTTTGGACTTCTCCTTTCATATCCTTGAGTTGTCTCGAGTCAACCTCACCCGTGTACGAGCAAGGGAAGCAGAAATACGGTCTTAGAAGAAAAATTACAAGTCCCGAGAGACAAAATGCGCTGATATACAGCGTGTTACTGCCGATATACAGCAGTTGCATATGCTGTAAAAAAAAGTAGGAGAAATGGGCCCAAAGTCCTAAAATTTCAGTTTTTGTGTTGTATTGTAATTGGGTCAAAAGCCCATTTATTTTTAGTATTATTTGTTAGATATTAGGACAAGTACAAAAGGGGCAAGAATTGGGCCAAAAGCCCAAAGTAAGCATTTCAGCCTATGTTGCTAGTCATTAGGACAGGTACAAATTAGCCAAAGGCCTAAAAGCTGAAATTAGGCCCAAGTACTGGCCCAAGCGGACAGAAAACCAGACTTGGGCCCAAAACTCTCTCTCTCTCTTCATTTTATTTGTTTAAAAATTTATTTGCTGGTCAATTTTAAGGTTTTCCTAATTCGATTTCCCTAAAAGATAGTCATTTTGAGATTTTCTAAAGACTAAATAATTAAAAAAAATTCACTACTTAAATTACCTTTAAAATATTTTATTTAGATAAATCCCTTATACTATTTCCCTTCCCCTAAAAAATAATTTCAAGTCTTAAGTTGTTTATTTCCTAAACTTGTCAAGCATGCTTTTATTTTAAAATCAATTAGCCAAATATTTTAGTTATCGGATAACCGCAAGTTCGCGGATGTTTTAGGTGCTTTCAAATCCTTCCTAAAACATTAATATGAACCCCGAACCCCTATAATATTTCCAATCGATTTCCTATTTTTAAATTTTTTAAAAATTAGTTTTCTTGATTTTTCTTTAAAAATTAAGTGGCGACTCTTGAAACTCCGTCTCTTTTTTAAATAAAACAAGGTCTACAAGAAAGTTGCTATTATGGGAGTGACTCTGGTAGAGAAGGTGGAATTGGCCGCTTATCAACTCAAAGCAATTGCTCAGATTTGGTTTAATCAATGGAAGGAGGCAAGGCCGGAAGGAGCAGGTCACATAGAATTGGAAAACTTCAAAAGTGATTTTCTTGATCAATTCTTCCCTCTAGAGATGAGAGAGGCCAAGGTACTTGAGTTCATAAACCTTAGCCAAGGAAATATGAGTGTAAGGGAGTATGCCTTGAGGTTCACTCAACTGTCCAAATATGCTCCTTCTATTGTGGCGGATCGTAGGGCCAAGATGAATCAGTTTGTGTCAGGTGTGTCCGACATGGTATTCAAAGAGTGCCGCACCGCAATGCTTGTCTATGATGTGTACATTTCTTGCCTTATGGTGCATGCCCAACAAATAGAAGAGGAAAATCTCAAGGAAATATCTGGGTAGGCAAAAAGGGCTATAATGGATGATGGCAACTCTGCACATTATAGGTTCGGTGGACGGGGTTGTTCAAGGTTTCGGCAAAAGTTCTCAGGGCAAGGTTCTACAAATGCTCCTCTGAGGCCAAGTAATGATAGGGTGTCTAACCCCAAATCTCAAGGAGATGGCGGTAGGCCTTTGATACCTACTTGTGCTAAATGTGGGAGAAATCATGAAGGGAAGTGTCTAGCGGGTTCTAATGCTTGCTTCGGGTGTGGTAAAATAGATCATAAGATAAGGGACTGCCCTTCGGTTGCTAGAAGTCAGGGAGACACTTGTCGTAGGGCTAAACCTACCCTTCATCTGGTCCAAGTGGCTCGGGTGGGAATGCTCATAAGCAAAACCGTTTCTATGCACTCTAAACTAGAGGTGATCAAGAGAGTTCCCCGGATGTGGTGACCGATATGTTAAAAGTCTTTCAATATGATGTGTATGTCTTGCTTGATCCCGGTGCTACTTTGTAATTTGTGACACCGTTAGTGGCTATGAGATTTGATATGCTTTTTGATGTGTTGTTAGAAACTTTTTATGTTTCTACCCATGTTTGTGATTCTATGGTGGCTAAGATTTGCTTATCCCATAGAGTCACTCTAACAGACTTGGTAGAACTTGACATGATTAAATTTGATGTTATCTTGGGTATGGATTGTTGCATTCTTGCTATGCCTCTATTGATTATAGGACTAGAGTTGTCAAATTTTAGTTTCCAAATGATCATATCCTTGAGTGGAAGGGGGGAACTTCTATGCCTAGAGGCCAATTTGTTTCTTACCTTAAAGTTAAGAAAATGATTTCTAAGGGTTGTATCTATCATATAGTGAGGGTGAGGGATGTGGAGTCTGAAACTCTTATTCTTGAGTCGGTCCCTGTTGTAAAAGAGTTTCCGGAAGTTTTCCCCGATGATTTACCTGGTATCCCTCCCGAAAGGGAAATAGACTTCGGGATTGACATTTTCCCTAATACCCAACCTATCTCTATTCCTCCTTATAGAATGGCTCCAGCGAAACATAAGGAGTTGAAAGAACTGCTAAAGGACTAATTGGATAAGGGTTTCATCCGACCGAATATCTCTCCATGGGGTGCTCCAGTGTTGTTTGTTAGGAAGAAGGATGGTTCACTCCGTATGTGTATTGATTATCGGCAGTTGAACAAAGTGACCATTAAGAACAAGTATCCTCCTCCAAAAATAGATGATTTATTTGATCAACTTCAAAGGGCAAGTTATTTCTCTAAAATTGATCTCCGGTCGGGTTATCACCAATTGAGGGTGAAGGAAGAAGATATTCCAAAAATGGCTTTTAGAACCCGATATGGTCATTATGAGTTTTTGGTGATGTCCTTTTGTTTGACTAATGCTCTGGCGGCATTCATGGATTTGTTGAATAGGGTGTCTAGACAATAACTTGATATGTTCGTAATTATGTTTATCGATGATATTTTGATCTATTCGAGAAGTGAGAATGAGCATATTGATCATTAGAGGATTGTATTGCAAATTCTCAAGGACCAACAACTTTATGCAAAGTTTAGCAAGTGTGAGTTTTGGCTAAGGTCTGTGGCTTTTCTAGGCCACATTGTTTCAAGTAAGGGTATTGAGGTAGATCCAAAGAAGACGGATGCGGTCAAGATTTGGCCTAGACCTCTATCATCGATAGATATTAGAAGTTTCTTAGGTTTGGCCAGTTATTATAGAAGATATGTTGAGGGATTTTCTACGATTGCCTCTCCATTGACGGCCTTGAATCAAAAGAGGGCCAAGTTTATATGGTCGGATGCTTGTGAGAAAAGTTTCCAATAGTTGAAAGATAGACTTACTTCTGCTCTGGTGTTGACTTTACCAGAAGGCACGGATGGCTTTGTTTTTTTATTGTGACGGTTCTAGAGTTAGGTTGGAATGTGTGCTTATGCAAAATGGTATGGTGATTTCCTATGATTCAAGGCAACTAAAGGTTCATTATAAGAACTATCATACCCACAACCTTTAATTAACGGCGGTGGTATTTTCCTTAAAGATTTGGAGGCATTATTTGTATGGGGTTCATGTTGATATTTTCACCGACCATAAGAATTTACAATATATGTTTACCCAAAGAGATTTGAATATTCGCCAAAGAAGGTGGCTTGAGTTATTGAAAAATTATGATATTAGTGTTCTCTATGACCCCGGTAAGTCAAACATGGTGGTGAATTCCCTTAGTCGGTTATCTATGGGTAGTGTTGCACATATTGATGACGAGAGAAAAGAGTTGGCCCGAGATGTCCATAGATTGGCCCGATTGGGTGTTCAATTGGTAGACTCCGACAAGGGTGGTGTCATGGTTCATAAAAGGGTCATAATAGTCTTTTATGGTAGATGTTAAGGCAAAGCAATGTCTTGATCTGACTTTGATAGAGTTGAAAGAGGTGATACTTAGAAAGTCCGTTGAGGCTTTCTCCCAAGGGGGAGATGGTGTCCTTAGATATCAAGGTCAGTTATGTGTTCCAAATGTTGATGACTATAGGGAACAAATTTTATCTGAAGCCCATAGTTCTTGGTATTCTATTCACCCGGGAGCCACCAAGATGTACCGTGACTTACAGGAGATCTATTGGTGGAATGGGATGAAGAAGGATATTGCGGGATTTGTGGCCAACTGTCCAAATTACCAACAAGTGAAGGTTGAGCATAAAAATTGGGAGGTTTATCACAGGACATTAGCATTCCTATTTTGAAGTGGGAAGATTTGAATATGGACTTTATAGTAGGGTTTCCACAAACTCGGCGACAATCTGATTTGATTTTGGTTATAGTTTACCGAATGATGAAGTCGGCCCATTTCATTCCCGTCAAGGTTTCTTATTCGGCGAAATATTATGCTAAGTTGTATTTGAAGGAGATGGTGATATTTCATGGAGTGCCCTTGTCCATTATCTCTGATAGAGGTACTCAGATAACTTCTCAGTTTTGGAAGTCTTTCCAAAAGGGTCTTGGCACTAAAGTTAAGCATAGCACAACTTTTCATCCACAAACCGATGGGCAAGCGAAACGAACAATCCAAACCTTGGAAGATATGTTAAGGGCTTGTGTGATTGATTTCAAATGAAATAGGAATGACCATTTTCCTTTGATCGAATTTGCCTATAATAATAGCTACCATTCTATTATTGGTATAGCTCTATTTAAAGACCTTTATGGTAGGACATGTAGATCTCCTATAGTTTGGTTTGAGGTGAGTGAGGTTGCCTTGATAGGACCCGAGTTAGTTCATAAGGCTATAGAGAAGGTTCGACTCATTAGAGAGAGGTTGAGAACGGCCCAAAGTCGACAAAAGTCTTATGAGGATGTTAGAAGGAGAGACCTTGAATTTGATGTGCTTGATTGGGCTTACTTGAAAATCTCACCCATGAAGGGTGTAATGAGGTTTGGTAAGAAAGGGAAACTTAGTCCCTATTTTGTAGGCCCATATCAAATTTTGAGGCGTGTTGGTAAGGTCGCATATGAGCTTGATTTACCAAATGAGTTGGCATCGGTGCATCCGGTTTTCCATGTCTCTATGTTTAAAAAGTGTGTTGGAGATCCGACGTCCATAATTCCCCTAGAAGGGTTGGAAGTGAAATAGAACCTTTCTTATGATGAAGTTTCGGTTGAGATCTTAGACCGGCAAGTTAAGAGATTGAGGAACAAAGAGGTTGCATCCGTGGAAGTGTTATGGAGAAACCATCTAGTTGAGGGTGCTACTTGGGAGACCGAGGCCGATATGATGTCCAAGTATCCTCATCTTTTTCCTCCTATTCTAGCTTGAGGTAATGAGTTCATCTTGGTTTGTTTTTGTTTGAAGGCATGTGTGTTTTATGTGTTTCCATGATTTCCATAAATTTCATGTTCTTGAAAAAGCTTGACTATAGGAAGAAAATGGCTTTTATAATGAATCTTCCTCATGTTGTTGAGTATTGAGTATGAGTTGCTTATAGACTTCATGAGATGTGATATTGAGCATGCCTTAGCTTGGAGTAGAGATCTCCTCCTTGAATATGTGTTTTGTGTATAAATTGCATTTAGGCTCCATGAGATTTTGTTGAGCATTGCTTTTGAGTTTGGAGAAGATAGTTCCTCCTTAAGTGTAAGAAAACTGAAAAATTCATGCATATTGGGTTGTTAGAAGTAGTTCCTACTTCCTTGTGGTGCTTTGAGTATGTTGAGCTTGGAGTTGATGTGTCCTCCTCGGTTTTATGCATTTTGAAGAGTTGCATGCATGATGGGCTGCTAGTCTTGAGTCTTTTTGTTTAGAAATGTGCCTAGAATCTCATTTGACGACGAATGATCCCAAGGGGGAGATAATGTAACACCCCGGATTTGAAAGAGGTAAAGTAGCAGCTTTCCAAACCTTCCAGGTGTCATCCACGAAGGTCCAATCACGGCCCGTGCTGTGGGCCATGAACTGTAGGTGGGTCAGTGGATCAACCCCTCAGAAAAGGTCCAGGCGTGGACCACAGTGGCACCTATGGACCGTAGGTGAAACCACGCCCCATGGTCCAGTAGCCTTTGTTTGGCCCAAAATTCTCTGACAAGGAACCACGACTGACCATGATGGACTGTAGGTCAGTCGACAGTCTGTTGATCGGGGTTTTATGGTTTCTGAGCTGGCAGTTATTTTAGGGGCACATGGGTCTTTTCCGGTTTTAATTAAATCTATATGGTGTCATTTTGCCTAAACCTAGACCACTTATATAAGTATTTTAGACCCCTAAACTCACTCAATTAAGTCATTCTCTCAATTACCAAAAACAAAACCCAAACTTTCTCTCAAATATTCTCTCTAGAAGGTGGAAGAAGAAGAAGGAGGTTGAAGCTAGGTCAAGTTCAAGTCTCCCAATCTTCAAGCTTTTGGTAGGCTTTGTGACTAAGATATGATGGTTTTTCATCCATGGGATCCTTTCTCCCATGGAGTCCCTTAATTTCCCCAATTTGTGAAGTCTAAATCCCCAATTCTAGTTAGGGTTTCTTCCAATGTTGTGGGTTATGATGAATGTTGATCTAAATAGTTGGATTATGATTGTGTAGGATTGAATTGATAGAATTGCATGTTTTTAGGATGAAATTACATGTACCCATGCTTATACTATGATTTTAGAGTAGAATTGCTATGATTTAGGTGGATGCCATGAAGGGAAACTTTGTGGGTTAGATGTATCCTTATAGGATAGATGAATTGTGACTAGAATTGCTTGAGAAGGAAGCATAAATGATGATTATGATATGTAGTGCTTTGAGGGTGAATACCAAACTATTAATTGTTAAATGTTGATGTTATGATGGGGAAAGGTTACTTCCCATAATGAATTGATAAGCATGATTGAATGAATGTGAAAGGTTTACTCACATGAATGATTCTAGGTTGAAAGGATTGCTCACCTAAAATGAATCTAGACTAAAATGCTAAATGAATGATGAGGCTAGAGGCGACTACCCATGACCTCCATATGTTAAGGATATGAGGTGATTTCCCATAGTCCTTAGAATTGAACAAGAGGTGATTCCCCACATTCCTAATATGATGAAAGAACATGGAGGAGAGTACCCATGATCCTTATAAAATGATGTGGAGGTGAGTACATGTGTCATACGATGTGATTGTAGAGGCGAGTACCCATAATCTTAAAGTAAGGCAAGAGGTGAATACCCATTAGCCTTTATAATATAGGTATAGAGGTGAATACCCATTAGCCTTTATAATATAGGTATAGAGGCGAATCCCCATGTCTTTAAAAGTAAGTATGAACAGTGTGATTATGTTATGAAGATGATTTTCTTAGAGTGTTGCTAGATATGTCTTCCATGATGTAGGCTTGACTAGAGGCGGATGACCTAAGTCTTGGCTAAGGTTAAGTGAGGTTACTCAAAGAAGTATTCCCCTTTCATTATGATGCTTATTATGTCTTGATTATGCTTATGCCTTATTTCTTATGTTGACAAATGCTTATGTTATGTTCTTTATGCAAGCTACCATATTTAGTACATCTTTGTACTAATGCATACTCTGGCCTATATTCTTATCAAATGTAGGGTCCGGCGCTCTTGATTCAAAAACTTGTGGCTAGGTTCTTAGTTGATCAAGGAAGTGAAGATTTTGTAAGTCCTCTTTGTATTCGAGGATTCGATCACCCCTTTTTCTTTTATGTCTTTCTTTTCATGTTGGACTATGGTATGGGCTGCATCCCAAGATTTTATCTTTTATGTAGATGGTTTGAGACAATGATGTTAGACTTCCGCATTTTATGAAAGACTTTGATTGTTTGGAAAATGTTTTAAATTTCCACACATTTTCTATTACTTTATGTTATGATATGCTAAGTGGCTTGTATGAGGCCTTTCAGGGTCTTATACTCCATGTTACATCTAGGGGTACCCTGGGTCGTGACACTCTCATTTCTGGAAATCATTTCTGAAAGGTCTTGGTACTCAAATAAATCTCAGTACAACATTCCATCCACAGACGGATGGTTAGGTAGAGCGTACCATTTAGACCTTAGAGGACATGTTGAGAGCTTGTATGATCAATTTCGAGGGTAGTTGGGATGATCACTTACCTCTCATAGAGTTTGCCTATAATAGTAGATACCATTCCAGTATTCAGATGGCCCCTTATTAGGAATTATACAGGCGTAGATGCAGATCTCCAATTGGTTGGTTTGAAGTAGGTGAAGTAGCATTGATTGGGCCAGATTCAGTTCATGAAGCTATGGAAAAAAGTCAGCTCATCAGAGATAGACTTAAGACCGCTAAGAGTCGTCAGAAGTCCTATGCAGATGTAAGGAGAAGGGACATAGAGTTTGAGATTGATGATTGGGTTTTCTTGAAAGTGTCTCCTATGAAGGGGATGATGAGATCTGGCAAGAAAGGGAAGCATAGTCCTAGATATGTAGGTCCTTACAGAATCCTAAAAAGGGTTGGTAATGTGGCTTATGAGTTAGAGTTGCCAGCAGAACTAGCAGCGGTTCATCCAGTCTTTCACATTTCCTTGTTAAAGAAGTGTGTGGGTGATCTGGCATCCATAGTACCATTATAGAGTGTGGATGTGAAAGATAGTCTCACTTATGAAGAGGTTCCAGTTGAGATTCTTGACCGTCAGGTTCGTAGGTTTAGAAATAAAGAAGTTGCTTCAATGAAGGTTTTGTGGAGGAGTCAGTCCATAGAGGGAGCTACTTGGGAAGCAAAAGCAGCCATGAAGGCCAAGTATCCTCATCTCTTTCCTTCTTACTATGTTTCAGCTTCACGTAATAGTTCCTCTCAAGTCTCTCAATTTAATCTTGCGTAAATTCAGTCTTAGTGTAATATTCCTTCAATTGTTATTGAATTTTCAGCATAATTGTGTATTCTCATAACTCAGTTCAGTCAGATATCAATTTCTAGTACTTAGTGGTAGGGTTTGCATCTCTTTCCCTCCATACCCAGCTAGTTTAGACATCATTAGAGGACGAATGTTTCCAAGGGTGAGATATTGTAACACCTAGATCAGACTTGGACTTTGCAGCAGAAAACAATACAATTTGGTTAAGGTAGGGATCAAGGATCGTGAAAGGAACCACGGTCCGTTGACCTGCCGTGGTTCACACCCACCCAGAAGTGGTGGACCACGGGACCCTTCATGGGACGTGGATCACCACTCAAGCTGTGGGAAGGCTCGTGGGGACTAGGCAGAAATCACCCGACCCCAGGCCCCAAAACACGGATCCCACCACGAGTCGTGGTCTTGATGACAGGATGTGGGAGGGTCCGTAGTCCTGAGCCAGCAGACCCCCAACCAAGTGAAGACCATGGTGACCTTCACGGTCTGTGGTCCTCTACATGGTCCGTGAGAGGGATCTTGGTTGGACCTCTCTAGAAACCAGTAGTCATTGGCCAGAAACCACGACCAATACGACGAACCGTGGTCCCTTTGACGGTCTGTCAATGGCGTCGTGGTCGGCCTCTGTCAACTTTTAAGTTAGGGTTGTATTGGTCTTTTCCCCTATGCTTTGGACATTTAAACTCACCTAAACTACATCGTTTTGCTCAGTTTAAGCCTAGTATTCTAATCAGAACCTATCCTAATCGATCCATTCATCAAACTTGAGCAAAAAGGAAAAAGAGTCGACCAACCCCCTCAAGAACACGCAATAGGTTTTCTTCAATTCCAGCTGCGAAATCGAAGGATTTCTCCGTAGATTTCATCGCCAGGTATGTCGGATTTCACTAGTGGATTCCTTTCATCCACTAGGTCCCTAGAATACAGTCAGATTCTTGATTCTCCATATTTTTGTCTAGACCTAGGGTTTCTAAAACCTTGGACAATTGTTGTGATTTAGTTGTAGTATCCTAAATCGAATTAGCTTGTCTCTTGGAAAGTTTTCTTAGTTCCTTGCATGAAACTCAGAACCCTAGTTGTATAAATTCATTTAGTTCATGAATTATACTTGCTATGTCAGTTAAACAAATAAACATGCCTCAGATATCAAATATTACAATGTCAATACCTAATGTTGCATTCTCATATTTGCATGTCAGAATATTGAGCTATCCAATATTTTAGTTATGTTGTGTCATATACATGTTCAGTTGGGAGTAGACTTAGCACCGAGTTGGACTAGGGTTCAGCGTACTCTCATAGTCCCAGAACTACGTGCCCCTGTAGGTTTATAAGTCCCCTCTGTTGGGCATCAGATTTAGTGATCATGCCAGTCATTCCTTTATAACCCTGGCAAGGTATATTGGGTCCTCTCGATGGGCGTATACATCGGACTCCACGGTTAGCTCACGTGGTTTTATGTCGGTTAATAGTATCTCCCGCAATCAGACTCTAGTGCATTTGACCAGGTCTTCAGTTTATACTTCAGTAATCAGTTTCAGCATGTTATGTTCATAATCAGTACTTGGTCATTGCATTTAGCTCAACATTTCAGTTATGTTTCAGTATGTATACTTTTGTTCAGATTATATCATTGCTCAGTTGTGCCTTGTTCGGTTTATGCACTTATTCAGTTATATTTTATATCATCCATGCTCAGTGCAATCCAAGTACTGACGCATACTCTGCGCTACATCCTTTCATGATGTAGGTTTAGGTCCTCAGCAACCAGATCACGTGTAGATCAGTTCCCGATCCATATTCAGCAGCATCAGTGGTGAGTCCTCATACTTCGAGGATAATAGACATGTTTTTCATATTCAGTCTTTTATTTCAGTTTTCAATTTTGCTAGTGTTAGTTGGGGACATGTCCCAGCAACTTTTGTCGGTTAGAGGCTTTTTCAGACATAGTATTAGTTTCAACTTTAGTTTTGAGTTATTGTTCAGTATCACTGAACTCTTAGAATGTTATATATATTCATATTCGTATTGGGTATTTCCCGATCTTTCAGTTATCTCATGTTTTAGCTTCTGCAGAGTATCTCTTTATTCAGTTGTTTTAGTATGCTTATGATATGCCAGCTTCAAGGTTAGCTTGGGGTCACTCGTGATCCTAGGTCCCGTGTTTGCATCAAGGGGGTAGCCTCAGGGCGTGAGAGACGATGAAACTTGAGAAACTCAAGCCTAATAAAGCATTTAGGAATCCTTCAGCTTGTTCCTCTACTTTTTCCTCTAAGATCTCATGTACATCCATAAAATTTCCTAGTTCCTCTCCTTTAATTTTTTTGTTACCTCAACTCCTTCTATAGAATGTAAGGCTCTTTGTTTTGTATTGATGTCCAAGGAAACACCTTTCCTTACACCCGCAACAAATGCCTTGTTCCCTCAATGACTCAAGGTTAATAAGTAGATTGCTTCATTTTTAATGGAGCTCTAAATTGTAGTCTTTGTTTAGGGTACATTATTCTCAAAGGTTGTTGGACGATGGGGATATTAAGTGTCTATCAAGAGTAGTTTGTGGATTTCCTGGTTATGAATAAGGTCTCTAAAAGTCACGATCCAAATTACAGGGACATGCAGACACCTATTCTAATCTAATTAGATAGACAATTTTTCACCAACCTTCCCCATTTAAGAGAAAAACACTCTAAATAAAAGTATTTGCATTGATAAGGTAAAAGGAAATAAGAAAATTCCTTTCGGACTTTACAAAATATTCAACAACTCTCAAGGACATAGTCTAGATAGGTACAAGAGCTTATAATAGAGTACATGCATAATATAAAATAAATACACATGAAAGAGATACAACTTTCGCTTGAGAATAAAGTGGGTAGAAGTTGATGCTGAATAACTGTTATTCATGCTTCAAACCCTGAAACAAACCTACATCAACCAAAGGTGTAGTAATAGTAGTATCAATACACAGCACGTACTAAGTATGCATCATAGGCCAACCTTGATAAATATCACGTAAAGATATCAATAAATAAATAGAAACAACAAGCATAAACATATATATCACCTTTTTAGGTGAAATATTGACCCATCAGTCCAGTTTTATTATTTATTTTAAAACAAAATATAAATAATGTTATGATGTCCCAAAGGACCAGCCCAATATCCAAATGAAAACAACAAAAACTATCTAACCTTTAAATAAGAAATAAACATCTTGTTCGTGTCGACTATTCCTCTTCTACTTTGAGATGTAGGGGTTTTCCTTACATACTTTCTCAATTGTTTCTCCATGTTATCTTCATTTTGAGTTGCACCGTCTTTGCTCCAGGAGTCACTTGGAGTTGGTCTTCTCCGATTTTATGATAAGCTTTTCATCTCTTTTCCGATAGTTGATGTTTCAAGCTTGTAAGTTTTGTATTCTGTTTTCATTATCTATCTCAAATCTATTATTTCCTTTTTTAAGTTGAATTCCTTGTATTTTTAGACAAATGTACTTAGGATGGGCTCTTTTAGTTGATGTTGCTTTTGTAATTTCGTAGAAATCAGATTTGTTTTGTACATTTCTCCCTTTCCATATTTCTGAAACTCATTGCGTGGTCTTTATGGTGTTGTATCCTTCTACTCCTGACTCAAATGTAGGGAATCATTGTTTTTTCTGAATTAATTATTCTTTTTTCCATTGATGGTATCGACTAAAAATCTTGAAAGTGTGTTGTAATCTCTTCCTCAAAAGCTAGATTTGTAAAGAAATCTGCTAGCTTATTTCCTTTTTCTGAACACATGTGTAATCCCAATTTGTAATTGTTGCATCATCTGATTCTCTCTACTTCTTGTGTGACTTTTCGTGGTGGTTTCTGAACATTATGAGTATGTTCCTTAGAATCATCGATTTTGTCACTATGTTAGCATTAAGAATTCCTTGGCTAAGACAGTATCTCATGGCTTTATGAATTGATGTAGTCTCTTCCAGTAAAGTTGAAGCCTCTCCTATCTATCTTGCCTTCCCCTAAATTAGATCTCCAATGACATTCCTTAAATAAAAACCGTAGGAACTTAGACATGGATTTCCTTTGTTTGCTTCATCTGTGTTGATTTTGATTGTACATATGACTATTTCCTCCACTTTACTAATCAATAAATATAGTTTAGGCTTGTAATTTTCAAGAACTATATCAGTGTCGGCTAGTCCATTAGTGATAAAGTTAACTTGGGATAGTTGACGCTAATCATCTGATTAATTATTAATTGGACCTGATAAAGTATCCTCCCATAAATAGTATTTTCTTTATGTTTCCTTGAGTTTCTTCTCTTTCATGATTTCCATATAGTAATGGTTGGTAAGACTCAATATATGTGCTAAATCTTTGGAGATTGCAAAGATGTCCATCACTTTAAGATTACTTGTTGCAGTTGCGCAACCTATCAAAGTGTACACCTGCACAAGAAGCAAAATGTATCAATAGCCTTGCCACTATTGGAGATGTTAGAAATAAGTGTATCAGTGTCTCCTCCTTAAAATCATCACGATACCATCATCTAGATACTCGAGTGATGTTTATTCTTTGAGAGTATCAATAATTAGGGTTCTTCACACGTATGCCCTCCATAGGAAAAAAACTGATTTTAAGTTGTCAACCTTTTGTCCATATATGCTCAGGTAGTTGTTATTGTTCCTAATCCTTTCTCATCATCTCCTAGGCAGATGTTATTGTGAAATTTTCATTTGTAATGCTTGATGTTCCTTAGCTTGACTCCTTGTTAAAGACTTGCTTAAATTAGTGCTTTTTCAGCTACATCAATATTTTAGATTTTAATTGTTATAATCTATTTATTAAAAACTTTTTTACGGGGACCTTTCAGTTTTATTGGGATTTATTCAATTCAAATATTTTTACATTGCTTCATTGTGTATTAATATTTTTTTTTTGATTTTGCATGTTTGAACAACATTTACTCCACAGATTTTGATACTTGATGTATAAAAGGATGTAGAGTCCATATTTATTTTTTTCTTCAAAACCCCTCAACCTTGCGCACCTTAAGATTTATTTACATAATTATGTATTAGCATATCAAATTTTTTGTACTACTTTCAATATGATCAAATTGCAATTTTTTAAATTTTATAGATGACTGGAGATTCTTTTGTATTGTCTCTGTTTGAGAAAACAATTGCAACACTTCAGGTAAATGTTGTGTTGGCACTTGTTCTCTCCATGCAATTGTGGATTTGTCCCAACCTTTTAATGAAACTTTTTCTTTTTTGAGATTTTGTCTTCTTTGAAAGTTGGCCTAATGTCATAGATGATCTTATTTTTAATTTTTTTTTGTTTTATTTGTAACTGTTGTTCTCACTGATGGGTAGGGTTGGAAAGGGTTGCGGTGGTTGAATAAGTTGTAAGGATAGATTTTCCCTTCGAGTGATAATTGTGTAATATAAGGATATATGTTAATAAGGTCTAGTGTGAAGACCTGCCACTCATTACACCAGTTAGGCGCTAGGTGGAATAAGGTTTTCCATGTGGAAAGCTTACAGTGGAAGAACAATAGTCCTTAGTGGAATATTGTATAAAAATATGGACAATTCCTTGAAAGACCTTATAATCTCATGGATTTGCATGGAATGTCCTTGGAATCTTCTAGTCGTATAGAGTATTCTAGAGAGAGGACTTGTTTATAAATAAGTAGGAA
Organism: Solanum verrucosum; assembly: GCF_900185275.1. NCBI lineage: Eukaryota > Viridiplantae > Streptophyta > Magnoliopsida > Solanales > Solanaceae > Solanum > Solanum verrucosum. The sequence goes on along the minus strand of NW_026020202.1, from coordinate 455,376 downwards.
CTTGTATAACTACTATTATTTGTCTAATAGTCTCTAGATGAGTAGTATAAATAGAGGGACATTCACTTGTAAAAATCATCAATCAAATCTTCAATGTCTTGACCAATATAAAAACTTTTTAAGCAATTCTTTTGTGTCTTTCTTTAATCCAGTATTCCCTTAGCGATCTAGTATTTAAAAGGCTTACTTGAGCTTCCGAGATCATGAAAGATTCATGAGTGAGTTGTCATATGTCACACGGTGTGCTTAATTAAAGTCTAATTTTGTGAAAATGTTGTAAAAGAGCAAAGGTTAATACTAAGGGAATGGAAAAAAGTGAGACATTTATGCTGCTAGCATCGGCAACATCCAGTAGGATAGTGGAAAGAAGCACTAAAAGTGGAAGAATAATGCGAAGAAGAATAAGGGTTTGTTGTTCTAGACTACAATAAACAATGCACTAACATCTCACTCACATTCGGCTAGTGAGAAGAGTGATGAGGAACATGGGGAGAAATCCATAGACGTCACTCCTGAAATAGAGTGGATCCCTAGGGTTGACACACTGAGGCAGTGTGTGGAAATCTTAGGAAAAATCTTGAACGAGGTAGATAATAAAATGAAAACTCTTGAAGACTTCACTTTTGACAATAATGACATCCGTAAAGAGTTGGAGGGGCGTAAGTGTGAGTAATATGAGATAAAGGAAACCATCACTTTCTTAGAGTGTAGGCTCATAGATGCATTAAGCACAATTGAAACCATGAGGAGGAGATGGAATCACTCAAGGGTGGAATTGAAGTTGAAGGATCTGTAATGTCCAATGGATATAGAGAGGCCAAGATTGAGGCTCCCAAGCCATCAATGTTCAAAGGCACCCATGACGTACAAGAGGTGGAAAATTTCTTGTAGTACTTGGAGAACTATTTCAAGTGTAACAGAGTAAAGAGAGACGAGTGATCTTGGGCATATTTATATGTCGAATTATCCATGTTTAACATGAGTTTAAGAACATTCACTAATCCAATTTACATGTTTTGACTGAGGATTGCGATGATTACATACTAATATACATGATTAGCTATTTTGTAGGGTTCCTAAAAGAAGTGAGTAAGGACAAAAAAAGGAAACAAGGGCGACAAAGTAGAAGCCTGGCGCGCTGCCCCAGCCCCAAAGGTGTGACAGTGGCGCAATGCGCCAGATCAAGAATTACAAAGGGGCAATTTTGGCACACTGGCAGCGCGATGCGCCAGCCTTTCAGGCGCGACGCACCAGCCCTAATAGACTGTTGTAAGGAATTTGATTTAATTAGGATTCCTTCTTGTGCTAGAATTGTAAATAATATTCCTAAACACTATAGATAGGACCTAGGGTTATTTTGTAAGGGTTCGAATTTTTTTTAGTGTGCAAGATCAAGGATTAATGCATTGTAATAGGTTTCGATTCTCTAACTCTTTCTTTAATTGTTAATCGCATGAGCAATATTTATTTTGAGTTTTTGAATATTATGAGTGGCTAAATTCACTTATTCTGAGTTGTAACTACGGATGTTTGTTGAGTATCAATAGTTTTGAATTAATTATGGGTTATCATTTTAAGTCGCTTCTATATTTTTATTTTAGTATTTCATGACTGGCCATCATAGATATAAATCTCTTGTCTACTTTTAAACTCGGGAGACGCTAAGGTAGATGCACCAAATGATACAGAAAGCTTGATCTTCCATTAAATTGAGTTGATTTGTGTTTAGGAGTGACGCCAGGATGATGTCACGCTCCGAGCCTACACCCTAGCCGTGGTCGGCACTCGAAGACCATTGCTGGCCTCAAGCGAACCCTTGGCCTGGCTTACTAAATCAGCGGAAGACTTAACTCATCATATACACATTTAAGAAGTAACTAGAATGTTATAAAGGAACATTCAACTGGCCATTAAGGCAAACTCAAGTCTTTAACATATGAAATGAAAAGTAAAGACAACTGAATTAACTAACTGACTGTCTGACTATCTATTAAGCCTCTAAACAACTGAGATGGATGTCGGGACAGGCACACAACATCCTAATGAACTAATACTAAAACTGAAAGTAATGTAAATGAGTCCTCTGGAATGCAAAGTGGCTCACCAACAAACTCTAAACTGCTCACTGGATCAACGAATGCGTCGGATGCCAATCCTAGTTACTTGTGTCTACATCATAATATAATGCAGGCTAACTGGCATCAGTACATTGAATGTACGAGTATGCGAGTTGGAATGCTAAAACAATATAGGCTCGAAAGAGATTATGAAAGAAACACTTACCTTGGCTCTTCTCAACTCCTGAATACTTGAATAAACTTATTTCATTATAATGTAGTTTAAAACAAGCGCAATATAAAGAAAATTGTTGAAAACATGTTGTCAATTCATAATCACAATATCATAAAAAGACAAACCATGCTCCCTCTCAAAGTCTACTTGTGCAATGCATGAATGAAGTCTCATAACCCCATTCAGACTAAGTAGAACCCCATGAGGAACCATGCTACTACTGCTGTGGGAGTTTCTCTAATCGACAACCATCACTTAAGAACTATAGTGATGATACAACACTTTACCTCACGCTGTCGAGGCCCGTCCTATACCTTGCCATGATATAGGAAGCTAACTCACTAAGTGGATCCACTAGTCTATACGAAAAGGATTCATATAAAAAGTATGACTCTTTTCAACCCATGATGGCTACATGGTTTATGGAGACTTGAGTTAATATGAACTCGCATCCCCATATCGGTGCTTAATACTACTCCCAAAAATATACTTAGTTCTTTATGTTTAAAAACATACTTCTTATGTGATTTTAGATTAGTGCTCAAAAACTTAGCTCAAAGGCTATCTTGGAAATCTCAGTTTCCCTCCTCGCTTCATTTAGAAAGCAATTTCTCTTTTCTGAAAACTAGCCCGAAGGCTCTTTGAAAAAAATCATAGTTCCTTTCTTGCTCAAATGTGAAAATATTTATAAACTTCTTTGGGAATACTTAGTTCCCTAATAACTTTTGAGAAATGAACTCAACTCTTTACTCTTTACTTTACTTGAAACTTGAGCCTTAAAATGAAGTTTAAACGTTTAATAGAAACTCTTGAAAACTATAAGAAACTTTGCTTTGACTTGCTTCTTAACTTCTAGACTTGACTCTTAACTTCTTTGACTTTGACCTTAACTTTCCTTGAATTGGATTATGGATTCAAGGTTCATGATCTCATGTGTATGGATTATTTCATGATGTTTAGATGTACCTTAGAGTGTTGGAATCAACTAGAAAACATAGGTACATTTCTTAGGAACAAGTACAAAAAGGTGGGGAACGAATGGGGAGAACTGGCGTCCCTGACACTCTGAGAGGCGCGGGGCGCCAGCCCTCAAACTTCAGAGAAGTCTGGCTGGCGCGACACACTAGAGGCCATACTTCAGAGAAGTTTTTTGTGGCGCCCTCTGGCAGGCACGGCGCCCCAGCCTTTTTGCCCAGCGACTTCCGACTTTTCTATTCCGTTCTTCCTCTCTAAACCTCCCTAACTTCCATAGTTCCTTACCCAAACACTTAGGATCAATTGTACTCTCAATATACAACCAATCTAACTCGAAAAACAACTCAGAAACATGAATCAACTCACCCCCAAGTATCAACAACTCAACCAACAAGAATTCTACAATTTGTTCTTCAAGAACCTTACTTCTTCAATATGTAAACAACTCAAAACAATTGGATTGAAAAAAGTTGGTATGTGGGTGAACTAACCCAACACAAAAATATCTCACAAACCTTGTAGGGATCACCCCCGACGAATTCCACAAGTTAAACTTCGACGATCTTGGCGATTCTTCTTCTTTCTCCTCTTCTTTTCTCTTCTCTCAAAACCCTAACCCTTCTTCCAAAAGCGTAAACTGATCTAATTCAGCTTAGGCCCCTAATTAATTACAAAAAAACGAATTGAAATAAAAGGGTAAGGAAAAGACCAAACTACCCTTTAAAAATCCGGATTGGACCTTATTCTAACAGCTCAACTTCCAAAGGGGATAACTCACTCATACGAACTCGAATTTCCGTAAACTCAACGGCATTGGAAAGATCCTTCCATGATATTTGCAACCATATCTGGAAGTAAACCTAACTCATTCTGAGCTAGGAATTATGGCCATTTGAAGTTTACCAAAACTCAATTTTTCCTTACTTGACAAATTTCAAGATTTTTAATTCTTTCCAAAAATGACTATTTCCAATTATAATCTTCTTCCTAGTTATTTCAAATTGCGAGATGTTACAGACGAACACCTAGCTTGGTAACAAAATAGGATGAAATATAAATGCTCGCCAATTAGGATTCCCTATCCCTTCTCAATGATGTAATTAGACAACTAATTGGAGTAGGCGATTAGAGGTTGAGAGACCATGATCATAAAATCAACCCTGTAAAGAAGTGACTTGATAACCTAAATTAGTTCATTACTTGTGATGCGATACTTGAAATCCAAAGCATGTGGTAGCCCTGGAATTGTCTCTTACTTGTTTAAACCATCAAATTGAAGTTGTTCGCACTAGTTACTTTATTTATTAAATTTGTCGTAGTAGTAATAAACAACAATTAAAATATTTTGAAGATACTTTTGTTGAATTGTGGTATTAAGTTGGTTATTATAAATTGATCGTAAGTCCTTTGGGTACGATAACTCGTTTCTAAAATTAACTATACTACTTATGCAACCACATACACTTGTGTGTGCATTTGGGCGCAACAACGAGAATAAGATCAAGAGTGTCATGTTATATATCTCTGAGATGGACATGTTGTGGTGGAAGTGAAAGGAATCTGAGACAGGAAAGGGGTATTGCACCATCAATACATGGTAGCAATTCTGAGCTGAGTTCAAGAAGGCCTTCTTTCCCAACAACATCATCTATGAGGAGAAACGCAAGTTTCGGGAGTTGAAGAAGAAGGAAACATACGAGCATATATGAAGGAGTTCCCAGCCTCATAGATTAAGAAATGATGTTCCACTTCATGGATGGACTGCAAAATTAGGTCAGGACGGAGTTAGAACACCAGCAAGTCAATACTATCGATGAAGTCATCACACAGTCTGAAGCTTTAACATACTTTAGGCATGAAAAATAGGACAAAGGCAAAAAGAATGAGATTGAAAGTAGTCATGCCAAAGGTAGGGAAGATTGTTTCAAAGACAAAACAACAACATCCACACCCCAAGAATCACGACACTTACAAGTCGGAAGACAAGAAGTTTGGACATCCAAGCTATGCCGGGAAGAAGTTGCAAAGTATAAAAAGAGATGGATGATACATATGTGGTGGACCGCATGGCTATGCCAACTACCCTAAAATAAATACCCTTGGTTCCATATTGCAAGAACAGAAAGAGAAGGGTACACAAGAACAATGACAATATTTGGGCACAATGCAATTAAGAATGGTTGGACTATGCGGAGCTGTCGCAAAGCAATCGGGAAAGCCAAAGGAACACAACACATAATATGTAGAAATATTTATCAATGGATGACCAGCTCGTGTTATGGTAGACTCTGGTGAGAAGGACAACATCCTGACCAAGATAGTATCGAAAATATTGGGGTTGAGTTTCAACCTAAATGACATCCACCTCAAGATGATCAATGAACCACCAACTCACATGTGCAGAGTCCCTCGTGGAGTAACCATCACATTAGGCAAGTGGCAAGGTAAAACCAATTTTGCTATCGCTCTCTTAGATATCTTTGACCTCATTCTCGGGCAAGAGTTCTTCCAAAAGTGTCACATGATGATCAATACCTACCTCAAATGACTTTTGGTCATGAAGAAAGAAGGATCATGTATGGTACCCCTAACTAAGGAGCCAAAGACAGATGGACAAGCTTAACTATATTTCATGGAGCTTGTGAAGGGCCTAAAGAAAGGGGAGCCGATGTTCATCGCCAGCATCGCGAGTCTGGGTGAAGATAATTGTGCTAAAGAGACACTTCCACCATACATAGAGAAAGTTCAAGAAGAAAACAAAGATGTGATATTAAAAGAGTTTCCAAGGCACTTACCTCCTAGGCGCGAGGTAGAACGTAAGATCGAACTAGAGCCTGAAAAGCCACCTACTTATTCCCCATATCGAATAGCTCCACCCAAGTTAGATGAGTTGAGGAAACAGTTGAAGGAGTTGCGCAAATCCAGTCACATTTGTCCATCTAAAGCACCCTATGGAGTGCCAATCTATTTCAAAAGAAGAAACAAAGGTTGTAACACTTATGCATAGATTGTCAAACGCTCAACAAAGTGATAATAAAAAACAAATATCCCATCCCGCTCATTACCGACTTGTTCGAAAAACTTGGACATGCCAAGTATTTTAACAAGATAGACCTTCGAATAAGGCTAGTACCAAGTTTGCACAGCAGAAAAGGATGAGCCAAACTAGAGCCCATCATTTAGGGTTGATTAGTATTGTTTTGAGGGAAGTACCATACTGGTAGAGGGTTGCATGTGTGTTGTAGCATGCTATGTGATTTACTTGTTTAATTACTTGTTTATGGAGCGTGATTTGGCCTTAGAGTAGGATAGACTAGTGTTGCCTTAGACCCATGCACCTTGCGACTATAGTATGTCTCCGACATTGTTTCGAATGGACTAGCTCCTTGTAGACTAGAATAGCAGACTTGGGTCTGATACTATAAGCCTTAGCTTAGACTTTTGCGCTACTTGTTAACCTTTTTATTTTGTCTCCCTATTTCTGCGGCTCTGAGGAGTTACCAAAGGTTGTGTTATTTCTTGGGATTAGAGTACTTTAGGATTAGAGCCTTTTTGTTATATCATTGTGGGTGGACGTCAATCCATGGTGGCTTGAAGCTTACTTCAGATACTCTTCGAAGTCGATATTCCCTTGGGAACTCTTTCTAGATGGGCGGCTGACGCCCTTGGGAGTGGCTCTCTGGCTAGGTGGCCTAGATATCAGAGATCCTCTATAGAGTTGCATGCCCCCAAGGCATTCTTGCTAGCTGGGCAGTTGAAGCCCCTAGAAGTGGATTGTATGGTTGGGTGGCCTAGGTTGATAGTCACTCTTGCTAGCTGGGCTGGGAGTTGACAGATTGAGTTGATTGTTACTCTTTCTAGCTAGGCTAGTAGTTGACTGGTTCTTGGATTCAGATCTGGATTACTCTTCTATCTATGGACTTAGTTATTTTGTGTACATGTCGGGCATATGGGGTCCATTCGAGTTTAATTTAAACTTGAGCACGAGTATACCTTCTGGGCTTATGGGGTCCAGTTAGGTTTAGTTTAGTTGTACCTAGTGTTACTTACGGTATGTTTCCTTATCCGCTTTGACCTCTGTTTGTGGCTAGAATCTATTTTTTCATATTGTCTTTACCTTCTTTCTCGGTTGGCCTATGATGCCTACAGAGTACCTTATTTTGGTACTTATGCTACACTCTGCATATTTTTGTGATGCACGTCCTAGTACCAGCTACCAACAGTAATCTCTCATGTTATGTTTCGCAGTTTGGGGATATCATAGACGAGGGTGAGCACTTGTCATTTTGGATCAGCATGTCTCCTTGTGTACATATGTTAGCTTATTTTTTACCTTTGAGATGGCTTGTTGTGGTCCACTTTTGGGACTTGTATTTATTATTGTTTGACAGCTCTATACTCGTGACTTGTAGGTTCTGAGAGGGTATCTATTGTATATAGTTTTGGGTTTGCATTTTGTTTCTGCCTTTTATTATTGTTGTATTATTTTCTGTTTAGTTCTACCCTTCTGCCCATTACTTGTCGTTTTGGGTACAGTTCCACTTACCTACTAGTGGATTTAGTAGATGCCATCATGACTCTGAAAGTCGGGCCCTAACATAAAATCCTTTGAAATTCTTGGATATTTCCTTTGAATTTCCCATATCTTTTAATTAGTTTCTGTTTCTTTTCTATTATTGCTTCAGCACTCTAATATTTACTTTGATATTTGTGATGTCATTAACATTGTTGTTATCATGTAAGCTGGTTAATGGCATATATTGTTGAGTGGGTTTGACATACTTTATGTCATAGAAAAAGCGGTGAAAGCACAAATATTGGTAGATCATTTGGCTGAAAGCCCAGTTGACGAAGAATATAAACCTTTGAAGACTTACTTTCCCGATAAAGAAGTAGCTTTAGTGGGGGAAGACATTTCTGAGGAATACAATGGTTGAAGGATGTTATTTGACGAGGCCAAGAATTTAAATAGGTCTGGCATCAGAGTTGTTTTGATCTCGCCAACTGGTCAGCGTTATATTATATCAGCAAAACTTTGATTTCTTTATTCCAATAATATGGCTCAATACAAAGCTTGCATTTGGGATTTTGACGGACAATTGATTTAGAGGTCCAAGAGATGTTGGTAATTAGAGATTCAGGTTTATTGATTCATCAGGTATGAGGTGAGTGGGCAGCCAAGAATCAAAAGTTGCTACCATATCTGGAATGTGTGCACAGGTTGTGCAAGAGGTTCATCAAAGTGGAATTCAAGCATGTTCCAAGAATTCAGAATGAATTCACAGACACTTTAGCCGCCTTGTCCTCTAAGATTTGGCATCCAGATCAGAATTACATTGATATTGTTCACATTCACATACATGAGCAACCAACATGTTGCTTTTATTGTGAGGAAGATCCTGACGAAAAGCCTTGGTACAATGATATTCAATGGTATTTGAAGAATGGTGACTATCTAGAGAATGCAACAAATGTACAAAAACACATGATTTGGAAGTTAGAAAATCAATTCTTTTTAAGTGGAAAAGTACTATATAGGAAGACTCTAGATTTGGGTATGTTAAGGTGCGTCTGTGCTGGAGAAGCATCTAGGCTGGTTGAGGAGATACACGCGGGAACATGTAGTACTCACATGAATGATTTTACTATGGAAAAGAAGATTCTAAGATCAAGATATTTTGATTAACCATGGAGACAGATTGTATCTATTATGACTAGAAATTTCATCAATTCCAAACTCATACATACATTATCTTAGTCCCTCCCAACGAACTCCATCTTACTAGCTCACCTTGGCCTTTTTCAGCTTGGGGTATGGATGTAATTGGCCCAATTAAATTGGCGGCATCTTATGGACACAGATTCATTCTTGTTGCAATTGACTACTTCGCTAAATGGGTTGAAGACACCTCCCACAAATCTGTCATAAAGAAGGTTATAGATGATTTTTTTCAAAAATCACTTCATTTGTAAGTTCGGAATCCCTGAGTCAATACAGATATTGGAACCAACCTAAACATTGATTTGATGAAAGCATTCTATGAGAGATTCAAGATCAATCATCGAAATTCTACAGTATACAAGCCATAAAGGACTGAAGTGGTAGAGGTTTCAAAACAGAATATCAAGAGGATACTACGCAAGATGATTGACAATTATAAGCATTGGCATGAAAAGTTACCATTTGATTTATTAAGGTATCTTACTACCATCAGAACTTCTACTAGGGTTACATCTTATTTTTGCTAGTTTATGGTAATGAAGCTATTATACATGCTGAAGTGGAACCATCTTTGAGGATCACTCAAGAAACAGTGTTGAAAGATGCTAAATGGGTGAATAATCGATTTGAGAACTTAACAATAATTGACTGAAGTAGGATTAATGCAATCTATCATGGTCAATTCGATCACAATAGAATGACTAAAGCTTTTATCAAGAAGGTCAGACCAAGACATTTTCACTTGGGAAATTGGTTCACGAGCAAATCTTTCCAAATCGATACAAGGCAAAGGGTAAATTCTCACTGAATCTGCAAGGTCCATTGATGAGTACTAGATTTTGACTCATTTAGGGCTTTGTTTTGATAGTTTATAGTCCTCAAATGCCTAACTTATGCTTCAAACTGATATTAAAATATTGATTTGTAGCAACGAAGGCAAAAGGAGCAAGGCAAGGACACTACCAGGTGAAAAGGAGCTAAAAAGAATCGTTGGACCACCGATTGGATCGTATAAAGTCACAGAACCTTTAGGATTAAAAGCCAAGGAAGAACGGTGATGATATGGAGAGATAAGCACGTCGCCGACCTGGTCGGTGATGCTCGACTTACCTCTCCCAATGGTCCTTGCAGCTGAAATTTTGGAAACTATAAATTTAATTTTAAAGAGTTCAAAAGAGTCTTGGTTTTATTATTGAAGTCCAGTTTTAGTTTTCTTCCGTTTTTGGAGAGTTTTCTTAGTATTTTCCATTGGAGAACAGCTTTGAAAGGTTTTTCAAGTAGATTTGAAGTGAGTCTTTAATTTTTAGTACTTTAGAGCATTTTACAGACTTGGATTGAAATACCCAAATCATGGAGAATGTTTTTGGTATTAACTTTTATCTTTTTATGATGCTTGGCAAAAACCCCAATTCTTGGGGTGTGATCATGTGATTATTTGCTTAATTAGCTTATGGGTATTGTGAAATTAGCTTATAATCAATCACATCCCAAGAATTCTGATGTACTTGTCTAATCCCCTGTTTTAGTGATTATTGTAGTTGTTAATTGATATCTTAAAACCCCTCATCTGGCATTCGTTGTCAAACCTTTGAATTATTTTGTTTGATTTTCACAATGTCTACTTCTATAACCGATTAGAATCGCATCTTTACTTCCTAATAGAATCTGACATGGTACTGCTCCATGTGGGTTCAACCCCAACCTTTCTTTGGGTTATATACTAGATTACGATAGCATATACCTATTTTTTTGGGTTTTGACAGACGTACCACTCATACTAGCATAATTGGATGGTGAAATCTAGCCCAGACCTATCAACTTAGATGTTGTGAAGATATATTACATCTAAGTTTGATTCCTACTATTTACTTTATAATTTGATACTACGTAGAACCTGATTCCCATTTATAGAGGAGATATGTAAGGGCTTACGTAAGCGCTCCTATGGAGTTCGGTCTCATCCTAATAAAATTCACATTTTTTCGTAATTATACAACTAGGGTAGCAAATGAGATAATTAAATTTAAAGAAAAATTGCAATTACAAGAAAAAGAAGAAAATAGCCAAGATAATCTACCCGAAATAAGAATTGATGAAATAAACAACGATGATCTAGAACAACATTCGGAAACAAGCGAAACATATACGAAACTTTTAGCAAACATAGATAATACAAAGAATTTAGAAGTAAATACAGAAGACGTAGACATGGAGGAAAAACCTAGCACATCAAGAGTAAAAAATCCAAAAAAATTTAATCCAAAATATTATAATGAAAATTATGAACAATATGATAAAGAAAAAACTACATAGGATAAAAGATTAAGTAAAAAGTTGACGCCTAAACCAATAACTGGACAACATGATTTTTTAGATTTAGACTGTGTAGCAGATATAAATAAAACAATCTAATTATGGATAGGATACATATCAAAACAATTAATAGATAACAAGATAATAATAACAAAGGGACCAGGATACATAGAAAGAACACTTATAGGAACAGTAAAATTATGGCTACAAAATTTAACAAGTGAAAGCTTAACAACTTTAAGAAATAATAAAAAATTTGATGGTGGAATAGCCACTACAACTATGGAAATATTAAATAAATACGAAATAGCTATAAGAAATGAATTTAGTAGTATGACAACAGAGGTAGAAGAACAAAATAAAGAAAAAGTCATAAATCGGAATCCAATGACAAAATTAGCAATATGTAATATGTGTTACATAGATGAATATACATGTGCATTTAGAGAATACTATTATAAAGGAACATATAGCACAGAAGAAAGTAAAGAAATAAGAAAATTATATGTTACAAAATTACCAGAACCTTTTAATTCAAAAATAATAAAAAGTTGGAATGAAGCATAATTAATAGACACCTTAGGAGCTAGACTGAAATTCTTGCAACAATGGTTTATGGAACTATGTGAAAAACATAACGAAGAAATAAAAATGGAAAAATATTAGTAAAAAACTTGGCATGTTGCAAAAATAAAACAGCACCTCAATTTGGTTGTACGGATAGATATTATAAAAATAAAAAGAAATATAATAAAAAATACAGATCAAAATATAAATATAAAAAACCAAGAAGAAGGTACTATGTAAAAAATTACAAAACCAAAAGACCATATAGACCAAAAGAAAACTAACGGAATGTACTTGTTATAATTGTGGAAAATTAGGACATATAGCTAGATATTGTAAATTACCTAAAAATCCAAAGAAAAAACAAATATCAAAAATAATAATAGACGATGAAAAATATACGCAGATAGAATACATAGATTATGAATTAGAAAGTGAAGATAGCATATACGAAATATCAGAAAATGAAATAGATAATGACATAGAAATAGAATCAGATAATGAATTCTATAATATAACAAATGACTGAAGCAGACATACAAATAATAAATAAAGAAGAACATCAAGACGAAGAATCTTTAGAACAAAAAATAATATTTGATAATAGTATATTTGAGCAAATAAAAGGAAAAGAATTAGACCTAAGCGTAGCAAAAATATTCGAAATACCAACAATAAGAAACTGGTTTAAACGACAAAAAGAAGAGTATTATGTAGCAAGTCAAAGAGAACATATCATAGATTGCAAATACACTAAAGGAAAGACCAAAATACCAATAATAAATAAACGAATAATAAATAAAGAAATACAAGATATTAAGGCTAAAAATCCAATTAAATATGTACATTTAGGAGGAATAGAAATATTAATAAAAGCATGTTTTAGAGAAGGAATAGATACACCCATAGAAATATACTTAGCGGATGATAGAATTATACAACCCATAGAAAAAAGTATAATAAGTGCAGTAAGATGTAACCTCATATACCAAAAATTTAAATTTATAATAAGTGCTAACCACTCAGTAGCAATAAATGACAGAAATATAGATAAATCACTAGTATTATACTGGCGAATGTCAGGAATAGAACTAGCCCTAGGGAGTAAAATATGTACAGCTAGATGTAAAAACTTATATGTTCTAATAACAAAACATAAAATAACAGCAAAAAATAAAATAGATAAAATAAAAATAGAAGATCCCTTTGAAAGGATAGTTACAGTCATAGATAAAAATGATTATAGTTATAATGAAATTGATATAGAAGAAGATTTAGAAATAGTAAAAGAGAGACTAAGCACATCGAAAAGAATAAACAATGAGATACCCCAAATATCATCAAAAATGAGTACATCAAGGAGAATAGATAAAACCCCACAAAAATCAATGGAAGAAGAAATAAAACCACATCATTACTACATAACGGGAATAATGGAACAACGAAAATATTTAATATTAATAGATACAGGACGAGAAGAAAACTATAGTACAAGAGAATTAGTGACGGAAGATGAAATAATAACTATTGAACAATCATGCCCCGAACTACCAAAAGCAATAATGTATACCGAAGAAACTACAGAAAAGGAAATAATCATTGGAGGAGTACCAATAGTGATAAAATTCAAAATATATCAAGGAAATGAAAATATCATTTTAGGAATAAAATGGCTAAAACAAGTAAAACCATATAATCTAGAAGACAAACAGTTAATAATAAATTATGAAAATAAAAGAGTAATAATAAAAAGGACTTTAGTATAATAAAAATATGAAAATATATATACTTGCAAAGATAATAATAGAAGGATATTACAACCGATATTATACACCAATGATAGATACGGGCGCAGAAGCTAATATATGTAAATACAATTGTTTACCAGAAGATAAATGGGAAAAATTAAAAACACCGATAGTAGTAACAGGATTTAATAATGAAGGAAGCATGATTACATATAAGGCAAAAAATATTAAAATACAAATATGGGATAAGATATTAACTATAGAAGAAATATATAACTTTGAATTAACTACAAAAGATATGCTATTAGGAATGCCATTTTTAGAAAAATTATACCCACATATAATAACAAAAACACACTGGTGGTTCACGACACCGTGTAAACAAAAAATAGGAGCAAAAAGAGTAAGTAATAAAAAACGAAAAACAACAGAATGGATAAAAGGAAGTGAAAAAATTACACAAAAATTAGAAAATATAAAAGAAGAAGACCCTAAAATAGAATTCATTATATTCTCTATAGATAAAGTAAAAATAATTCAAGATAAGTTAGAATTATTATATAGTGAGGATCCTCTACAAGGATGGGAGAAACATAAAACAAAAGCAAAAATTGAGTTAATTGATAATAATAGTATAATAACCCAAAAACCATTAAAGTATAATTTTAATGATTTAACCGAATTTAAGATACATATAGATGAATTACCAGAAAAAGGATATATACAAGAAAGCAATAGTAAGCACACAAGCCCGGCATTTATCGTAAATAAACATAGTGAACAAAAAAGAGGAAAAAGCAGAATGGTTATTAATTATAGAAATTTAAATGCAAAAACCAAAACATATAATTATCCGATACCAAATAAAATACTAAAGATAAGACAAATACAAGGATATAATTATTTTAGCAAATTTGATTGTAAATCAGGATTTTATCACTTAAAACTAGAAGAAGAATCTAAAAAACTAACAGCATTCACTGCACCACAAGGATTTTATGAATGGAATGTATTACCATTTGGATATAAAAATGCACCAGGTAGATACCAACACTTTATGGACAATTACTTTAAACAAATAGAAAATTGTGTAGTGTACATTGATGATATATTATTATATTCCAAAACACAAGATGAACATATAAGATTATTAGAAAAATTTATACACATCATAGAATAATTAGGTATAAGTCTAAGTAAAAAGAAAGCAGATATAATGAAAAATCAAATAGAATTCTTAGGAATACAAATTGATAAAAACGGAATAAAAATGCAAACACATATAGTACAAAAAATAATTAACTCAAATGAACAACTAGACACAAAAAAGAAATTACAATCATTCTTAGGACTAGTAAATCAAGTAAGAGAATACATACCAAAATTAGCAGAGAATTTAAAACCATTACAACAAAAATTAAAGAAAGATATAGAATATCAGTTTGATAAAAAAGACCAAATACAATTACAAAAGGTAAAATTATTATGTAAAAACTTACCTAAACTATATTTTTCGGATGAAAACAAAAATTTACTTATATAGTAGAATCAGATGCGAGTGAAAAAAGTTATAGAGGAATATTAAAATACAGATATGATGGCAATACGTTAGAACATCATTGTAGATATTATTCAGGAACATTTAATAATACAGAACTAAAATGGGAAATAAATAGAAAAGAATTATATTCAGTGTATAAGTGTTTATTATCATTTAAACCTTATATTGTATATAACGAATTTATTATAAGAACAAATAATACACAAGTAAAATGGTGGCTAACGAGAAAAATACAAGATTCGGTAACAACAAAAGAAATAAGGAGATTGGTATTAAATATATTAAATTTTACATTTACAATTGAAGTAATAAAAATTGATAAGAATGTTACTGCAAATTACCTATCACGACAAAGTTACTCAGACTGAGACTGAGGAAGAAGATACAATCGAAAAGATACTCAAAGCTATTACTACACTTTGTACAAAAGTGGATAGTATGGACAACGAGATACAAAAGCTAAAGACTAATGAAGATAATCTGAAGTCTAAAGCTAGTCACCAGCATGACTATAAAAATGCGAAGCTACGTCGTTCGGAAGACGGAAAAAACCCAGAGCTAAAAGGAGAAGATGGGAAACTCCTTAAAACCCATAATGTTTGTTTAAATACAGCTGCAGGTACAAGCAAACAAGTTAGCGATAAACAACATAAAAATGCGAACTTAAACCAGCTATTCGCAAAACCATTTACCCAAAGGACACTTAGACATATGTCCATAGAACCACAAACATCTACATACGCAGATAGTTTGCAAAACCAAAATGAGAAAAAGACATATAACTACATCACACGAACCTATATCAAAAATATACACAAAATCTAAACTTATTTAAACCGCAACCCCATATCAACTACAAAAGAACCAAACCAAGATTATTTGACACAAAAGTTACAAGGATATAACAAGTTAATTGCACGGCCAAAAACTAACGCTAATTTAGTAAGAACATGTTACAACTACGGACTGTTAAATACCGTATACACATACGATGGAGAAGAAGTTAGTGGAATACCGGAGCTACACAAAGCATTCGTCACATACAAAAGAGTTACAAAAGGAAATTTATTTTATATAAAATTCTATACAGCACCAGCGGAGATATTATACGAGGAAATAAAACCTCCAATACAAGTTATCAAGATAGGATTGCCTAAAGATATGATTATACCCGAGGACATCGGACAACAAGAAGAGATATGCAAAATAGAGATACCAAGTTTTTATGCCAACAAAAGAATAATTGGTATATCAACTATCATACAGGAGCTAGCAAACAATTATTTAAATGGAAACGCTATATGGAGCTACTATGCAAGAGATCAGCTAATGATTTATTACAATTCAAGGGAGCTAAGGAAATCAGATATGGATGAAGTCCAGAGATGGATTTTGTCATTACTTAAGCCAAAAGAACGACCTACGACGAGAGCATTAAAGGCAGGATTTATTTCGACAGAGTTACTAACCAGATATTGCAAATTAATTGGACATAAATATCCTGACTACATATGTTCAAAATGCAACGGAGAAGATAACATAATTCCAGATGTCAATTTAGAGTAAAAGAAGACGATGAAGATAAGAAGAAGACAGACAAAATAAGATATGGACAAGATAAAAAGAAGATAAGATACAAGATGGCAGACAAAAGAAATGTGGATAGATAGATAGATGTAATGTAATTTTGCAAGGTGTAAAGTAGGAATAGTAATAATAGTAGGTGGACATTAAAGTAAGTAGTAAAGTCATAAAATAAGTATGGCAAGTCATAATGTGTCATAAGGTAGATAGATATTAGTCATAAAGTAGTAGATATATATTAGTAGAGTATGTGCACATTATTGTGCACTACTGTAAAGATAAGATAGGAATTGTAAAGTAGTAGTCGTCTCATTTCTATATAACGGGACGCATATGTAATATGAAAGGCAGGCAACGCCGAAATAAAAATCCTCTCCTTTCAAAAACTCTCTTAAGATACTAAATACTTAGAAGTTAATGGATAAATCTGAAATCCAATCAGATATTTTAGATAGCATGGCTAAGCAAGAGGCAAAGGTATATTGTTCAAAATATATGCGGAACTAATTTCATATATTCTTGAATATCTCATATATGATTGAATAAATTATGTTAGTTATTATGTATTAGAATTATTTGAATCATGATTTCTAGTTTATTAGCACACTGAAAACAGGGAGAAAACTTCTATACTATGCCATCCTAATGTTGAAACTGGTAGGCGAGGAAGTTGTTTAGGGGAGTAAACAAAGTTGAGGCGCTGATAAGAAGGAAGTATCCGCTAAAGTACGATGCTAGTAGTGACAGGAAAACATGATAAAGATAATCTAGTTCATAATGATCTAATATGAATTTAATCAATTATGAATATGATAGGAAGGAATAATTTGAAATAAAAAATTTGCATGATAAAGAACATGACTACTTACGTTCATAATGAAATGATAAAAAACTACGAAACTTTAATATTATATATACTTAAAGATATAAAAATAATTGAATTAAGAAGAATCATATGGGAAAAAATATTTAATGATAACGAATCAGAAGATATATTGAACCAACAATGGTATGAAATAGACTTACATGATTTAGACTACGAAAGAATAGAATGGTACGATTTAGAAATAAATTCAGACTAAAATGAACTACGAATATTTACAATATTGGACAGAATCTACGGAAGATATAAAACTATTAGAACAATTAATGGAAGAAAATTTATATATGTACCAAAGAACCCAAGATATGTTATATTTAGAATATATCATAAATAATATTAATGAAATACTCAAATTAAAACAACTATCAGAAGAATATTACAATAAATATTATTATATTTTACCATGAATTTCGCAAATACAAAAAACAATAAAAATGAAATATCAAGATTAAGACACTTACCAAAAAAGAATATTATAATAAAACCGTTAAAATGAATTACTCACCTACCACACTACCACATACCAAATCCGTCATAATTTTCATATGTTTTTTCATCTATTGCGTATTCTTCTTTATTCATTTATAAGTTATGTTGTAGTTTATATTCTAAGTTATTTATTTGTATTTCTAGCTATAAAATAGTCTTTCTTTGTGCTATTATAGATTTGTGACAAATTTCTGCGAATATATTATTGTTAAGTCTATTTTGCCTATGTTCTAATTCTTGTCTTTTTGCTATAATTATTTCATTAAGTTTTTGTCTATATTCGTTATTCTCGTTATTCATTGTATTTTTAAGTATTGAATATATTTATATTCTATTTTAGATATATTATCTATCAATTAATCTAATTTTACGTTATCAGTCTTTGTGATATTAAGTTGTTTATATTCCGGATATAATTTGTTTAATTTTCTTCTTATTTTTCTTAATTTTCTACTCGTATGCTTCTTACCGTGTTTCTTATTATCCATAGCTCTGATTAAGCCACCTTATATTCTCAACAAAACATCATTTTCGAGAAATGTATAGTATACTAGAATATTATTATGCTCAAGAATTTACATGTTCCCAAGAATTGCATTATGCCTGAGAAATTGTCCAAGAATTGCTTTGAGCCCGAGAAATTGCATTGTGCCCAGAAATTTGCAGTGTGCCTGAGAATTGCATTGAGCTTGAGAATTGCATTGTGCTCAAGAAATTGCATTGTGCCCGGAAATTTTCATTGTGCCCGAGAACTGCATTGAGCTTGAGAATTGCATTGAGTTCGAGAATTTGCATTGTGGCGCCGAGAATTTGCATTGTGCCCGAGAGTTGTATTGTGCTCCAGAATTTGCATGTGCTTGAGAATTGCATTGAGCCTGAGAAATTGCATTGAACTTGAGAATTTGTATGTGCCCGAGAATTGCATTATGCTTGAGAATTACATTGTGCCCGAGAATTGCATCTTACACAAGAATTACATTTTGCTAAAAAATTACATTTACACAAAAATTACATTGTGCCTGAAAACTACATGAAGCCCAAGAATTATATTGTACCCGAGAACTATATTATGCCAGAGAAATAATGATATGCCCAAGAATAATATTGAGCCCGAGAATCATACTTACATTGAGCTAAGGTTGAATCAAGTTACGGAAACCACATTGAGACCCAAAAAATACATCTACATGAAATATCTACCGAATCAAGCTACAAGTATCGCAATATGGTCGTATTGTATTGAAAAAAACAAATACACTATCTTTTATCATTTTTTTTATTTTTCCAAAGGTGTCATAGTATAAAGGAATCATTTCATGGCATGCAGATATCATTTCATGACCTGATGATTAAATTTATGATTATCATGTCCAAAGGCATCATAGTGTAAAGGCACCATTTTCATGACCCAAAACCATCATCTCATGGCCTAAGGATTTAATTTCTACTTATCATGTTTTGAAGATGTCATGGTCTAAAGGTAGCATTTTCATGGCCTACAAACATTATTACATGACCTAATGATTAAATTTTCGTGTATCATGGCCCTAAGACATCATCCTTATCTTCTTAAGACAAATTTTCTTTGTCTAAATGAGAAAGTTCATCATGTTTATAAATTAGTTCACCACTAAATCACTATATATGTCCTAATCACTTTATTTAGTCATATCACAAGCTCCAAGTTTACAGAGACTGACAAACTGCCGACAAGATCAACTTCTCTTTCAGATATGACTTCTGACTTATATATTTATTGTAACAAAGGCCTTTTCATCTTTCGCACTACTCATATGATATTTTCCTCTGTAACTTGAGTCGTTCAAATCTTTCTTACACTATTCATACTATATTGAGCTTTAATCTTATTTACTCAAGGTACTATCACTTCTATTCAAATCTCGTACCATTATTTCATTTTTTAAGAGCTTAGTTCATTCCTAAATCTAGAACTACACACAACCTCATTCTCATAATACCGGAGAATTTAAATGATCATTCTATTTGTGGATCTAGGGCTACAAATTTTTTTGAGCATATTTTTTCATTTAAAATCAATGTGCCTAGTGATGTGCAAAATAATGCTTCTACATCAATGTTTGTTAATTCTCATGTTATGCCTTCTTCTGATGTTATTTCTAATGAGCATGAAAATGAACTTAGAAGGAGTAAAAGACGTAGAGTTGAGACTAGATTTTTGTCCTGATTTTATCACTACTTTCTTAACTGAAAATTTTGATATTAATGTTTTAAATGATGAATTAATGTTTGTTTATTTAATAAAAGAAGACCCTAAGACTATGATGAATCAATGAGATCAATAGATGTTAATATTTTGGAAAGAGGCTATTAAAAGTGAATTAGACTCTATAGTTTCTAATCACACTCGGGACTTGTATGATTTACCTAAAGATTGTAATCCCATAAGTAGCTAGTGGATATTTAAGAAGAAATTGAGACATGAGTGTATCATTTATAAATATAAGGCTAGACTTGTTATTAGGGGTTTTAACCAAAAGAAAGGTGTGGATTATTTTGATACTTATTCTCTTGTGACTAAAATAGCGACCATTAGGACACTTATTACTTTAGCCGCTATTCATGATTTAGTGGTACATCAAATGTATGTCAAAACAATATTTTTAAATGGTGATTTAGAGGAAGAGATTTATATGACTCAACCTGAGGGGTTTGTTGTTCCAGGACAAGAGGATAACATATGCAAATTGAGAAAGTCCTTGTATGGACTAAAACAGGCACCTAAGAAATGGTATGCAAATTTAATATCACATTAGTAGCTAATGATTTTGTTGTAAATTCATCTGATACATCTATTTATTCTAAAATGATGGGTTTAGATTGTGTGATTATATGTTTAAATGTTGATGACATGTTAATCTTTGGCCTTAGTGTGAATGTTATTAATGAGACTAAGAATTTTTTTGTCCTTTAAGTTTGAAATAAAAGATCTTGGTAAAGGTGATGTGATTTTAGGAGTTAAAATCAAAAGAACTACTAATGGTTTCTCTTTGTGTCAATCTCATTACACTTTAAAGATGTTTAAAAAAATGATTGTTTTGCTGTAGTTTCAATGAGAACTCCTTATGATCCTATCATATACTAGAGAAAGAATAAAGAATCTAGTGTTTCTAAAACTGAATATACTAAAATAATTGGAATTGTAATGTTTCTCATGAACTATACTCTGCCTGATATAACATATGTTGTTCATAGATTGAGTAGATATACTCATAATCCCAGTAGTGAACACTGGAATGCTCTTCATCGCTTGCTAAGGTATTTGAGAGGTACTGTGAATTATTGTTTACATTTTAATAAATTTCCCAGTGTTTTAGAAGGGTTCTGTGATGCAAACTGGGTAACTAACAATGATGAAGTTAGCTCCACCAGTGGCTATGTGTTTACTTTGGGTGCATGTGTTATTTCATGGAAGTCTTCCAAATAGACTTATATAGCGCGTTCAACCATGGAATCTGAACTCATTGCTCTCAAGTAAGCAGGGCAAGAAGTTGAGTGGCTGAGAAATCTTTTGACGAATATACCATTATGGGGAAGACAAGCTTCACCAGTCTCTCTTCATTGTAACCCACAGGCAGTAATAGGGATTAATAAAAATAGTGTGTACAATAGAAAAATGAGACATATTCACATCAGACATGATGTTGTTAAGCAGTTGTTGAAACTGAGTGTTATTTCCTTGGAATATGTAAGGTCCGAAAGAAATTTGGTGGATCCTATTACCACAGGATTGTCAAGGAAAATAATCCTTGAAACGTCGAGGGATGGGGCAAAAGCCCATTGATTAAGGTAACGTGGTTGACCCATTAGGCTCAATATACACCACATTTTATATCCTTATGGCGTGAGACAGTGTTTTATAAGATTGAGCTTATTTTGCTCTTAATGATTCAATAGCCTTCAGGTGGTCTATTTGAGATAGAATTGATGGAATCACCTACATGAATGTAAAGGTGTGGTCGCCTTTTATGAATACTTGAGTTGTCTTTCTAGAGCACTCATAAGACCCAAGGTGTATGTGCATGACCGTAAAAGCACTTTGTATCGCGGAGGTGGCTTAAATTTAAGGATATGTTATGTGTTATGGGGGTCTCTGTAACAGCTCGCTATTTGAAATAACTAGAAAGAACTAGAATTTTAAGGAAACCGATTTTGGAAATAATCAAATTTGGAAAGCTTGACAAAGTTAAGCTAAGTAAGAGTATTGAGTCAACTTCAAACAACCACAACCATCAGTACAATATGATTTAGGTGGCAAAAAAGATATTGTAGGAAATATCTTTGGATTATCTTTCCAACAACGCCGAGTTTGCTCAATTTCGAGTTCGTAAGAGGGAGATATGGCCATTTGAAGTTGGGTTGTCTAGATAAGGAAAGGCAAAACCAAATTTTAGAGGGGTATTGTGATCTTTTCATTACCCAATTAATTAAAGCCATTTTTAGTAAATTATTTGGGTTCTAACCTGAGTTAGTTCAGTCTACGCAAGAAAGAATTAAGTTAGGGTTTTGAGAGAAGAGAAAAGAAGAGGAGAAAAATCAAGGCGTTCTTGGAGATTTCTTGCGGAATCAAAGTCGTTTCGCCAAGGTTTGATCCCTAAAGAGGTATGTGAGACTTTCATAGCGTTGGGTTCGTTCACCCATGCTCCAATCATGTTTAGTTCAGTGAAATTTATTCGAGAAAGTTGAAAGTTGATGATTTTGAATTGTGCTCTTGAATATTGGATTTCGTTCTTGAGTTAAGTTGGGATTATTGAGTTCTTGAGGAAATCGTGTCGATTTTAGAGTCGTTATGAATAGATTCTTGTGTACATATACTGGGTATATGAATCTAAAGAGAATTTGAGAAAAAGAATTGAATTTAGGCGAATTGGGTTAGAAAACGAAGAAGAAAAAAGTCAGGTGAATCTGGGTACCAAGTCTGCGTCGCGGACATGTTCCTCAGGATGGGAAATTTTCTCTCCGCGTTGCGGAGCGGTCATGGACCCTTCTGCCTCAAAATTTATTTCACGACCAAAAATTAAAATGCATCTCCGCGTCAGGGACTTGCATCCAGACAGTGATTTCTTGATTGTTTAGCTATATAAAAACACTCCTAAACATCACGAGATCTTTCCTATCACAAATCACAATCATTGAATCCATAAATTCAAACTCAAGGAAAGTTAAGGACCAAGTTTAGAGAGTTCTTAGAGTCCTTTCAAAAAGGCTTTTGCAAATACTTTAAACTTGTTTTAAGACTTGAGTTTTGAGTTAAGTAAGAGTAACAAATGAAATTCATTTCTTCAAAAAGAGTATATGGGAAATAAGTATTCCCAAAGAGTAAATGTTTTCACATTTAAACAAGAGAGGAAACACTAATTTCCAAGAGAGCCTTTGAGCTAGTTTTTGAGTAATTATCTCAAACCACAGAAAGAGTTTTTGTTTTTACACATATGAGCTGAGTATTTTAGGATTTGTATTGAGCATCGATGTGGGGACGAGTTCATAACAACTCAATGTCTCCATAAACCATGTAGCCAACGTGGGTAGAAAGGGTCATACTTTTTAGATGATTCCTTAATGCTTTTTAGCATAGACTAGTGGATCCACTTAGTTGAGGCGTTCTATATCCCAGCAAGTTATAGGACAGTTCTGGCAGCGTAGGCGAGTCGTATCATCACATAGCTCATAGTAATGGCTGTCAATTAGAGAAACTCCCACAGAATTATATTATTTTATTATATGATAAAATTGAGTTGTAATTTACTGTTTAAATGTTTTATATAAACTGCACATTTACTATGGTTTAATTCTGCATTTGAGTTGAGTATTCATGATATGAGTAAAGTTGAGGTAAATGTTCTTTCAGAAATCATTTCAAGCTTATGTCGTGTTTAGTTTTCCCCTCGCATGCTCGTACATTCAATGAATTGATGCCATTTGGCCTGCATCATTTAATGATGCAGATACAGGTAACCAGGATCAGCATACAGCGCCTCATTGATCCAATTGAGCACTCAGAGTCAGTTGGTGAGTCTCCCTGCTTTCCGGAGGATCCCTATTTACATTGCTTTAGTATTTTCAATTGTTAGGATGATCGGGGGTCTTGTCCCGACATCCCTAACAGTTTAGAGGCTTCATAGACAATTAGTTAGTTCGTTTGTCTTTACATTTTCATTTTGTTATGTTGAGACTTGAGTTTGCCTTATTGGCCAGTTGAGTGTTTCTTTTACAACATTCTAGTTTACTACATGGATTTATCATTGTTGAGTAAAGTCTTCTGCTGAGTAGTAAGCCAGGCTAAGGGTTCACTTGGGGCCAGCAATGGTTCTCGAGTGCTAGTCCTGCCTAGGGTGTAGGCTCGGGGAGTGACAAACTCTGTATCAAAGCACAAAGTTCAAGAATCCTAGGGAGTATGAAATCGTGTCTGTAGAATCCTAGTTATCGATGTGAAGCGTGCCACATCTATAATTAGGAGGCTGCAAGATTTAGTAACTATCTCACTTTTTTCAAATTCATTTCGTGCGATAGAGTTTATCTCTATAAAAGTTTCTTTCTAACTCATGCTTGCGCGTGTCTTTCAGATCATGCCTCCACAAAGAGTTGTACGAGGTCGTCCTGCTAGGAGGAATGTTGAGGATCAAGGGGTACCACAACCCAAAGGAGAGGTTACCAATGCTTAGTTCCGGGAAGCTATCCGAATGCTAAGTCAAGCGGTGACCAATCAAGTTGGCCAACAGAGAGGGGATCGACAGGAAGTGGCTGACACTTCAAGGATCCGTGAGTTTTTGAGGATGAATCCTTCAAGCTTCACTGGTTCAACCACCATAGAGGATCCGAAAACACTTTGTAGAGGAACTGTATAAAGTGTTTGATATTATGCACATTATTGATGCTGAGCGAGTGGAACTAGCTGCCTATCAACTGAAAAGTGGTTGTAGGACTTGGTTTGACCAGTGGAAGAAAAGTACAGCTGAGGATGCACCGATTTTGAGTTGGGCTGTGTTCGAGAGTGCTTTCATGGGGCAATTCTTTCCCCGTGAATTGGGAGAAGCCAAGGTATGGGAATTCCTTACCCTTAAGCAGGAACCTATGAGTGTTCATGAGTACAATCTGAAGTTCACCCAACTTTCCTGATATGCTTCGGAGATTATTGTTGATATGAGGAGAACGATGAGTCTGTTTGTGTTGGGTTGTCTCGTCTGTCAAGTAAGGAAGGCAAGGCATCTATGCTAATAGGGGACACAGACATAGCGAGACTTATGGTTTATGTGCAACATGTTGAGAAAGAGAAGCTGAGGGATAGAGAAGAATTTAGAAACAAGAAAGCTAAGACAGGAAATGAGTCTGGGCTGCAAGAAGTAATGTGAACCGATCTTCCTTTCAACATAAGCAAAAGGGACCTGCTCCATCATCTTCTAGGGCACCTGCACCAAGGAACAAAAGTGACTATAATAGTAAGAATTCGCAGAATTTCAGAGCTAGACCTGCTCAGTCTTAGGGTAGTGTGGCACAAGGAGGTAATTGGGCTCCTACATGTGCTAAGTGTGGTAGGAACAACCCAGGTGCTTGTCGTGATGGCTCTACTGGATGTTTAAAGTGCAGTCAGAAGGGTCATTTCATGAAAGAGTGTCCTAAGAACAGGCACAGAAATGGAAATAGGGGCAATAGAGCCCAATCTTCTTCAGTTGCTCCACCAGACAGGGCTGCACCTAGAGGAGCTAGTGCATGGCTTCACCTAGAGGAGCTACTTCATGCACTAGTTAAGGAGCAAATCGCCTATATGCGATCAGTAGTCGCCAAGAGCAAGAGAATTCTCCAGATGGTGTTTCTGGTATGATCAAGGTCTTTACTTTCGATGTTTATGCTTTGCTAGATCCAGGAGTGAGTCTATATTTTGTGACTCCTTATGTTGCGATGAATTTTGATGTTCTTCCTCAGAAACTTTGTGTGCCATTTAGTGTTACTACACCTGTTGGTGAGTCTATTCTAGCAAAGAGAGTCTATCATGATTGTACCATTTCCGTCAATCACAAGAGCACCATGGCTGATT
Source organism: Solanum verrucosum (assembly GCF_900185275.1). NCBI lineage: Eukaryota > Viridiplantae > Streptophyta > Magnoliopsida > Solanales > Solanaceae > Solanum > Solanum verrucosum. Next base: position 429,171 of record NW_026020202.1, on the reverse strand, counting down.
TAGTTGAGTTAGACATGGTAGATTTTGATGTTATTGTATGTATGGATTGGCTTCATGCCTGTTATGCCTCAGTTGATTGTAGAACTCGAGTTGTTAAGTTCCAGTTTACTAATGAGCCAGTCTTTGAGTGGAGGAGTAGTTCAGTAGTGCCTAAGGGTCATTTTATTTCGTACCTTAAGACGAGAAAGTTTGTTTCTAAGAGGTGTGTCTAACCAAGTTAATGATTCTAGTGTTGAGACACCTCCTATTGAGTCAGTTCCAGTTGTGAGTGAGTTTCCAGAGGTCTTTCTAGATGATCTACCCAGAGTCCCTCCTGAGAGAGAAATAGACTTCGGTATAGATATTATTCCCGATACTCGTCCAATATTTATTCTGCCATATAGAATAGCACCAGAAGAGTTAAAAGAGCAGTTAAAAGATCTCTTTGAGAAGGTTTTTATTCGACCAACTGTCTCACCTTGGGACGCTCCAGTCTTATTTGTGAGGAAGAAAGATGGTCCATTAGAATGTGTATAGATTACTGTCAGTTGAACAAGGTTACTATCAAGAATAAGTATCATCTTCCGAAAATTGATGATCTCTTCAATAAGCTTTAGGGTGCCACTTGTATTTCTAAGGTAGACCTCAGATCTGGCTACCATCAATTAAGAGTAAGGGAATGTGATATTCCAAAGACATCTTTCAGGACCCGTTATGGTCATTATGAGTTCCTACTTATGTCCTTTGGTTTGACTAATGATCCTGCAACATTCGTGGTCCTTATGAACAGAGTATTCAAGCCTTATTTAGATATGTTTGTTATCGTATTCATTGATGACATACTAATCTATTCGAGGAATGAGGAAGATTGTGCTAGTAATCTCCAAGTAGCTCTTCAAACTCTCAGATATAGGGAGTTATATGCTAAGTTTTCTAAGTGTGAGTTTTGGCTTGAGTCGGTGGCATTCTTAGGCCACATTGTTTTCGGTGATGGGATTAGAGTTGACACTCAGAAAATAGAGGCAGTGAAAAATTGGCCTAAACCCACATCTCCAACAAATATTAGGAGTTTCTTAGGGTTGGCTGGATCTTATAGAAGGTTCGTAGAGAGGTTCTCATCTATTTCATCCCCTTTGACCAAGTTGACTCAGAAAACAGTAAAGTTTCAATTCTCTGAAGCTTGTGAGAAAATCTTTCAAGGATTGAAAAAGTGGTTGACCAATGCCCCAGTATTGACCTTACCAAAAGGTACTCAAGGTTTTATTGTGTATTTTGATGCGTCCAGAGTTGGTTTGGGTTGTGTGCTAATGCAGAATGGTAAAGTTCTAGCTTATGCCTCCAGACAGTTGAAAGTTCACGAGAAGAATTACCCAACCCATGATCTAGAGTTGGCTGCCATAGTATTTTCTTTGAAAATATGGCGTCATTATCTTTATAATGTTCATGTGCATGCGTTCACCGATCACAAGAGTCTTCAGTATGTATTCAGTCAGAAAGAGCTTAATCTCAGACATAGGAGGTGGTTAGAGTTACTCAAAGATTATGACATGAGTATTCTATCTCACCCAGGTAAGGCTAATGTTGTGGTTGATGCCTTGAGTAGGTTGTCTATGGGTAATACTGCCATGTTGAGGAAGAGAAGAAAGAACTAGTAAAAGATGTGCATAGACTTGCACAATTAGGAGTTCAACTAATGGATTCCACAGAAGGAGGAGTGGTGGTGATGAATGGGGTTGAGTCATCATTAGTGTCTGAAGTTAAGTAGAAAAAAGACCAAGATCTTATTTTGCTTGAATTGAAGGCAAATGTTCATAAGCAAAAAGTAATGGCTTTTGAACAATGGGGAGATGGCGTATTAAGGTATCAAGGTAGGTTGTATGTACGAGTGGATGAACTCCAAGAGAGGATTATGGAGGAAGCTCATAGCTCCAGCTATTCCATTCATTTTGGATCCACAAAGATGTATCGTGACTTGAGAGAAGTATATTTGTGGAATAGTATGAAGAAAGGTATTGCTGAGTTTGTTGCTAAATGCCTGAATTGTCAACAAGTTAAAGTAGAGCATCAAAGGCCCGATTGTATGGCTCAGAATATAGAAATTTCGGAATAGAGTTGGAGATGATCAATATGGATTTTATTACTGGCTTGCCGTGGTCCCGCATACAGCATGACTCTATTTGGGTGATTATAGATCAAATGACAAAATCAGCCCACTTTTTGCCGGTAAATACTACCCATTCAGCAGAGGATTATGCCAAGTTATATCATCAAGAGGTAGTAAGACCTTATAGAGTTCCAGTTTCTAATATTTCAGATATAGGTACATAATTTACTGCACAATTTTGGAAGTCTTTCCAAAAAGGTTTGGGCTTGAAGGTGAACTTTAGTACTACTTTTCATCCTCAGACAGATGGTCAAGTAGAGCGCACTATTCAGACTTTGGAAGATATGTTGAGGGCTTGTGTGATAGATTTCAAGGGTAATTGGGATGATCACCTATATCTGATTGAGTTTGCTTACAATAATAGTTACCATTCTAGAATCCAGATGGCTCCTTATGAAGCTCTTTATGGAAGAAGATGCAAATCTCCTATTAGATGGTTTGAGGTTGGTGAAGCTAGGTTGATAGGACTAGACTTAGTTCATCAAGCTATGGAGAAAGTTAAGATTATCCCAGAAAGGTTGAAAACAGTGTAGAGTCGTCATAAATCCTACACTGATGTTAGGAGAAGGGACTTAGAGTTTGAAGTAGATGATTGGGTATACTTGAAAGTTTCACCCATAAAGGGTGTTATGAGGTTTGGTAAGAAGGGGAAGCTTAGTCCCCGGTATATTGGTCCTTACAGAATATCCAAAAGGATTGGGAATGTAGCTTATGAGTTGGAGCTACCACAAGAGTTAGAAGCACTTCATCCAGTGTTTCACATTTCTATGTTGAAAAAGTGCATGGGCGATCCTTCATTGATCATACCAACTAAAGATATCGGTATTAGGGATAGCTTATCTTATGAGGAGATTCATGTTCAGATTTTAGATCGCCAAGTTTGCAAGTTGAGGACCAAGGAAGTAGCATCAGTTAAAGTTTTGTGGAGGAATCAATTTGTTGAGGAAGCTACTTGGGAAGATGAGGAGGATATGAAGAAAAGATATCCACATCTCTTTGAGCCCAGAGAAATTCCAGATCAAGGTACTAATTCTCTTCATAGTACTCTTTAATTGATATAATTAATGTGTTAGAGTTGTTTGTTGGGTGTTTGAGATGAATGTTAGATGTTACACCCTTAGCCTACGAAAAGTAATCTCATTCGAGGAAGAATTTTCCCAAGGAGGAGATATTGTAACACCTCGCTATTTGAAAGAACTAGAAAGAACTAGAATTTTAAAGAAACCGATTTTGGAAATAATCAAATTTGGAAATTTTGACAAAGTTAAGCTAAGTATGAGTTTTGAGTCAACTTCAAACGAACATAACTCTCACTAAAGGATAAGTTAAGTGGCAAAAAAGATACCGTAGGAAATATCTTTGGATTATATTTCCAACTCCGCCGGGTTTGTTCAATTTCGAGTTCGTATGAGGGAGATATGCCCATTCAAAGTTGGGTTGTTTAGCTAAGGAAAGTCAAAACCGGATTTTAGAGGGATATTTTGGTATTTTCATTACCCAATTAATTAAATCCGTTTTTAGTAAATTATTTGGGGTCTAAACTGAGTTAGTTCAGTCTACGCAATTAACAATTAAGTTAGAGTTTTCACAGAAGAGAAAAGAAAAGGAGAAAAGTAAAAGCGTTCTTGGAGATTTCTTGCAGAATCAAAGTCGTTTCGCCAAGGGTTGATCCCTAAAGAGGTATGTAAGACTTTCATAGTGTTGGGTTCGTTCACCCACACGTCAATCATGTTTAGTTCAGTGAAATTCGTTCTAGAAAGTTGAAAAATACTGATTTTGAATTGTGTTCTTGAATATTGTCAATTTTAGAGTCGTTATGAATAGATTCTTGTGTACATATACTGGGTATATGAATCTAAAGAGAATTTGAGAAAAAGAATTGAATTTAGGCGAATTGGGTTAGAAAACGAAGAAGAAAAAAGTCAGGTGAATCTGGGTACCAAGTCTGCGTCGCGGACATGTTCCTCAGGATGGGAAATTTTCTCTCCGCGTTGCGGAGCGGTCATGGACCCTTCTGCCTCAAAATTTATTTCACGACCAAAAATTAAAATGCATCTCCGCGTCAGGGACTTGCATCCAGACAGTGATTTCTTGATTGTTTAGCTATATAAAAACACTCCTAAACATCACGAGATCTTTCCTATCACAAATCACAATCATTGAATCCATAAATTCAAACTCAAGGAAAGTTAAGGACCAAGTTTAGAGAGTTCTTAGAGTCCTTTCAAAAAGGCTTTTGCAAATACTTTAAACTTGTTTTAAGACTTGAGTTTTGAGTTAAGTAAGAGTAACAAATGAAATTCATTTCTTCAAAAAGAGTATATGGGAAATAAGTATTCCCAAAGAGTAAATGTTTTCACATTTAAACAAGAGAGGAAACACTAATTTCCAAGAGAGCCTTTGAGCTAGTTTTTGAGTAATTATCTCAAACCACAGAAAGAGTTTTTGTTTTTACACATATGAGCTGAGTATTTTAGGATTTGTATTGAGCATCGATGTGGGGACGAGTTCATAACAACTCAATGTCTCCATAAACCATGTAGCCAACGTGGGTAGAAAGGGTCATACTTTTTAGATGATTCCTTAATGCTTTTTAGCATAGACTAGTGGATCCACTTAGTTGAGGCGTTCTATATCCCAGCAAGTTATAGGACAGTTCTGGCAGCGTAGGCGAGTCGTATCATCACATAGCTCATAGTAATGGCTGTCAATTAGAGAAACTCCCACAGAATTATATTATTTTATTATATGATAAAATTGAGTTGTAATTTACTGTTTAAATGTTTTATATAAACTGCACATTTACTATGGTTTAATTCTGCATTTGAGTTGAGTATTCATGATATGAGTAAAGTTGAGGTAAATGTTCTTTCAGAAATCATTTCAAGCTTATGTCGTGTTTAGTTTTCCCCTCGCATGCTCGTACATTCAATGAATTGATGCCATTTGGCCTGCATCATTTAATGATGCAGATACAGGTAACCAGGATCAGCATACAGCGCCTCATTGATCCAATTGAGCACTCAGAGTCAGTTGGTGAGTCTCCCTGCTTTCCGGAGGATCCCTATTTACATTGCTTTAGTATTTTCAATTGTTAGGATGATCGGGGGTCTTGTCCCGACATCCCTAACAGTTTAGAGGCTTCATAGACAATTAGTTAGTTCGTTTGTCTTTACATTTTCATTTTGTTATGTTGAGACTTGAGTTTGCCTTATTGGCCAGTTGAGTGTTTCCTTTACAACATTCTAGTTTATTACATGGATTTATCTTTGTTGAGTAAAGTCTTCCGCTGAGTAGTAACCCAGGCCAAGGGTTCACTTGGGGCCAACAATGGTTCTTGACTGCCAGTCCTGCCCAGGTGTAGGCTCAGGGCGTGACAGTCTCATATTATATCTACTCACTTCAAGAGTACTTCACTTTGTGGATATTAAGTTGTTGCATCACATCACTATGTGTTTGTTCAAATCGAAAGATATTGACACTTAAGTACACGTTCCTTCCTTTTGTCCAAAAAAATTTCTTACTCTTTATCTTTGCATTAGTGGGGAATTGTGATATTAATTCTAACTTTATTCATTTTTTGTGTAATGCAAAACACAAAGTAAATTATGTTACAAAGAGAATATTTTTTCCGTTCCAAAACAAAAGAAGAGTTTTTGTAGAATGTGATGTAATGGCTTTTAATGACATTAACTGTAATGACCTGTTAGGTCATTCTGAGAACTAGAACTATTTCGACTCTTTCAGTAAACTTTAAATGGTGATTTTAAACTATTTATTTAACTACGGTGAATTTAGTTGACGGGTAATTATTAAATAATTATTTTTTATTTAATTAGTAGTTAATGGACCAATTTCATAATTTATTTAGTATTCTATGTCTCCTGATCCATATACAAGAATGAATTAAAGTTAAATTGGGTTTAATTTATTCTTTAGTCAAACACTAAACATGTTTCAACGTCGACAACGAGAAGCGAGGTAACCTAATTAATGCTATCCACTTTATTTATACTTTGCATCCGATTTACATAAAATTGTCGCTGAGTGGAGATATTTTTACTGCTTAGTTAATGGACAAAAATTATAAAATTAATATTTTAGTTGAAAGAGGTTTTGAAATTGAAAAAGTAGTTTATGGGTGTCACGGGTTTATTGTTAAGGATTTGTCTGGGTAATAATAGTAACAAAATTGAGGGATACTAATGATAATATCATTGATCGGTGGGTATTTATATTGTAAATCATTGTGGCTAAAGAATGTGAATTGAATAGTAAAAGGTGCATTGTGATTGGAAGGTGGAGACCAACTATTAATGATGAGCAACTAAGGTTTTAGTGTGATTGTTAATCAAATTTGAGTTCTAGATGTTATAATTGGATTGGGTGTTGGGTTGCTTCTAGTCTACCACTGGTTTCGTAACCAGTGAATTCCATTTTTATATATTATTATTTTGTTATCATAATATAAATTAAGTTTTGATATATTGATATAGGTAATTAAATATTAGGTGTATTGTATTACTTGAATACCATTAAAGTTATGAAAATGGGAGGAATTGAGACTAACCTTAGGCTTTTACTTTAGGAAATTGACTATAGATTTGGATGGGTTATAGAGTCTAGGCTATATATATAGTAATATGAGTTTCTACGGACTCGTTTGCTTATGAATATTGTATACTTGATAGATTGGAAACGTTTGGAGGCATTGAGGAAAGGAAAAACATTGGGAAATTAACTTGCTTGACTTCGGTTCTTCGGTTAAGGTAGGTTATGGTTTATTCTATGTGATAGAGAGACTCTTAATAGTGATTGATATTCATTGAGTTATATTGTGAAATTTTCTATGTACTTGATTGTTGTGGTTTGGATAATTGATATGTTGTTTGTGATTGGTCTAAAATTTCAAGACCGCGAAATCCATAATCTTGAATTTGTTCTATTAAAGTGATGCCTTGAATAAAGAAGTCTTGATGAAATATTGCTAATGAAGTGTAAAGTGATGGTAAAGAATAAGAAATTAACTATGGTGTTGGATTGGGTGCCACGAGCTGACACGATATATTTGGATAGGGTGCCACGAACCGGCACGATATATTTGGATAGGGTGCCACGAACCGGCACGATATATTTGGATCGGTGCCACGAGCCAGCATAGTATTACTAGATCGGGTTTCATGTTCCGGCACGATATATTTGGATCGAGAGTCACATTCTAACACAATATATTTGGATCGGATGCCACTAGCCGGCATGATATTTTTGGATCAGATGTCACATTCCGACACGATAGCATTAAAGAAAAGCATATAAGAACAGCTTAGTGCTTGTTTGGAAAGTCACCCTGGTAATTGGATTTGGTGTAATTGGGTGTAATTACATTGTCTGTTATGTTTGGCTGGACAAGTAATTACTTGGTCATCATGTAATTGATGTAATTGGCTGGGAGTAATTACACTCTCCAATTCATAGGGAGAGGCTGTGAATTGCTGGTAATTACATGGTGTAATTACCAGTTGATTACCTTTTTATTTTTATTATTCTAAAAGTTTATTTTTTATTTTATATTATTATATTTCATTTTCTTCTCATTCTCAACCTCACTTCACGTGATTCTATGCAATTTTTTAGTATTATTTATTTCTTTATGCCATGCTTATTTTTCTCATTAGCATAATTTTATTAGTATTCTAATTTTTAAATTTAAATAGAATTTATTGTTAAGTAAGGTTATAGACTTACGTTTTTTTTTTAAAAAAAATCATATTTATGTATGATATGTTGAAATTTCTGATAAGAGCATTATGTTAAATTTTTTGTTTCGAATTTATAACTTATGTTATATTTTCCGTTTAATTTGTTTTAGTAATATTGAATTCACATTGCAAGTCATGTTTTAATTAGACTTGATAGATTATCTTTTTGTCAAACATTTTAATAATTTATGGCATTTTATTTATGTAGTAATCTTTTTATCAAACATGCATTTCACGATGTTCGTAGAAACTTCATACTTTTAGTTTTTATGATCAATTCAATTGAAAAAAATATAAATCAATTATTTTTTGTCATAATATTAGTTAAGAACATATGTTTATTAATTAATATATTTTTAAAAATAATATATATCTTAAATATTTAATTTAATATCATTTATAAAGTTTCTTATTTGTCTAGTATAAATTTTAAATAATTAATCTTTATTTTTAATATAATTTTATGATTGCAATTGTGCATCCAGAATATGTGTAATTACACTGTAGCATCCAAACTGGACACGTGTAATTACAATGTAATTACACTGTGACAATCAAACAGGTCAGTGTAATTACTAGACTGAATAATTACTAGGCTGGTAATTACTGCCCTAGTAATTACACTAATTCCAATTATCAGGTGGCTTTCCAAACAGACCCTTAATGTACCCAATCTCAAAGAAATCATTTCTCAAAAGAGTGTGGTGTAGAGGCCTGAGTCCTCATGTATGTTCTTGATATTGTGGACTGATTATGTACTTGCTTCAGTGTTGTTGTCACTTGTTCATGTTATTTGATGCTTGCCACCTGCTAAGTGTTATAGTTGATTTCATATTATTAGTTTCTATTTTGGATCCGCCGATGATATCTAGTCAATACATGTTGCCCCGTACTTACCCCTACTTGTGTTTTTCTTCGTTTTCCTTTTGTGGAGTGCAATGAGTGTACCAACAACTACGACTCGCCTCAGTTCTAGCCAGTCTCCAACACTTCAGGTTCCAGGGTGAGCTATTCATTCGAGCTTGTGTTGGATTCTCTCAGTCATGGCATGATGTCCTTAGTTTTTGGACACAAACTACTTTATTCATTCATTTTGGTGTCTTTGATACTCTTAGACTTAGTATTTGGAGATTAGTAGATTTGTGTATCTTACATTAATAAGATTTGAGCTTCCACATTATCATTTGTATTATGTAAGTTGAATAATAAAAATAAGTTGGGGTTGAATTCGTTGGTTCGTCCATCTAAGAGGTTAAGTGTGAGTGCCACTCATGACTCATTTTGGATCGTGACATTAACATTCACAATGATTTATACAAATTAAACCTTCACTTTGAAACTTCTCTTTTGCAAATTCTATATAAGCATGGCCTTTTGTGAACCTTACTACACAAACAACAAAAGAAAAAAACATTTTCCTTCTTTCTTCTTATTCTTAGACTATTTATTTCTTGGGCAGTTAGTTTTGGACTTTCGGCCACCAGTGCACGTGTTTGAGAGTAACTGTAGACCCTTGGGGAGCGATCGGCTACAACGACTTACATCGGAGTCGGATCGAAATCGCTTTCAAGGCATTGACTTGCCACACGACAATATTTGTAATAAATTATTTACTTCTTTGTAATTTCAGTTCAATATAAATATTGTAGTATTTTTCCCAACGTACATGAGTCAATATTTATGAGGGTTCCAAGTTTGGAGCCTACCTTTTGCAAGATGTGCAAGTCGTAAAATTCAGTCGATAATTCTAGTAGACGAAGCCAGCTAGCTGTGTACCTGAGGTGTGCTTGAGAAACAATTTTTGGCTCCCATTTTTGAACTAATAGGAAATTATTGAAAATGAAGGGCCCAAAAGATGAATCCCTTAGCAGTTGGAGAACAAATTTTGTTTGAGAGAGATTTTTCCTTGAATTACCAAACTTAAACTCCTCCTTTTTACCATTTTGTATTATAGTATTTATTTTAAAATATTTTTAAAATTATCAATATTTGTATTATATGTTTGAAGATTTTTGTATGACAAGATTCCTTACTTCGTTGATACGTATATGATCATCATTAGATATTTTCAAAACCTTACACTTCTTTTTAATTTTTTATAACTCAAGTATGTTACTTAATAATATTTTTAAGGAAAATATAAATATGCATCATTTGTCAGATAAAGAAGGTATATATGCACCACATTTTTTAATAAAGAAAATGTCCGCTCTTTATCAAAGTTGAATGGTAAATACACACCTTTTGTTTCACTTATTTCCATTATCCCCTATTACTTTTAAAAATCTCTAAAATCCCTTATTTGTTTAATGTATCCGAGCTGCATATTAATGTATCCGAGTCAGTATTTAATATATCTGAGCTATATATTATGTATCCGAGCTAGTTTTTAATGTATCCGAGCTACATATTAATGTATCCGAGCCAGTATTTAATGTATCCTAGCTACATATTATGTATCCGAACTAGTTTTTAATGTATTTGAGCTACATATTAATGTATCTGAGCTTCAATTATTATATCTGTTTTTTTAATTTTTAAGGGATTAATGTAATTAGAAATTTATTAGGGATAGATTGTAATTTCATATTAAAACTATGCGATTTATGTAATTTACCCTATATTTATCCCTTATTATTTTTCTGGTCAATGTCAATATAAAATGTAAGACAACAATAGTTATTTAAAGAATAAACTCATAAATATATTTGCTAACAAAATTAGTTTAAGTAGATCACTCACTAAGAAAAAATTTCTCATAAAATCACTCAACTTTGATTTTTAACTCAAAACTTACTCAATTATGAAGTCTTTTATCATACACAATATTCATAGGCTAATAACCCATGCCAATTTGATGGGAGGGTTGGCTGGAGTGGAGTATAAATGTATTATGTTTATAAATGTCCTCTTAATGGGTAATTATAAATTTTTTTCGTCACTAATTAGTAAAGTGCAATAACATCGACTTTTTTTCGATTTATTCATACTAAGTTCTCCACTCCAATGAAACGCAATCAAAAATTGTGAAATTCGGTATCTCAATTTAATTTAATGTTATAATACTTGTTTATCTCTATTTCTGTAAGAAATTCAATTATTCGAGAAAGATGTTAATTAGATTTTAATTAAAAAAATTATATGCTAGCAATTTGTCGATGCATAATGTTCAAGTTTGTAATTAAATTTATTTTTTTTCTATAATGTTTCTTATCAAATGAGGCGCACTTTGATTATAACATTCCGCCTTAAAAAGGGCTAAATTTAGAAAGCGCTAAATTGGAAATAGCTAAATTGAGAATTTTGCAAGTTATGCTTAAGTTGTGAGTTTTGGGTCAACTTCAAACGACCATAACTTCCAGTACAAGATGAGTTAGGTGACCCATAAGATATCAAATAAAAGGTCTTGAAATCCTGTTTCCAACGCCATCGAGTTTGCTAAATTTTGAGTTCGGATAATGGAGATATGCCCGTTTGAAGTTAGTCTGTCTGGTTAAGGAAAGTTACCCGAATTAATGGGGGGTATTTTGGTTTTTTCCTTACCCCATCAGCTTAAAACGTTTTTTAGTAATATTTTGGGGTCAAATCTGATTTGGGTCAGTTTTACAAATCCTAAATTACGCTTAGGGTTTGAGAGGAGTTCAAGAAGAGAAAAATAGGAGAAAAGGGAGAACGATCAATATTCTTGCAATTTTCGAAGGGTTTTCGCCAAGGATTCGATCCTAAGAGGTATGTAAGCTTTCATAGTGTTGGGTTCGTTCACCCACACGCAAAAATTGATAAATTTGAGTTCTTGATGAATTTCTTGATGTTTGTGATCTATTCTTTAAGTATGAGGTTTCATTGAGTTCTTCCAAAAAGGATCTTGTGTTTAGGTGTTGTTCTTGAGTAATGTAGAGTGGATTTCATTGTAATTATGTTGGGTGTAACAATCCATAAGAGTTTGAGGGGAATCGTTCGATTCTAGAGGAGTTAGACATGAAAACGAAGTAAGAAAATTCATCAAAATTCTGGGAGAAGGGGTGGGGAGCCGCGACGTGTCACTCAGTGCTCCCCAAGTAAGTTTATGTAGGTTGGGGCCTAGGGTGTCGTGCCACTCATTGCGCCCCAACCCACCTTCAGCAGTTCAGGGCCTGGCACCCCACGCCACTCAGTGTGCCAGGGTCGCCAGGTTCCCTACACTTCTGTCCTTCTTTCCATGTGAGTTCCCTCGAATCGTACCCATATTTTCTACTTGATATCCACACTTAAAATCTGTGTTAAACATCAAGAGATCATTCATAACATGAATCATAACCCTTGAATTCATAATTCATAATTCAAATTCAAGGTAGAGTTAAGAGTAGAGTCTTGAGAGTTCTTCCGAGTCGTTTTGAAAAGTCTTTTACAATCTTTTAAAACTTGTTTTAAGACTTGAGTACTTGAGTTTGAGGATGAGTAGAGTTGAGTTCTTTTTTTTAAAATGAAATATGGGAACTAAGTATTCCCAAGAGTAAATATTTTTACATCTAAGATGAGAGGAAACACTGATTTCCAAACGAGTTCATGAGGAGTTTTGAGTAGTCTCTTTTAAGAGAAATCTTTTGAGTAATAATATCAAAGTTGAGGATGAGGAAATGTTTTTTTTAAAACATATGAGCTAAGTTATATTTTTGGAGTAGTATTGAGCACCGATATGGGGGAGAGTTCAGATAACTCACAGCCCCCATAAACCATGTAGTCAACGTGGGTAGAAAGGGTCATACTTTTTAGATGATTCCTTATTTCTTTTTAAGCATAGCTTAGTAGATCTACTTAGTTGAGGAGTTCTATACCCCGTCAAGGTATAAGATAGTTCTGGCAGCGTGGGCGAGACATTGTATTATCACATAGCTCATAGTGATTGTTGTCAGTTAGAAAATCTCTGAAACAGAGTTTATTTTGTATTTTTATGTACAAACTGACTTATATTGTATTTTCCAATACATTGAGTTGTTATCTACTATTTTAAAAGTTTTTCTTTATATCGCATTACTGTTATTGTTTTTCTATTTAAATGAGTTAAGATTGAGTTGAGGTTGAGTTGAGTTGAGACGAGGTAAGTTGTTTCTTCAGTTCCAGTTCAAGCTTATGTCATGTTTTAGACTTCCCCTTGCATGCTCGTATTTCCATGTACTGACGTCAATTGGCCTGCATCGTTTCATGATGCAGATACAGGGAATCAGGATCATCAACCGGCTCTCCGTTGATCCAGTCGAGTTCCAGCTAGAGTTGGTGAGCCTCCTTGCTTTCCAAAGGGTTTCACCTTGAGTTTACTTTTCAATCAAATTTTGTTTAGTAGGATGTCGTGGGTCTTGTCCCGACATCCATCTCAGTTAGTAGAGGCTTCATAAATAGCCAGTGTTAGTTCATGAGTCTTTTTCATTTTCTATTGTTTATGTTCTAGACTTGAGTTGCCCTTGTGGACAGTTTGAATATTTTAAATGTTCTAAGTTAAGTATTTGAGACTTTTGAGTTTATCCAATGTTGAGTAAGTCTTTCGCTGATAGTTGAGTCAGGCTAAGAGTTCGCTTGGAGCCAGCAATGGTTCTCGAGTGTCAGCCACGTCCAGAGTATAGGCTCGGGGCATGATAAACTTGGTATTAGAGCACAGAGTTCAAGAGTCATAGGGTGTCTATGAATTCGTGTCTGTAGAGTCCTAGTTATCAATGTGAAGCACGCCACATTTACAACATTTAGGAACTATCTCATTTCTTTCATACTTATTTTGTGCGATAGAGTTCAACTCTATAAAAGTTTCTTCTAATTCGTGCTTGCGCGTATATTTCAGATCATGCCTCAACGAAGAGCTATTATAGGTCATCCCGCTAGGAGGAATGTTGATCCTCAGGATCAAAGGGTACCCAATGCACCAAAATTGCGACCTCAATGAGAGGTCACTAATGCTGAGTTTCGAGATGCTATTCGGATGTTGAGTCAAGTGGTGACCAACCAAGCTAGACAACAAAGAGGGAATCGACAGGATGTGGCTAATACATCCAAGATTCGTGAGTTCTTGAGGATGAATCCTCCAGACTTCACCGGTTCAAGTGTCAATGAGGATTTGGAAAACTTTGTGGAAAAGTTGTAGAAGGTGTTTGAGGTGATGCATGTTGCAGATTCTGAGCGTGTAGAACTAGATGCGTACCAACTAAAGGTATTGATAGAGTATGGTACGACCAATGGAAGAAGAGTAGAGCTGAGGGTGCACCAATTGTGAGTTGGGTTGTGTACGAAGAGGCCTTCATGGGGAGTTTCTTTCCCCGCTGAGGGAGGCGAAGGTAAGAGAATTCCTTACTCTGAAGTAGGAATCTATGAGTGTGCATGAGTATAGCCTCAAGTTCACCCAATTGTCCCGTTATGCCCTGGAGATGGTTGCTGACATGAGGAGCAGGATGAGTCTTTCTGTATCTGGGTTGTCTCGCATGTCAAGTAAGGATGGCAAGGCAGCTATGTTGATAGGAGATATGGACATAGCAAGCCTGATGATCCATGTGCAATAGGTTAAGGAAGATAAGCTGAGAGATAGAGAAGAGTTCTGAAACAAGAAATCTAAGACTGCAGGTAATGAGACCGGACAGCAGAAGAGTAATGCAAATCGGTCATCTTTTCAAAAAAATCCAAATGGTCTTGCTCCATCATCTGCTAGTGCACCTGCAACAAGGAATAGAAGTGAGTTCAAGAATCAGAGTTCGCAGAATTTCAGGGCTAGACCTGCACAGTCTCAAGGTATTGTGGCACAAGGAGGTAATGGGACTCCTGCATGTGCTAAGTGTGGTAGAAACCACCGAGGAGTGTATCGTGATGGCTCCATTGGTTGCTTCAAAATGTGGTCAGGCAGGTCACTTCATGAGAAAGTGCCCTAAGAACATGCAGGGTGGTGGTAATGGGGCCAATAGACCCAAATCTTCTTCAGCGGCTCCACCAAACAGAGTTGCACCTAGAGGAGCTACTTCAGGGACGGGCGGAGGAGCAAACCATCTGTATGCTATCACCAGTCGCCAAGAGCAAGGGAATTCGCCAGATATTGTCACTAGTACGATCAAAGTTTTTAGTTTTTATGTATATGCTTTGCTAGATCCAGGAACGAGTCTATCTTTTGTGACTCCTTATATTGTTATGGATTTTGGTATTCTTCCTAAGCAATTTCTTGAGCCCTTTAGTGTTTCTACACTTGTTGGTGAGTCTATTCTAACTGAGAGAGTTTATCATGATTGTGTCATTTCTGTTAATCACAAGGACACCATGGCTAACTTAGTTGAGTTAGACATGGTAGATTTTGATGTCATTCTAGGTATGGACTGACTTCATGTCTGTTATGCCTCAGTTGATTGTAGGACTCGAGTAGTTAAGTTCCAATTTCCTAATGGGCCAGTTATTGAGCAGAGGAGTAGTTCAGCAGTACCTAAAGGTCTTTTTATTTCGTACCTTAAGGCGAGAAAGTTAGTTTTCAAGGAGTGTATCTATCACTTAGTCCGAGTTAATGACTCTAGTGTTGAGACACCACCTATTCAATCAGTTCCAGTTGTGAGTGAGTTCCCAAAAGACTTTCCAGATGATCTTCCCGGAGTCCCTCCTGAGAGAGAAATAGACTTCGGTATAGATATTATTCCTGATACTCGTCATATCTCTATTCCTCCATATAGAATGGCTCTAGATGAGTAGAAGGAGTTGAAAGAGCATTTGAAAGATCTCCTTGAAAAAGGCTTCATTCGACCAAGTGTCTCACCTTGAGGCGCTCCGATCTTATTTGTGAGGAAGAAAGATTGTTCTCTTAGAATGTGTATAGATTACCAGTCAGTTGAATAAGGTTAATATCAAGAATAAGTATCCACTTCCGATGATTGATGATCTTTTTTATCAACTTCAGGTTGCCACTTGTTTTTCTGAAATAAACCTCAAATCAGGCTATCATCAAGTGGAGTAAGAGAAAGTGACATCCCTAAGACAGCATTCAGGACCTGTTATGGTCATTATGAGTTTCTGGTCATATCGTTTGGTTCAACTAATGCTCCTGCAACTTCATGGATCTTATGAACAGAGTGTTTAAGCCTTATCTTGATATGTTTGTTATCGTATTCATCGATGACATTCTAATCTGTTCGAGGAATGAGGAAGATCATACTAATCATCTCAGAATAGTTCTCCAAACCCTCAAGGGTAGAGAGTTGTATGCTAAATTCTCTAAGTGTGAGTTTTGGCGTGAGTCTGTGGCATTCTTAGGCCACATTGTTTCTAGTGATGGAATTCGAGTTGACACTTAGAAGATTGAGGCAGTGCAAAACTGGCCTAGGCCCACATCTCCAACTGATGTTAGGAGTTTCTTGGGATTGGATGGTTATTATAGAAGGCTCGTAGAGGGGTTCTCATCTATTTCATCCCCTTTGACAAAGTTAACTCAGAAGACAACAAAGTTATTTTGTTGAATTTGCTCATTTACTACTATTCAGATTGCCTTATCTCTACAAAGGTGGTATAAGTAAGTATTTTCTGACCAATTCTTGCCACTACTTAGTTGGGGTAGTTGATGTACTTACCAAGTATGTATTTTTGTACTTACGTTGCACTTACTGTACCTTTGTACATATATTAATCCTTATATCAATAAAGATCGAAAGCAGGCTTAAAAGGTGATTTGGAGATTTATGGGGTACCTGCTTAGTTCAGAACACTGTGCACTCCCTCCCTATTTTGTTATTGGTGTTCTATATTCCAAGCACTACTTACATTCAAAACTATTGTATTGATTCCGTTTTAGTAGCTCATCATGACTTGAAATACTAGATCCTAGGGGTAATTTAGGCATTTCCTCATTTCGTCGCTTTCAAAACTTTTGTGTGTTTTTACCTACTTCAAAATTAATTAATTATTTCGGCAATGAACCGAAAACTTGCATGCTTTCAGGTCCGCCTAACAAGTAGCTAAGGATTCTATATCTATGTTCATAATCTAATTTTACCTTACATTGCTAGGCAAATTGCTCAACTTTCTCAATTTGAACTTAGGTCTAAATTACACAATTCTAACTATGAAAACTCAGTATTTCATAGTTGAAATTACACCAAATTTGAGTATAATCTCAAAATTAGTGTAGGAAATCGTTAACTTGAGTTGTAGGTTGAATCTGCTCCTCATCTTATCTCCAAACCAAGGACACTTTACCCAAAATCTTCAATGTTGGTTGTTAGTTTTCATTCTCAACTATTTATGTAGCTACAAGTCTTTCATTGTGATTACATGACTTGGGCGTGAATCACTGATGACATTTTACCCTTCACAATCGCAACCTAGCCTATGCAATTATACAGAAGGTTCGACTACGGTCAACTCAAACATTTACTATACACGATTGCACATCAAAGGTACAATCGAGATGACTTAAACTTTAATCACATCACCATCATTGCAATAGCACTGCTTACGACACGTAATATAGGCAAACATTACAGTGTATTATCAAGGGGGGGGGTTTGGGAAACTTCACCAGAGCCAGATCATGATCGCTAAAAATGGCTGGTTTGCTATCAGATTACATATCTATGCTTAGGAATCTTGAGATCTCATTGTGAAACAAGCATTCCACAGGGCCGTGCTTTTGATATTTACATGATATAGAACTACCACACCAATATGAAGCTGGAATGGGAAATCATAATGGTTGGTCAATGAGCCTAAGTCCTGGCAGCCTGAAGCATTTCAACAATAAGTGCCTTCACATCCCTGCAAATTTGATATAGGGAAGATTTAGACTGGAAACACAGTAGTAGGCATGTCAAAATATAGCAGACGTAACACACTTTTTTAGGACCTCAATTTATACAAAAACGGTGACTATAACAAAAGCAATGAAAAATAAAGATTTAGGAGAAACTGAATATGGGGCTCTTGATGATTTGAGAAAATTCCCCAACCCAACTTCCACTTAGTCCTTGTAGATTGAAGACAAACTGAGGAAATCTTAGGCACTATGCTCATTTATGCAAGTAGATTATAATGCAGCTTGGTCTAACCATGAAACATAAATTGGTTGTTTGTTGAACACGAGGACAATTCTCCCTCTGTCCCAATATTAATTGTCACATTTTCCTTAAGAAATCATAAACAAAAAGTAGTATTTTTTACTACTTTACACTTTATCTGTCTACAATAAATTGCACTCTATTTAAGAACAAAACTAAGCTAATCTTATTTCAAGAACATTTAATGCTAAGGGTAAAATGAAACAAAAAAAGTTAATTTCATCTTAATTTTGTAAAATGACAAGTAAATTGGGACGAGCATTATTAGTAACCTTGACAACTAATATAGGACGGAGGGAGTACTAATTTGTGATCATCAAATAAGTATTTTTATTTTTTTTTGAAACTGGTAAATGTGTATTCCTCAGCATTAAGGACATGCTGGACACCATCAAAAAGTGTTAGATAAAAAAAAACAGCAACTAAAAAAACAAGATACTTACAGAGATCTTAATAAATCTACAAACTGATCTATATCCTCTAAACCTACTTCTTTACACCAAAAGTAGAAAGATATTATACAATTCCATTTAACTTTCTGGATGGAATTGGATCTATCTTCATAACACCTCCCATTTCTCTCTCTCCAAACTGTCCACCAGATGCATTGTGGGATGATCCTCCACCACTTCTTTTGACTTTTGCTGCCTCCTCGTTTCATCCAGCAACTAAGCAAATCTGCAGTATGCTCCGGCATAGTCCAGCTTGTCTTTGTTATGTTGAGAAATAGAGACCAAAGTTGTGCTGTAAAGGTGCAATGCAAAAATAGATGACTGTTTGTTTCATTTGTCTCATTGCATAAGAAGCACCTGGAAACTATGATGGCCCCTTTCTTCTTCAAAACTTCTTGTGTCAGGCATGCTCTTTTAACCACCAGCCAAGTAAAGCATTTTACCTTGGTTGGGGATGGACTATTCCATAAGTTTCTCCATATTTTTGGTTGCCCTCTACACTGTACCCTTTCTTCCATTTTATAAACCCTTTTAACAGAGAATTGCCCATCAATATTGTGTTTCCATCTTAATGTATCTGGTTCAGCAGTAGTGCCATTGAAATCATCAATCCTATTTAGCAAATCGGCTACTATATCGATCTCCCAGTCATTTAGCAATCGCCTGAAGAATAAGTTCCATCCCTGTGCACTCCACATATCATAAATGGTGCCATCTGGGTTGTTGCTTAGAATAAATACGTCTGGAAAAATCTCCATTAATGGGCTTTGCTCCTTCCAAGCATCCTTCCAGAACTTTATTCTTTTCCCATCTCCAACTCTCTTCTGCAAGTTCCCTTCCAGTTTGGGCCATAGAGCTCTAATGGTCTTCCAAACTCCAACTCCATAAGTATCAGTGCTCACATTGGTACACCAAGGATTGAGTTCACCAAACTTGTGTCTAATTACCTCCCTCCATAATGCATGATCCTCCCTATTGTATCTCCAGAGCCATTTCATCAATAAACTATCGTTCTGTGCTCTCAGATTTCTGATGCCCAAGCCACCTTGTTCTCTACTGTGCATTGTTGTCTGCTAATTGACTAGTTTATATCCTTTGCCCTCTTTACAGCCATGCCACAGAAAATCCCTCCTAAGTTTGTCCAACGTTTTCACAACTTTGGGAGGTATGGGAAATAGAGACATTACATACGTAGGAAGTGCATCAAGAACAGAGTTGATAAGGATGAGCTTCCCACCTAGTGATATGTACTGTGCCTTCCACCTAGCCAATCTTTTTTCAATTTTCTCTAATACTCCATCCCAAATTTCCCCTGCTTTGTGTTCACTGCCCAGAGGCATACCAAGGTATGTAGTTGGCATATTTTCAACTTTGCACCCTAAAATGATTGCCAGATCTTGGATATTTGGCACCTCTTTTATCGGGAACAAACTGGTTCCCTAGTTAACTTTCAAGCCAGAGGAAGCTTCAAAAATAGTCAAAATCATTCTGATGTAACCTATTTGTTCAACCTTTGGCTCACAAAATATCACAGTGTCATCTGCATACTGTAGGTGACATACCTCCATTATTTCCCCTCTGCTATTTCCTATCTCAAACCCTTTAATCCATCTATTTTGTAATGTTATCCTCATCATGCTATCAAATACCTCCATTGCTAGTATAAACAGGAAAGGAGACAGAGGGTCACCTTGTCTAAGACCCTTTTCAGAACCAAAAACACCTACAGGTTCACCATTCACCAAAACAGAGAACTTGACAGTTTTAATGCAAAAGTCAATCCATTTCAACCATTTCTCACCAAAGCCCATTTGACTGAGAGTATTTAACAAGAATCTCCAGTTGCCATGATCATAGGCTTTTTCTATGTCTAGCTTACACATGACACCTGCTTCTGCCCCTTTAAGTCTTGAGTCCACACACTCACTAGCAATTAGGGTTGCATCCATGATCTGTCTTCCTTTTATAAATGCCATTTGATGCTTGTTAACTAAATTGTTGACCACCTTCTTGAGTCTTTCAGCCAGTATCTTTGCCACAATCTTATATATTCCACCAATGAGACTTATAGGTCTGAAATCTTTCAACTCTGAAGCTCCAACCTTCTTTGGGATCAAGGCTATGAATGTTGCATTGAGGCTTTTCTCAAACTTCTGATATTCATAAAAATATTGGAGAGTCTTCAGGATGTCCTCCTTTATAAGTTCCCAGAAAGCCAAATAAAAGGACATAGGGAATCCATCCGGCCCTGGTGCCTTCTCCATAGCACACAATTTAATGCCTTCTAAGATTTCATCCTCTTCAAATTGTCTTTGTAGCTCCTCCTGTTCTCCTGCAGATATCCTTGTGGCTTTATGTAACACTAATTCTGGCCTCCACTCTTCTGCCTCCTTATACAGGTTCTTGTAGTAATTTTGAATAGCTTCTTTGATCTCCTCTGCATCTGTCACCTCCATACCATCCACCTTCAAGTTATCTATGGAGTTTACCCTTTTGTGAGCTGTAGCTATCCTATGGAAGTATTTTGTATTTTTGTCTCCCTGTTTC
The DNA here is from genome assembly GCF_900185275.1 of Solanum verrucosum. Taxonomy (NCBI): domain Eukaryota; kingdom Viridiplantae; phylum Streptophyta; class Magnoliopsida; order Solanales; family Solanaceae; genus Solanum; species Solanum verrucosum. The sequence continues at coordinate 408,233 of NW_026020202.1, read as the reverse complement.
AACCATTGTATTCTTGATCTTTGTCTCCAAGCTATCTCCTCATTTCTTGCAACTTCTTCAAACTCTAAAGCCAAGTTTGATTTTTGCATTGCCTCATCATCTGTGAGAGTTCTTTGTTCCTGGATTGCTTCCAAAGCTGAAAGTTGGTTTAAAATGTCACACTTTCTTTGTTTCCAGTTGCCCCTGTTGTTTCTACTCCACTCTTTTAACTTTTCTTTTAGCATCTTCAGTTTCTCAGCTAACATATAGTTAGGCCTCCCCTTAACAACAAAAGCTCCCCACCACTGTTGTACCTTTTCTTTGAACCCTTCTACCCTCAGCCACCAACTTTCAAATTTGAAGTATTTTTTCTTGAAGTTCAACTCTCCACAAGACAGCATGATTGGGTTGTGGTCAGATCCTATCTTTGGTAATACTGCCTGTTTGATGAGAGTAAACTGCTCTTCCCATGATGAAGAGTATAAGAATCTATCGATTCTTGAGGCACTTCTATGATTCTCCCCCCTTCTCCAAGTATAAGAACCTCCAAATAAATGAGGATCCACAAGCTCCATCTCTTCAATGCATTTAGAGAACTCAGATATTGCTCCATTTATTCTGAAACAGTTTGTTCTTTCATTGGGGTATCTGATTACATTAAAATCACCTCCCACCACCCAAGGTCCTGCACACCTTCCCCCCGCTGCATATAGCTCCCCCCATAACACTCTTCTTTCCACTCTTTTACAATCAGCATACACTGCTGTTACAAACCAAAAAAAAATCGGAATTTTCCCCAGACATTTTACAAGTTATGCTTTGGTTGCCATGTTCTACCATTTCCCCTTTCCAAACTCTGCTGTCCCATAAAATAATTATTCCCCCCCGGCTACCATCTGCCTCTAAATGTATCTCTCCCACCCATCTATTGTCCCAGATACTATGTATGAGTCTATCTATATTTCCCCCCAACTTTGTTTCTACCAAAATATACACATCTGCACTCCATTGAGTAATCAGATTCCTTACCAGCCCCCTCTTTCTTTCGTCATTAAGTCCCCTCACATTCCAAGACACGATCTTTATCCTCATCTATGTATAATGGTTAGTCTCCTCCCACTTATTCTAGGTTCGCCATCCTTGAATTTCATATCAAACATTAAATTCTTGAGCTCTTTTGGAATTGTGTTATTGTTGCTATTTGAGGATTTACCCTTTCCTGCGTGTCTCTCCAAATATCTCTTTTGATCCAGCTTCATGCACAAAGCATAAGCCTCTTTTTCACATCCCTTGATAGCTGCTCCAAAGGCTTGCCCTAATTTGATCACATTAAGGTGTACCCAAATTGTAGCCCTTGTTTCTATCATCTCTTCCGTGAGATTTTCTTCGATGCTCAATGGTTCTGGTTCAATGTAAGTGACCAGCTGATTCTCAAAGCTTTCTAGAAAGGAAGAATCTGCCCCGCTCATACAGTAATTATTTGTCTCCCCTTCAAAAGCTATGCTATCTTCTTCTTGAGTCATGTCCTCTGCCTGTGCCTCCTCGATTCTCAGATTTCTGGTTTTTGGTTCTCCTTCCATTTGCATGTGTTTCCCCAGTTCCCAATCCATTATAGAGTGCTTAAAAGGATGTTTTGCTTCTCCCCAATTTGAGTTGATGAAATCAGAAAATGGCTCCGTGAACATAGCAGTTTTGGGCTTGCTAGAAAGGCCCAAAAGTTGTGTGAGATGGGCTTGTGTTTTATTCAGATTTAAAATGTGCTCAGGGGGCCCACTTCCATTAGCCATGTGACTGTTGTCCTTTTCTTGTACCCCTTCCTTGTAAACCTCGATATCCGTTGTTTTCTTTGTTGCTGGACCTTTTCCTCTTTCTAACACTCTATTTCTGTCTTCTAGCAGCATAGGTCTGTCTTTTGTACCATCAAGCAGTATGTCACTATCACCTCGATCTGCTCTCTTCTCCCCCTCCATCAATCTATATGTTGCCGGCGACTCCACCCATACCGGCAGTGAGTATATCAAACCATTATCGACGATCTCAATCTTCGTGGGGATCTTCTCCCTTGGTCCTCTAACTCTGATTCTTGCCCATCTCAGATGATTTTTTATTTCTGTCTCCTCTTCAGTTTCTAGCCACCCGCCACATTCATCACCTATCTTTTCCATCACCTTGTTGTTCCAGAGCTGCAATGGTAGCCCTAAAACCCTAATCCAAAACCAATCAAACCTTTTTTCATCTGGGAAGGCTCCTACTGTTGGAGACCACCATTCCAGCTTCAAAGTCAGACCTTGTCTCTTCCATTCACCCATGATAACATGTTCAGCCATTCTTCTGGTCTGAAATTCGAAGAGGAAGAGGAAGCCACTCATGTCGTACACCTGAACATTATGAGCTCCTTTCCACGTTTGTTGGGCCCATCTGCACTTCATTTCGAATTGGCATATCTCCTTCTCCACAAAACCTGCCAACGAGACATCTTCGTAACAGGTTGCTGTCATCTACATCTGAAGACACTGTCAGCATTGAATTCTCACTGGCTACATTCATTTCTCTCTTGCTCCATTTACTATTGTGCAGAGCTCCCTTGTAATCCCCCTTCCCAGCGATTGTATTGAGATTTAATTCCCTTTTTGTAATAAATTCCCCTTTCTTTTCTACTTTTCTCTCAATGAAGTTTTCCACTCTTGTTACCAGACTCCCCCATCCCTCATTAAATGTATTTTCTGGAATAATAATTACTGATCTACTCTGCCCATTCACTGTAATAACAGAAATAAATCGCCCATACTTATTGAACTTCAGGGAGCAATAAATATATGTTGAAAAGTCTCTGCCTCTCCATGTTTTGAAGTTTTTCCCCCTGCTTTCAGAAGCTTCCCTTAATCTTTTGCATAACCAAAGTAAAGCTCCCCTACTCAATATCATACGCCTGGTAAACAGCCTGGTCCTCTCCACCAACTCAAACCATCTCTCTGAAACAGATATCGACTCTGTAAGATCATAAGATTTCCCCCCTGTCTGAAATACAACCTGTTCTCCATGTTCTAAATGCTACCTGAAAAAAAAGGCAAGAAAGGGAAGAGATTCCGATGGCAGAGAACCACCGGAAAAGGGGCTCTAGACACCCAGAAGGGATCTCTAGAATCCACCTAGGGAAAAGTGCCTGGGAGCATTTTTATATTACTGTTGTTTAATAACATTAAGTATTTTTTTTGCTTCCAATAATGAGATAATTCAGAGATTAGTTTCATAGTCCCTCCTCCATCGCAGTAAAATTGAAATCCTTTTTGATCCAACAATTAAAACTAGCATAAACTACGAAAACTAATACATTTTTAAATAAATTGTCATCAAAAGGACAATGGACGAGGCTGTCAAGCAGCTGCAAGAAACCATTGATTCTCACAGTAAGACTTCTGAGTCCATTAACTCCACACTTCAAATAAATTATCTCCCAAATTTCCACACTCTAGACCCAGAATCAGAACACCCAGCCCTCAAAAAAAAAGACCAACAACCTCTAACCCTAGTTTTCTTCCATACCACCAACACAAAATTCTTCTATCAACACCTTTCTCCACCCACCTACGCTCCGTCGTTGAACCCACCGCAACAGCCACCCTTGCTATAAACCAAAACCCTTTCGGCCCTCTTCGTAGAGATACCAACACCCATAGATCTAGCCCGTTTTGACGACCAGTTTGCTGAAAGTTGGATTTTCCAAGCAAACCAATACTTTGACGCCTATAATATCCAGGATGAACATCGTTCGAACCTTGTCTCGTTCTATCTTTGAGGGCATAGCTAGAGATTGGTATCAATGGATATATAAGAACCATCAACTGATTGTCTAGGGACACTTTACCAAAGCTTTGGTAATTCGTTTTGGTTCACAATCATTGAAGCATCGGAGGGGTTTTTGGAGAAGTTACAAATGACATCTACCGTCACTTAGTATCTTTCTCGGTTTGGGCAGCTTGCAAATCACACTACTGATGCTTCTCCAGAGATGATGCGTTAATTTTTCTTTTGTATCTGGGCTTACTCCGGTGATCAAACTGATGTTTAGCATTTAGACCCACAGACATTCATGAGGCTATTAGTTTGGCCATGTTACAGGAGTAGAAACTATTGGCCCAAGTTAAAACACCGAACCTGCCCCTCCTATCACAAAATATCTTTCTATCTCTTATCCAACCCACCAGACATTGCGCCACAAATCAACCCCACCTCTTTCACCCTTTTCTTCATTTACTCCGGCAGCTTCACTTTCACTTCACCTTTCAGGAAGGCCTGCTTCTTTTTCGTGAGCATTTGATTATTCCCCCCGATCCATTACTAAAACATTTGCTCTTAGAAGAATGAAAAATTGGAGGTCATGCTGGTATTACGAGGTTCTTTCACCGCCTCATCCAATTTTCATTGGCCAGGTATGAGCAAGGATGTCAAGCAGCTCATCCTAAATTGCCAGGTATGCCAGCAAATGAAGGATACATGTTTGAAACCTGCTGGATATCTTCTTCCACTTCCTATACCTGCTGCAATTTTTGAGGATATTTCTATGGATTTGGTAGCTGGTCTCCCACCTTCTCAGGGACACAGTCATTCTATTAATCGTGGACAGATTGTCAAAACATGGCCATTTCATTGTCTTTTTTTTTTTTTTGATGAAGTAAGAAGAATGTCATTAACAAAGCATCAAGCAGATGCACAGATTACAAAAGAAAGAAATATCAGCTCCCAAAAAGGCAAAAAAAGCTATCTAAACAGCTAACAGTAGAGATCTATGGAGCTGATAAATTCTAGGAAAGAATCGACACTAAGTATAGGAGAGAGATTAACCCAACCAAAAAGAGTAATCAAACATCTTGCTTTAAAGGTAGAGATGGGAGTTGGGGTGCCATCAAAACATCTTTTGTTCCTCTCCGTCCATAAGCACCACAAAATACAGGCTGGAACCAAAGACCAGATATGCTTGACGGACTTCCCAACTTTCCAAGAACTCCAACACACAAAAGCCTCTCTCAATGATCTTGGCATGACCCAAGTGAGTCCAAAAAGTGAGAAGAACATGTTCCATAGGCCTGTTGCAACTGTGCAATGAAGGAACAAGTGATTAATAGATTCTGAGTTGCACAAGCACATGTAGCATCTGTTGACTATTTGGAATTTCCTCCTCATGAGATTATTCTGAGTCAAGCAAGAGTCTTTTAGAGTAATCCAACTGAAACAAATAACTTTAGGTGGCAACTTAGTTCTCCAGATTAATTTCCATGGCCATTGATCAATTACGGTCTTCTTGGAGCTTTGTTGAAGGTAGCATGCTTTAACTGTGTAGGATCCATCCCTGCTATGTCTCCAGATAAGTTTGTCCCTGCGTTGACTGTTGATTGCACTAGTCTGAATGGTGGCCATAAGGCTAAAAACCTCTTCCAACTCCCAGTCATTAAGATTTCTCCTTAGGATCAGATTCCACACATTGTCTTCCCTGTACTGCGAGATGGTTGAGTCTGGATGAGATGCAATCTGGAAAATGCTTGGAAAAACATTCATTAGAGGAGTGTCTCCTAGCCAAATATCTTTCCAAAACTGAATATGTTCCCCATTTCCCACCATAAGTGAGGCATCACTGAAGAATTTTTCCCACAGTTTCCTTATATCTCTCCAGACCCCCGTGCCATAAGAGGTACTGACTTTATTAGAGCACCAATAACTATCACTACCATACTTTGCTTGAATCACTTCCTTCCACAAGCCAGCCGCCTCTTGATTGTATCTCCAGTGCCACTTCAATAGCAAACACTTGTTATGTAAGGCCAAGTCTTTTATCCCCAATCCTCCATATTGTTTTGGCAAAGTGACTTTGGCCCATTTAACAAGGTGAATTTTGTGGTCCTTGTTGTTGGGAACCTTCCCAGAGAAAGTCTCTCCTGATTTTGTCAAGTCGTTGTTTCACCTTAGCTGGCATAAGGAGTAAGGACATAAAATAGGTGGGAATGCTGTCCAATACACTATTGATGAGTGTTAATCTCCCCCCTAGAGAGAGGTATTGTTGTTGCCAGGAGGCTAACCTTCTCTCAAACTTTTCCACAATCACATTCCAAACTTGAGATGATCTATTCATAGCACCCAAAGGCATACCCAAGTAAGTGGTGGGAAAGGAGCCAGTAGCGCAACACATGATAGCTGCCATATCTTCCAAATCAGGGACCTCATTTACAGGGTATATAGTGCTCTTGGACATGTTGATGTGGAGACCTGACAATGCTTCAAAGATCATAAGGGTGAGGCTAAGATATTGCACTTGAGATTTCTTAGCTCCACAGAAAACCAAGGTGTCATCAGCAAATAAAAGATGTGAGATCGAGACTGGTGGACCATAACCATTGCCCACCTCAAAGCCTTCTATCCATTGAAGTTGTTTAGCCTTCTCCAACATCCTACTCAAACCCTCCATAGCCAGAATAAAAAGGAAGGGTGATAAGGGATCCCCTTGTCTGATGCCTCTACCGGGAGAGAAAAAACCCACAGGACTTCTATTCACTAGTACAGAATACTTTATGGTGGAGAAGCTATACTTGATCCACCGAATCCATCTCTCTCCAAATCCCATTTGCCTTAGGATTGAAATAAGGAAGGACCAACTCAATTTATCAAACGCCTTCTCAATATCAAGTTTAAAAAGCAGTCCTGGAGTACCACTTTTCTGCTTCCAATCTAGAACTTCATTGGCAATAAGTGTTGCATCAGTGATTTGCCTTCCCTGAACAAAAGCATTCTGAAAACCAGAGACTAGATTCCCAATCACCTTCTTTAGCCTTTCTGAGAGCACTTTGGCCAAAATTTTATACACACTACCAATAAGACTGATAGGCCTAAAATCCTTAAGTTCTATCGCACCTTTCTTTTTAGGGACAAGTGCAATAAAAGAGGCATTAAAAGATTTCACCATGTGGCAATTGTTGTGAAAGTGATTGAGCGCTCCCAAAATATCTTGCTTGATAATTCCCCAGCACTTCTGATAAAACCCCATAGAGAAGCCATCTGGCCCTGGACTTTTGTCTGGGGCACATGAGTTGATTGCATTCAATATTTCTTCTTCTTCAAAGGCCTGCTCCAAAGCATTCTTCTCTTCAGAACTCAAACTGCCCAGGCCCTCAAAAGAAGCAGTAGGCCTCCATGATTCGTTTTCAGAGTATAACTCTTGGTAGAAGTCAAGAATTACCTCTTTCACCTGCTCTTTTCCTTCAATGAGGTCATCTCCTACCTGCAATCTGTCAATGTGGTTGTATCTCCTGTGGGAGTTGGCTATTCTTTGAAAGTATTTTGTATTCCTATCCCCCTCTTTTAACCATAGACACCGCGATTTTTGTCTCCAAGAGGTTTCCTCTGCCTTTGCTAATTGTTGAATCTCTAGTTGTAATTGCAATATTTTGTTCTTTTCAACTTGAGACCGAACCCTTCCTTCAGTTGCTTGTTCTGTCAGCAGAAGATCATCCATGGCTTTACTGATTCTGGAATTTAGCTTACCAAAGACCTCCTTGTTCCAGGTAACAAGGTCTTTCTTCAAAAATTTTAATTTCTGGGAGAGTATAAAGTCTGGAGAGCCATTTACTATATAACCTTGCCACCATTTTTTGACCATATCATGAAAACCTTCATGCTGCAGCCACATGTTCTCGAATTTGAAGTAGGAAGGATCAGAAGTCCAATCGCCACTCTCTAGGGCTAAGGGACTGTGGTTGGAGAGAACCCTTGGCAGGGCCACCTGCTTCACAACTCCAACGAATTCATTCCATTCAGCGGAAATTAAGAACCTATCAATTCTGGAAGCCTGCAGAAAATCCTCTCCCCTTGTCCATGTATAAATTGCACCATGCAAGGGGAGATCAATAAGACCCATGTCTTGAATAAATTCAGAGAGGTCCTTCATGTCCTGGGATCTCCTTATACAATTGTACCTCTCATGTTCATATCTACATACATTAAAGTCACCACCTATGACCCAACATCCATCCCAAATGCCTCTGACAGCAGCCAACTCATCCCATAGGTCAAACCTTTCTGGAGTTGAGTGAGGTCCATACACCCCAGAGAAACAGAATCTGAAGTCCACCTGCAAACCCTCCCACATGGCCGAAAGAGTATGCTGCCCTTGGTAAGAGTCTAAGCATTTCCATTGTCTTTTGTCCCACAAAATAATAATGCCACCCCTGGTACCACTTGCTTTCAATTCAACCCATTCGACCCATCTTGATCCCCAAATATGTCTTGCTATTGCCACAGAACAACACTCTGTTTTTGTTTCCTGTAAACACAAGATGTCAGGCTTCCATTTTTGAATAAGTAGCTTGATGGTGCTTCTTTTGCTTATATCATTAAGCCCCCTTATATTCCAACTGATAATTTTTGCTTTCATTCCGAGAAAGCCTTGTGGAACCTGCCCCTACTTGACCCTTCTCCATTCTCATAATTAATCGTGCACTGCAACTTCTTGGCCACAATCTCACCCTTTTCCTTTGATCTTTTCTTCTGTTGCTCTTTCCTCTTTGATTTCTGCAACTGTAACTTCCTCTTTTGTTCCATTCGCAGTATCATATCGAAGATTTCGTGCTCAAACCCCACTGAATTGACCCTAAAGGCTTTACAAGCTTTAGTCATCACCATCTTGGTCCAATGGGAGGTTTCGATAACTGTCGGGTGTGAAATAACCTGTTCCTCCAAGCTGTCACCAGACCAGGGTAGTGACAAAGTGTCGCTACTAATTGGGGAAGAGAAACCTGAATCTTGAGAATACCCAATAGAGAAAACAGAGTGGATAGGAGGAAGAGAGAGAAGAGATAGAGGTCGCATGCATTCGGCTTCGTCGTCTGCGTCTCCCTCCCACTCATCAAGAGAATCAGTTTGCGTTAGGGGAGCCAACAATGGCTTTTGAGACAACATAGCATTCGACTGTCGTTCCGAAAGCTTTTGTGTCTCTGCCACTATAGATTGGGCTTGGGCTGGCCTAATAGCCTTCCACTCCTTTAATATCTCCTTCTTTTTATTGAGATGCAAGTTCCCCTTTTTCCTCCTTGATTAATAAAGGTGGTCTGAAGTCTTTTGCTGCAACTGGGCCTTTGCCTTAAGTTGGCCCAAAGTTGTCTTAGAATTTTTAGGCCCAACCCTAGGGTCCTCAGCTGATTTGAGATTTGAATCAATAGGCAGCTCATTCTGAAAAACATAAACTTGGTCTGGAGTCTTCTGCTGCAATTGGGCCTTTGCTTTAAGTTGGCCCAAGGTTGTCTTAGGTTTTTTGGGCCCAACCCTAGGGGCATCAGCAGATTTCAAATTTGAATTGATAGACTGCTCAGTTTTCGAGACACAAACTTGTTTGGACCGCTGGTTAAAACCCTGTTCATCAGAATCACCGGCAACTGAGATTTTCGAGAAGGCATCAGCAATAATGGATATTTCATAAATTTTGCCGCCTACTCTCAAATCAATTTTGTGTGGAGGTTCTCGTGCTACTACTGGAATACAAATCCGAGCCCAGAGAATATGATTTCTCTTCTTTGTGTCCTCATCTGCACCGATATAACCACCACAACAGTCCCCAATAAATTTCAGCGACTTTTCCGACCATGCGTGAAGCGGGATGCCAAAAGCCCTAATCCACCTCTGATTTGCTACTAATTCTTTTTTAGAGTTATCTGTCCCTGATTCTGGAGACCACCACTCAAGTGATAATCTTCTCCCATTCCAAAACCATTCCCCCATTATTATCCTCTCCGCTTCTTGCCTAGATGGAAACTCGAAGATCATCTGGTTATGTGTGAGCTGTAAGACGCGCAACCCTGCCGTCATCTTCCACCTTTTCAGGAACCACTGATGGATGACTGCTGGATTTGGACTCGAGCTGAAAGGGTCATTGAAGGTTCCAACTAAGCAACACTACAAGTATTCCTGTAGATTCTCCAATTCAGAATGAGACTGAGAGCTCATGACTGGCCATTTCTGGATATTTGCAGCATCCATGAAAGATTTCCCTGGGGTGACAAACTTCCGGAGAGCTGGGTTAACTGGCTCACCCAAAGATCTGATAATTTTGTCGGCTAAATCACTCCACCCTACATTGTAATCCATCTCCGGGATGATAATAGCTGATTTTCTTTGGCCCCTCAATGTTTCTACTCGAAGAAATCTCCCATAAGAGTTGAAGTTCTGATAAACTCTGAACAGATCCCCCTCCTTAAGCTTGCCCCATCTTCTATAAAGGTCCCCAACACCTTTGGAAGCTAATCTCATAACACTGCATACCCATCTTAAAATGACTTCGTCGATCTTAATCTTACTGACAAACCGACTACTGAACTCCTTGAACAAGAACCACCTAAAAGAACCTTCACTGATATCATTTATTTCAAAAGACTTATCACTGGAAATGAAAAAGCACACCCTGTCACCCATACTAAGAGATCGTATGATTAAAATTCCACCGCAAAGTAAATAATTGTCCCCCATGGTAAAAAAAAACTAATTCCGGTAGGAGTTGCCGGAAAAGGATCAAACGAAGTAAGAGAGAGAACCTAGGACAGGTTCCCCTTGGGAGCTGTGCTTGGGAGCATTTTTTTATCTATGTGTTTTGGTTTTTCTCTTTTAGGATCCTGCCATTTCATTGTCTTGCCCCCGAAATTCACTAGTCACAAGTTCGTGGAAGTGTTTACTTCATCAAAAAAATAAAAGAAGTCCGTGGAGTGTTTGTCCAAGAATACATCTCACTACATGGCTTTCCTTTCTCAATTGTTTCAGGCCATGATCCTATTTTCTTGTCTGATTTTTGGGCTGAGATCAATTGACTGCAAGGGACCTAATTAGCAAAGAGCTCTGCTTATCATCCGCAATCGAATGGAAAAACAGAGGCTCTCAATAAGTGTCTTTGAGATTTTTATTCGACAGTTTGCTGCGGATATCCCTACTACTTGGTTCCGTCTACTTTCGTGGGCGATCGTAGGACACATCATACCAGCATAGCTTTTAGCCTACTCCTTTTGAGCTTGTTTATGGTCGGCATCCCCCAACGGTAGCTCGATACATCATGGATCACACGTTTAATCCAAATGTGGCAGAGTCCCTTTGTTGCCAAGAAGAAACACTGGCCCTCTTGAAGTCCAATTTGCAGGCTTCCCAGGAACGTATGAATCAGGATGCAGACAAGGGACGCAAGATGCAAGCTCTCAGATTGGAGATTGGGTGTATGTTCAATTACGTCCCTACAGGCAGCTCTCTCTTCGCCTTCAGTGCCAAACCAAACTCAGTCGAAGGTTCTTCGGGCCATTTAGGGTGCTCCATCATGTAGGTGAGGTTGCCTACAAACTGGACTTCCAATCTTTCTCCAAAATACAACCCCGTCTTTCATGTTTCGGTTCTGCAGAAGTGTTTAGGGAACCCCCATTGATCTTATAGACCAAGACTCCTCTTTGATGCTCACACCTGAAGACATTTCGGAGCAGCGCATTGTCACAAAGTGAGGACATCAGATCACCCAGTTCCTGGTCAAATGGCAGGCTTGCCTCCGACTGAGGCCACCTGGGAAGACCTTCCTGCACTCACTCTATCGTTTTCCCGACTTGAACCTTGAGAACAAGGTTCGTCTTCATGGGGGCGGCAGTGTAACAAACCTGCAGGACCACTTGGATACACTGAGGCACAACAACAAGGACAAGCAGTCCCCAAAAATACCTGGATGAGTATGTGGTCCCAAAAACCAAGAAAGGATCACTACCCCTGCCAAATACCGTAGCACATATTGCACCAGCTGCCAAGAAATATTCAGATCAAGACCCTCCTATATAAACAGCACAGGAGCTCTAGAATAGGGCATGGAAGAACTTGCATCTTTATTTTCTTAGCTAAAGTTTTAGCATTTTGGAGTCAGTCTCCCTTTTCTATTATCTCTTTTTGTCTATTTTTTTCTCCGGTTTCCTATGTTGAGAATTGTTACCTTGTAATTTCTCCCTTATCAGTTGAATATAATTTTGTATCGTTCCACATTACCAGCTGTTTTGGTTAGAGATATCAGTTGAATATGTAGGATCCTACATGTGTACTCAAAAATTTATTTTCACCCAGAACACACTAGTAAAGACATTAGATCTTAAGCCAGACCCAACCCAAAAGAAAACAAGAGAAAAAACAGCATATAATAAAACAGACATTGCATCAGAAAATGGGAAGAGTAAAGGAAGCAAAAAAAGGAGATCAACGTGAATTGTACACTCCTACAAAAGAATTCTGATAGAACTTTGGGGACTTACTTTCTGTCTACAGCACGTCTAGGGAATGGAACTCGAAGCTTGAAGTCGGTGTCCTTGTAGCAAGCCTGAAATTAAAATCAAAGTGCAAGTATACAGTCCATGCCATGCTTGAAAGAAAAAAGCACTTGTCATAGCTGAGCAAGAGAAAATATTTCTGTTCACTTCCTCAACTAGTCATTTCTTGGCATAACTGCCAATTTCCTTAAAAAAGGTTACTAGCAATTTACATATTTTGAAGTAGACAAACTCACAGAATGTCGCAAGTGCATATCTCCACTACATAAATATTAGAGATAAAATAATTATAGAAAAAGTTACAACAGACATGAATCAGTGGAGATGGAATAGCAGCCTCACCTTGACATTAAAACCAAGACTGTCTACATCCAACATGTACGCAAAGTCCACCTGATCAAAAGAAAGTCAATGCAGCTTTTTACTTTGGGAGGAGATAACACATTGCACTCCATGTCCAGTAAAACTAAATTAACTATAACTAATTGACAGTAATGTTAAATGTCAATGGACTGCCAGAAGCAGACAAAAATCATGCATCATTTCCCGGCGCCATATCCTCAAAAGCTCGGACATACTTCATATATGGGGCAGCTATATGTTATATTTATCAGCTGCTGGAGAAACAAGTTATCAGCACCTTTGTGGAATATTGCATCCCATGCATTTCCAATCCATTTAAAAAAAAGTAATCTTTTGGGTGTTAGCTCTAGTCATTCGTTAATTAGGCAAAATAAGTTTGGACTGGACATATGTATTTTGCTATAAAAGAAAATTCCCAGGTTGTCCCGTGATAAATGAGTTTGCATCTGTGCATTTCCAAGCCCTGTGAAAGATCTTATCTTCCCGTAGTGGCTCTATATTTAATTACCTTTTCCTTTTTTGGATTTCATCATAAGTTCCTGGTAAAACAAAATTTCCAAGATCCATGAACAAGCATCATTGCAGAAAAAATATAAAAAAGTTCTGAATTGTACCGGAACTGATGTCGAGTGCTGCACAAGCAGCTTGGTATCCTCCGTATGATCTTTATTCATATGTGACTGATTAAAAAATTAAAGCAATAAGAAAACTACTACTATTCATAAAAGAAGAAAGCATAACATAAACAATGAACATCAGCATTTCTATACCGTGATTGGCTTTGAAAATTGGTATATTGGATCTACTTTAGCTGTTCTAAACTCCTCTTTGCTAAATTCTGTGAGGAGTTAAAAGAGGCATTTAGTACAAGAAAGAACTACAAATATTGCATTGAGTGCAACAAAATAAATGACACATCTAGCAGTTCACAATTGGTCACTCTCTCATTTTCTCGAATACTATGCAGGTGGAACCCTGAAATCTAATATGATTCATCAATGGGATTTTACAATTTAGTAGCAAGAAGTCAAATGTATGCTTTACCTGCTCTTATTCAGCCCATAAGGTGTAAGGAGCGAAATAAGAGGCCCAAAATCAAATATCAAGTGTGGGAAGGGGGAAAATGCGAAGTGTTATGTGGAGTAGGGGAGAGACAATATTAACAAAAGGAGACAATTCCAGTAGTCAACACTCAACACGAACCTCCAGATCCCAATATGGCAGTTGCAACGCCCGATACATAACGTACAATTCTGGGTTCAATGCGCATGAATTGGAAATCACCAAAGTCAACCTTCACAAAGGTTCGGTAATTACATGTGATGGACAAAAGAAGGAATATCTATTGTGAAATACATGATGCCACTAAATAGAAAGAGGTGAAACAAGTTACCCAAAATGCCTTAGGGTGCCTAGCCAGATAAGTGGCTCGAATACCTTCTTTCTCTGTTTCCGGTACCTATGACATCCATCAGAAAAATAAAGAAAAAACTGACAATACATTTCCCGTCAAATGAAGAGAGAGAGAGAGTGAGGGATGGAAAAGAAATTTCTCTCAAAGTGACAACTTACAGGAACAGCATCACCATGCACTGTAATTACTAAGTCAGTCCTATCTTCAGGATCTCTTGCAACAAGCAATGAGCATCTAGAAGTAGCTAGGAGGTCCTGCACTAATCACCAGGTTTCATATCAAAACCTATGTTCTGAAAATGAAGAAAGGGAAGGGGTAAAAACATATTCTGAAAAATATAAATACAATAAGAATACTACAGAAACATTTTCAGGATATCAGCGCTATATTGACATAAGAAGGTGAACATTGATGTCAGCACTTTTGTTTTCTTTTAACAAATTCAAACAATTATCTTGAATAGCCTTTGAATTGAAATCCAAACTAATACAAAACCGAAAATAAGGACACGGAGATTTTTTTGAAATCAGTAATTTATTTACTTTTTAAATCAATAACTTTAATAAGGACACAGATTTGTAGAACTGAAGTTTCTATTATCCAATTTGGTAAATACAGAAACTTAGGCACAACTTTAACCACCAGAGATGACAAAATGAACCTTGGTGTGAACAGCCAAGTTGCTAACAGCTAATATTGGAGATCCATAGGTATCGCATGCAAAATCTACCATGGAAGCTGAAGGATAGCCCTCATACTTCTGCAACAATAAAAAAACATTGTGGGAACAAGGGCGTCTTGCAATAAAGAATCCACTGTTAATTGTAAAACTATGGAGCAATAAGTACATAGCATTCAGATGACAGATAAAGAAAAGCATTCAGATTATCGCTCAAATATGTTCATGTTTCATGCCTAACACAGTTTGATAGAAAGGAAGATTACATAATTGGGCCCAACATGGGCACCGACACTTCTGTTAAGAATGCCCTTTGAATCACGGTTGTGGTTATCAAATTGTAACAACATGTAGGTTCCAGATACCTGCTCATAGTTCATTTACTTACTCTGCATAATACTAGAAAGTGTATGACTGTATGTATGACAAATCATCAACTGTCAGGTAGTACAGTGGATGTTTCTTTCATAAAATTGGGTCAATTTGAATAATCCTTCCATATTATCTAGAACCAAAAGAGATGAAAGTATATGTATAACAGCTATAGTTTTCAGGTAACACAAGGTGACGTTTCTTTCATATGTACAAAATTCATGATTTTGGTATCATAAGTTTTTCATAAAACTTGGCCAGTTTGAATAAATCTGTCCATATAATCCAGAACTCAAGAAGCTACTTTTTTTTTGTCATTTTTGATAAAGCCAAAATAATGCTACATGCTGGAGTGAGCTTCTACATCTTAATATTTCTCTCCCACTTCAAGTTACAACATGCAGGCAAAAGTACAAAAGAGATGTCTTATGCTCTTCTTTGATGTAAGGTGATTTCCAATGGAGTATGGACCCCTACTTGTAGGTGATAGTTTAAGAATCTTATTGATATGATAAGTTTTAAATAAAGGAAGATATTTCCTTAGGTTCTAATCATGTATTAGGTATCATCAAATGAATCTCCATATCTAGAGGAAAACACAGACAGCTCATATTCTAAGTATGACTACAATCTGCAATATAGTACTACTAAGAGGGATTTACATTACCTTGGTCAGTACTACTAAGAGGGAATATCTGCTCTAAAAATCTCTGTCCTAGCCCCTAAGTACATATAGTAATTAAAAACAGTTCTTCCTTCAAGTATATTGATTATGCACTCAATAGACACAACTTTTCATCAATTAAATGAAACAATCTGGCTGTAGCATCTCACTCTTATTCAAGATAATAATGTGTCAGAATCACAAATGAGATCCATGATACACTGTATGAATACCTTTTTTACTGTTTGATAAGATGATATACTATATGCATTCCTAATATGTAACTATGTTCTCTCTTCCATTGTGCATATGTATTATGTACTATCAGTTACTCCTTTTTGTTAGTCTATGGAATATCAATTACTTATCATTTTCCAATCTACCATTTAATTAAAATGACATGTACATTAAGAGAATAGGAGATATAAAGTTGATCTACTTTTGGGTCTTAAAAATATAAAATTGATCATCTAGCCCTTATAACAACAAATGCAAGTAAAAAAAAACAAATATGTGATAAAAGGGTGAACCTGAGAGAAAGTAGAAAGCACACCACGGAGGCTATAATGAAGAAGTGTTCTAACATCTTCAATAGGAGATAGCCTAGCAGCCTTTTCCTGAAACATTTCAGAATCACAATACATTCAGCTGAGCTTGGATTCCTCTATGCCTAAACATAAACACCATTAAAAGATAATATTGACACCTGATGAGCTTGAATCAACTGAAAGATATCAACCTCATCACCAGATGATACATTCTGAACAAAAAAAACGAAATTAAGAATAATTTTGATCAACACAAGTATTTGAAATTTGATAAAAAAAAAAAACTAAATCTGGAAAATAAAATTAGTCAACCTGAGAAGCCATGGCGAGAAGAGGACGAATTGAGGTTAGTGAGGAAAAGGATTTAGATGGAGACGGAGAAAGAAGGTAGTTATGAGTAGCATTATTGTTGAGATTAGGGTATAGAAAGCGTGAAAATGGGGAAAAGGTGCGTAGAGGTGTAGGAGCTAATACAAGAGTCTTCATCTTTGACACTCAAAAACTCCCTCGACCCTCTCCAATTCTATCCGGAGACGTGAGATGCAGGCTACATCTGACTTGGCTATTGCTCCTGCTAGGTTAACACAAAATCTAATCCACCCCAAATTTATTTTTTTTATGTACCACTATTAGGACGTATTCATGAGTTGGTTTGAAAAAATTAATCAAAATACAATTAATTTAATTAGATATTACATTATTTTACACCAAAATCAAATCAAATCAATTTATCCAGTTTGATTTTTTTACCAACTTTGATTCAGTTTGATTCGATTGTTCATTTATTAATCATAAGCCAAAGTAAAAGAAACGAGTACCTTGCACACACCTTAATTGTTCCATCGAGTACCTTTTACCTCCTACCAATACATCTAGACAATATTTTTCTTTATAATTGTAGTGTCTGGACTAGCTTGTGGACACTTTGATTATTTCATGGAGTACCTTGTACCTCACATTATGCAACTTGACAATATTCTTCTTTATAACGGTAGCGTCTAGACTAGCTACCGTACACCTCGAGTATTTCATTGAGTATCTTCTACCTCCTACAAATGCGCATCTAGACAACATTTTTAGTGGGGTTTTGAAGGAGCCGGTTTGTCGGAGATGGGGTTATTATTGTTCATCTGAGATCTAGTCTGTCGAAGCTGCTTCGTCTGGGTTTGTGCGAGCTTAAAGCTCGTTGGTTCGTGATGGGTTTCACTAGAAAAGAGATGTTTGGTGGTTAACAGTGACAAGGGAGAAGAACAAAGGTGGTAAGGATGGAAGTTTGTGGTAATGGTTTAGATTGTTGTAGTGACCGGTGGTTTATGGATTGGTGGTTTGATGGTGGTTTGTGGTGTTCGGTCGGTGTGAAGGAAGAAGAAAAAGAGTTAGGCGGAATGGTGGTGGATGATTATTTGAGAAGGAAATACAATTTTTTTGGTGCCTCCTCACAAAGGGGTTGTAGTGATTAGACCCGAACGAATATTTACCAAAATCACAAGTCTACATAAAGTCATAAGACCATGTATGGGGATGACACATGTCAGTGCCAGAAAGATGGGGATGACACATGTCAGTGCCAGAAAGTTAAGGAAGTTGGTGACCTAATGACAGGGGAGCCGAGGATCGAAGCCCCGGTGAACAGCGATCCTACCTATAACGGTCCTAAGGTAGCATAATTCATTATTGGGTAAGTTTTGACCCGCACGAAAGGCGTAATGATCTGGGCACTATCTCAGAGAGAGGCTTGGTGAATAGACATACCTATGAAGATGCGGACTACCTACACCTGCACTTGGACAGAAAGACACTATGAATCTTCATTGATCCTTAGGATTGGCTTTGGGCCTTTCATGCGCAGCTTATGTAGAAGGCGACGAAGGCCTCCTTCCGGGGGGCGGGCTGAGCCATCAGTGAGATACCACTTTGGAAGGCCAACATTTTAACCTTGTGTTCTATAGGGCGTAAGCCTAAAGGGTGACAGAGGCATGCAAAGGTTTCCTTGGGCTAGACAAAGATTGGCCCTCAAGTGCAAAGGTAGAAGAGAGTTTGACTGCTAAACCCACCCGTCGAACAGGGACGAAAGTCGGCCTTAGTGATTCGATGGTGTCGAGTGGAAGGGCCATCACACGACAGATAAAAGTTACTCTAGAGATAACATACTGATCTTCCCCGATATCTCATATCGATGAAAAGGTTTGACACTTTGATGTTGGGTCTTCGCCACCTAGAGTTGTAGTATGTTCCAAAGGTTGGATTGTTTGCCCACTAAAGAGGTACGTGAGTTGGGTTCAGAACATTGTGAGATAGTTCGGTCCATATCTGGTGAGGGCGTTAGAGTGTTGAGAGGATCTTTCCATTGTACGAGAGAACAAGAAAGGACGTACCTCTAGTGTACCAGTTATCATACCCACGGTAAACGTTGGGTAGCCAAGTGCAGAGCAGATAACTGCTGAAAGCATCTTAGTAGTAAGCCCACCCCAAGAATAGTGCTCTCCTATTCCAACTTCCCCAGATCTTCCAGTAGCACAACCGAGACAATGATAGGTTCTCTGCCCTTGTGAGGATGGAGCGACATAAGTTGTTTTGTGAATTCAAGAGAAGGTCACGACGAGATGAGTCGTTTATCATTGTGATAGGTGTCAAAGTGGAAATGCAGTGATGTATGCAGCTGAGGCATCCTAACAGACTGGTAGACTTGAAAAAAAAATAATTAAACATATAAATTTTGTCGCGTAGGGCTTGCCTAATGTTGTTTACATAAGGGTGGACATGGTATGGTACATACCGAAATACCCTATCATACCAAAATTTTGAGGCTTAAGTCATCGACGGCCCCTTAAAGTTGTTCGCATAATTCACTTAGACACCTTAACTAGGACTTGTACCTATTAAAGACCTCTACTAATTCGGATTTGAACCTTTTGAACACTTTTTTGACAATCAGCCAAAGTATGAAATATGTGTAATACACTCACGATGACGTGGGAAATTGACAAATCAATGATGTACATGTGGTATTTTGACGGAAAAAAAAAGAAAAAAGAAAAAATTGAAGTTGCCATCCACCCAGCTACAGATCAAGCAACTTGTTGCAATGTCCAATGATGCATTGAGAATTTATATGAAGTAGAGACATATTTACTATCAACCATAGTCGTCGTCACCATATCCCCGTCCTCCACCATAGCCGTCGTCACCTTCAAATCCTCTTAATCCACTAATTTTTTTCAGATCATTTTTTTTAAAGTTGAAAATAGCAAATTACATATACATAAAAATTAATCAATACATGAACCTACAAAATATGAACCATTTATAATTTTAGATATCAATAAAATCATTGACTACATAATTATCTAAGCAATACACAGAGAAAGGAGAAAGGAGAAAGGAGAGGTGATTCATTTTTTTATTTTAAATCTGATTTGTTAGATATATTTTTCAATAAGAAAAAAAAATGGAAGAAGAAACAGAGTAGTCATTGTATGAATCTCTATTTTTTCGGTAAATAAGATCACAACATCCAACAAATTTAAAGAAAATGGAGAAGGAAATCGTAATGGTGTTTTCCCAGTTGAATACGATAGAGGTGAGGGGGAGGGAGAGGAAGAGGAGGCATGATAAAAGAAAAGGGTGGAAGGTGGTGGTGGCAACATCGGCGGCAACGGCAGAGATTGTACTGGTTTTGGAAGAAGTTATGGATAAGGAAGAAGAGAGAGATTTAAAAAAAAAAAAAAATACATTCTGACGCGCTGAATGGATGTGTATTACACCTTCCTTGCCATGTCAGTGAAAAGTGTCAAATAGGTACTTATTCTGAACAATAAAAGTGTTCAATAGGTACTAGTCCTAGTTGAAGTGTCTAAATGAATTATGCGGACAACTTTAAGGGGCCGCAGATGACTTAAGCCAAATTTTTAATACCATGGTTTGGACGTTATGATATTTGGTGTGGCATATGATATACAGTTTTATGTTTTTTGGTATTCAGTACAATATTTGGTACTTAGATATAACATACCGAAGTATATAGTTACGTAAATAACATATATACATTATTAAAATACTAACAAATAGGCAACCTAGTATTAGTATAAACTAAGTGTTTAGAAGTTAAAACTTTGACTACTTTATTTTGATTGAAATGTATTTGAATTGTAATTGATTAACAAAAAGAGTTGTTTGTACTTTATTTTGCATAATGAGTGATCACCCAAAGAACAAAGACAACAATAGAAATTGTGGCAACTATTATCCTCAAGTTAAAAAAAGAAAAAAAGAAAGAGAGTCATTCTTAAATTTTTCTTGGTAGAGAACACCATATAATTTGGGGAAAAGAGTAAAAAATACCCCTTAACTTTGTTTTATTAGTTGATTGCCCCTACCGTTAAAACAAAGTTATTTATACCATCGCCGTCGCTAATTTCATCATTTATACCCCTCAATTGACAGAAATCCCCAAATTGACTTAAATTAGCCCAAAATTTTAAAAAAAAGACCCATTCCATATTTTAAACCCATTGCCCCATAGTATAACCCATTCCCCTTTTACCCCTTCTTTCAAATTTTTCCATATAACCCATTTCCCTTTACCCATTAACCTCTCCTCGATTGTTCTTCATTTCGCTTACCCATTTAATGTGACTGATTGGATTAAGCAACACCCTGGTGGGGATATCCCTTTACTTAATCTTGCTGGACAAGAAGTAACTGATGCATTCATTGCTTTTCATCCAGGTACTGCTTGGAAACATCTTGATACCTTCTTTATTGGCTGTTATTTAGAAGATAATCAAGTTTTTGAGGTATCAAGGGATTATAGAAAGCTTTGTGTTGACTCTGCTAAAGCTGAATTGTTTGAGAAAAAGGGTCATGGGGTTATGTATTCATTCTGTTTTATTGAGTTTTTGCTTTTCTTGACCTTCTATGGTGTAATTTTTAGTGATAGTTTCTTGATTCATATGCTTTCTGGAGCATTGTTGGGGTTAACTTGGATGCATATTTCTTATTTGGGTCATGATTCTGGTCACTTGATTATGACAAATAAAGGGTTCAATAAAATGAAACAGATTATGTCAAACAAATTCACCATGGAAACACAAATGATTTACCGGGAAAAGGGGAATTGGTTATATGGAAAAAATTGAAAGAATGGGTAAAGGGAGAATGTGTTATACGGGTTATATTGTGGGTAGCGGGTTTAAAATATGGAACGAGTCTTTTTTTAAAAAATTGGGTTAATTTGAGTCAATTTGGGTATTTCCACAATTGAGGAGTATAAATGGTGAAATTAGTGACGACGAGGGTATAAGTAACTTTATTTTAACGGTAAAAGTATAGTCAACTAATAAAACAAAATTAAGGGATATTTTTGACCCTTTTCCCTATAATTTGAGTTTCCTAATGGTACATTTTTTCTTTTATTTATTTAGCCGAACAAAGTGGTGTATAAATTCCCATCCCTTTGAATGTTGTGTTCTTTCATTTGAGCCCAATTCCCTCTTGTCGGTCCTTAATTATTCGTCGAAACTCTGCTTGTTTTTACTTTCCTTCTTTCTTTATCTCTCTCTATATATATCTATATGTATTGACGCAGGCGGCAAGGGCATTAGAAAAAACAACAATCTTTTCTGCATCAGAAAGCCGTTTCATTTCATTTAATTTGTCGAATTCTGAGATTAATATAGTTTGAAGATCCGGTGTATGGACTATGGGCTTTTAGAAAGCAGCGGTAAGTCCCTCAATTTGCTACAATTCTTGTCTATTTATGTAAATTTAGGGTTTTGCCAATTGCCCTAAACCCTCCAGAGTTGGAACAGAAGATCAATCATATGTAATTGTGTACTCATTCTGTTTAAGATTTCATATTTTGGGTTTCCCATAAAGGGATTTGTATTCTGTAAATTTGTTCTGAAAACTATGGACAATGAAACTAGGGCTTTTCTCTTATGTTGTAAAAATGCTTTATGTTGTAAAAATGCTTTATGTTGTTTGGAATTCGTTTTTGCCTTAGTTTGAATGGTTAGGCGAGATTTTCTTATTTTTGTATGCTCGTTTTGCCTCTTTATGTGTTCAAAATAATGGTGAAGAGTGCTGATTTGAGTTGAATTTTTTGTTCTAAACTCAATACATGGAATCTTTAGTTTAAGAAAATTTGT
The DNA here is from genome assembly GCF_900185275.1 of Solanum verrucosum. Taxonomy (NCBI): domain Eukaryota; kingdom Viridiplantae; phylum Streptophyta; class Magnoliopsida; order Solanales; family Solanaceae; genus Solanum; species Solanum verrucosum. The sequence continues at coordinate 385,754 of NW_026020202.1, read as the reverse complement.
ATCAAGATATCCTGATACATCTAACTTGCTGAAAAGCAAATGTGTATCGTGACATTTTTTCTTTTTGGAAAAATCAAGTCTTTGATTTCCTACTTTTCTCTTTCATTTTCATTCCCTTGTATAGTTTCCAAGCATGAGGCCAATGGTCAATTCCCGTCCTTTTCCATTATTTTATTCTCCTTTAAAAGAGGTGGGATGGGGTTAAATCTGAGAATGCAAACTAATGGATTTTACAGCATGCTCTTCTTCACTAATGCCACTTTATCGTCTTCTTTTTCTTTCGATACTCATAGAGATAGTATTATCACCCCATTGACCATGTTATATATTCTGCCGATTGTTTACCATCTGTGGAGGTTTTATTCTGAATTAGTTGGAGAAAATAAGGCTATCTGTTCTTGCTTTCATTTTCTCTTCTCTTCTCAAGTCTAGGTTTAAATTGCGTTAATAAAAGCTATCATTTCTTCACTTAAGCGATGCGAACTGAGGAGTGATCGCTGCATGAGTTGGTGCACAAAGTGGTCCCGACAAGATCTTTCTTTTGAAGCCCAACTTTGAGAGTTAGCTTAATATCTACATTGTTGTATATTGGATGCTAAAATTAGTAAATTTAGTTGAAATTGATTATTATATTACTAAATCTTTATATGTTTGATATTTTTAATTTGACATAAATTGTGCACCTCACTTCTCCCTTCAAGTCCCATGAACCTTGTCATTTTTTTGGCAAGTTTGCTTTTAATAAACAATGGATTTAAGGAAATATGTAATAAACGCCATCTATAATTGCCCACCCATTTTTTAGGCTCCAAATCTCCTGCTTATATACTAAGTTGCTTGGACCCTGGTGCAAATATCCGACATGGATGCGGATCCAATGGTTGGATTTGGCAAAATTTTAATTTTAAGATTCGGGGTACGGATCTAGGTAGGGATATGTGTCAGTGTTACTGTTATCAAAGGCGAAAAATGCAAAAAAGCTCTAAGGTCCATTGGGACTTTAAGCGCAAAGCATAAATAGAGGGTGGACTTTAATGGAAAAAGGCGCAAAGATTATTAATTATAAGCATGAATGACAAATATATGTACAAAGAAATTGAAAAAAGATTAAGATAAAGTGAAATATCAATTGTTTAGTGTCACCTCTTCAGAAGAGTCTCATTGACAAGGATAAATATGTCTTAGGACCTTTATGACGACACTGGAGCGTACATAAAGCGAGGCGAAGCTCTCAACACGTTTTGAGCCTCGCTTCAGGGCTTAAGCGCTCCTTTGACAACACTAATATGAGTGCACTGAGATTGGGCTAAAAAATGCAAAATTATAAAAATAGAACTATAAAGATATTTTGTGGAAAACTTACATATGTTGTAGAATTCAATTTTTCATTCTCCAAGATGAGTGTTAAAAAACATAAATTAATTGTCAAAAAGCAACATGCTAATAATTAATTTAGAATCCCTCTTTTCTATGAGAAAGAAAACATTATAAATAACAAAATTGACCAAGAGAAAAAGCTAAAAAAGATTGAAGCTATGTCATTTCCCACGTCTAAAATCTGTTTTTGTTTTTTATTTAGAGAAATCAAAATCTCAATCCTCCCCAAGTTTGTCCATCGACTTTGGTCAAAGTATCAGATGTGGGTTTACTGAACCTCACAGGAATCATTCACCCACACCGTTTCCACGTGTCGTGTCGACAACAAAAATGAAGAGTCTGCGGAACTTAGGTAGCTAACGCATGAAATATTGGGGAACTGTTGGGGATGGGCTTGGCCGGAGGAGGTTGAATATAAGGCTTGCGAACTAAATTTTATGCTTTCTTGCTTAGCGGAGTTTTTTCACCGATCATGTTGTGATCGGTGTAGCAATGGAGTTTGGAAGCTTTGTGTTTGTAGTTTTGTCACCTTAAAAAATATAGAAACACTTGCAATGAAGATAGTAAAGGGAAATAAATTTTACTGTTAATCTGTTATCATCAAAATTAGAAAGTTGAGAAGATGCTAAATGCAAAATTGACTTGTGGGTGTGGGCACTTGTGACTTATCTTGTTATATTATTTGTCCATTTACTCTATTTTTTTTTTGATGATCAATATTTTCAACCATGGACTTTTTACTGCTATATCTCTTGTATACGATTATGATTACAAAAATTATTTGGAGTTCCCTTCTCTATTTCAAATGTGTCTTTCCATAATAAGTTTTCGACAATTTGACAAACTTTTTCCATTGTGACGTGCAATAAAAGACAACTTTGTTGCCCTTTAATGTCTCTTGTCACATTCTTACAGAAAAATGAGTTTTATATTTTGTATGCTTATAATGTCATCAAAAAAATATTTTGTATGCTTATTGTGTTGCTTACAGTGTCTGCCTGGGCCAATCAAAAGATGCACTATTAGCATCTCGGATATAAATCTAGGTGGGTTTGTAACCAACTCTTTGCGCTGCACACATCTAAATTTGCTCCCCTCCCTCTCCATGTAGATATCATTAAAGTAAATAGTGCAGTTAGCATTTATTTAGGTAATGTCTTACCATAATGACATATTAAGCACTTGGTTAGGTAATGTTTTACTGTAAAGACCAAATATGTTAATCAACCTTTTTACTGTGCCTGTGGAGAAGGAAGGGCTGCTAAGCATTCTTTTTAAGTAACTGATTTTACAGATTCATTTTTTGCTTAATGAAAGCTACCTCCAGTTCAATGGTGTTTTCTCTTGTTTTGCAATTAATATAGGTACTGATGATGATCAGCCTCAATCACAATATAATCGAGTCCCTGCAGGAAGTATTATAGGTGGAAACGGTAGGTCTAGTATAAGTTCAGCCCCATACCAAAGGATGTATGTTGATATGGAAGTCGAAATTCACAACCTTGAGCAGGATGCCTATGGTGCAATCCTTCGAGCTTTCAAAGCACAGTCTGATGCTCTTACATGGGTATAAAACATTTACATTCAGTGTTTTCGTTGTCTATAATTGTATAACATTCTTTTGAGAAGGCACTATGCTTTACCGAATCTGTAATATTCAGGAAAAGGAAAGCTTGATAACAGAACTCAGGAAAGAGCTGAGAGTGTCAGATGATGAGCACAGAGACCTACTGACCAAGGTCAATGCCGATAACCGTATTCATAGTATCAGGGAGTGGAGAAAGACCAATGGAAACCAACCTGTTCATGATCAACTCCCCAGTCCAACAATTTCTGGATCAAGAAAGAGGACAAAAATGTCACAATCTGTGATAATGCCACTTGGTACCCCGTTGGAGTCCTTGCACCATCAGACAATTGCAGCGAGCACGCAACCTACTACTCCAGGTGCAAAATGGGGAGCAGCACCAGGAAATGGAGGATTTAGGTCTAGACCTGTAAGTTTTCTTGATAGCTAATGAAGCTATCTTCCTATTATCAAAGGTATAGATATCGTTGGCATATCGATGTATCTTTTAACTTGTTATACATTCTATCTTCTCAATAGGGCCAGCAAGTGTTCTCCTCTTCAAGGGCTGTTCATTATCAGCAGGCTGCTCCTGGTTCTTCAAGTGCTCTTCGTTCTGGTGAACTTGCTGAAAGACCGCGCGATCCCCTGATTGGGAGAAGAGTGATGACTAGGTGGCCAGATGACAACAACTTCTACGAGGCCATTATAACTGACTACAGTGCTGTTGATGTATGTTCTGGATTTAATTAGTATGTTGGAGGTTATTCAATATATGTGCATAAATAGGGAAATGGTGCATTATCTGTCACCATACTGATGTTAAAAATGGTCATCAGAAGCTATCCTGATTTCCGAGTGTTACTTGCCTGCCAATATAGCTCTCTTTGCCTGCCAAAACTGTCCTTTTCTTTTTGAAGGGAGTGTAGTTTAAGGTTGAACTCAGACACAATGCAAGAGAGTGAGATGAATTACCTATTCTTTCAGCCTCAAGATTTAGAGAAAGGAGGAGTGAATGCAAGAGGCAATGAGTTCTCAAGATTTCCCTATGTGCTAAATTTTTTATTTGGAATGTTTTATTGTTCCTTCTCAATTTGGTTCTTCTAAATAGAACTTTTTCTACTTCGATGGAACTTATCACACTTTAGATTTTTTGCTATTGCCTTAACCTTCCTTTTCTGGGTATAGGGGGTTGAGGGCAGGGCTTGTTGAGTTAAAACTTTTCAGTGCAATCCTAATATTTTGGAAAGTTTTTTTCTTGAAACTTGATTATGTTGCTTTTAGTTTCTAATATATCTCTTAAATCAGAAGTTGCTTTAGTTGCTGGTTGTTTTAAAACTAATATAGTAGTGGATAAACAAGCAAATTATTACAATGGATATGCTGTTCCGTGAACTAAATACATGCTATTTATAAATTAGGGACCTTTAGGTCTTGCATTTCTTTTACGTTACACAAGCAAATTGCTTGTGCTGTGAATTTCAAACTTACATGACTTGCATTTTCCTTGTTTAGGGTCGGCATGCTTTGGTGTATGATATGAATACACCAAATGAAACTTGGGAATGGGTTGATCTCAAAGAGGTACTCTCGTTTGTTATTCAATTGGTTACACATTCCTGCTTCATTTGTGGTACATATGAATTTGGTGCTTTATTCTGATAAAAGTAATAATCCCTCCATTTCAGTTTTAGTTTGTTTCAAAGGAATGTCTCTTTCTATATTTGGTAACTCTCAGATTCCAGCATTCTGCATAGCTTGTTTTAGACCACATGATTCAAATGGCATTTTGGTACATTACACATATCTTTAGTTTAAGAGCACTAGATTCTTATTTTTTTAAACACCGTTGCCTAGTCAAATTAAGATACTTAAAATAGAACAAGGGGCACAACATCTTATTGAATGTTCGGGTAAAAAAAGCATGTATACAAGTGGTATACCAAAAAAAGAGAACCTACAAAAAGATATGGGTTACCTAATATTTTATACGAGGAGGAATGGTACACCAAAAGGAAGTATGGGGGAACTTAATGACACTAAGAAATGTAATTTAGAAATGCTCCCAGCACATTTCCCGAGTTGTCTCTTCCCTATTTCCTATGATTGTAGATTTGCGCTCTTTCCGGAGTTTGACCTGCCTGGTAGCACATTTTTCACCCACTATGATTACTGCAAATATTTTCTTTCCTCTTTCTCCATTTCTTCGTCTCTTTTTTCATATCATATTTCTGGTGGACATTCAGACTCTTTTACAATGGGGGAGAATCGAATGTACTTTTCAGCAGGGTTTAAGTCTTATGAAATCACTAGACTTTAATCAAGGTCTGAACTATGGTTTGATTGAGTGGAATGAAGCCGTAATTTGATGCGTAGAACCACTTTCAATGGCAAGATTATGGAGTGGATATGCTTTGTCCTTCAGGAAGCTTCTCGAGACAATGAATCTCAACCGAGAATATGGAAATCCCAGTGTCATTAAAAGCGACGAAGTGCTCGCTTTAACTGCGAAGTGACAGCCTGTCACTTTAATGCCTTGGAGCGATGCGGGAGAAGCGTGCTTTTATTTAAAGCGTGAAAAAGCTTGCTTAAGTGTTAACTAGTTTTTTATAAAAAATTCTGTAAAAATACTCACGGTAAGCTTTTCCAAACATTTCCCTCCATTGTGTGACTGCTGCGGCGACTCATGTGGCTGCCGCAACGCAACGTAATTTTCTTCTTCTCTTCTCTTCTCTTTCTGTTTCTCTGTTTTTTTTCCTGATTTGTATATCTTTCTCTGTGCTCTATTTTTTTTTGTTCTGATTTGCAATATCATCTACTTTGTGTCACGCTTCTCGCTTCCCTCGTCACTTTTTTCCACTTCTCGCTTCCCTAAACACTGGGAAAACCAAGGAGCGACATTGCTTATACTTTTGCTCAAGGGAAAGCAACAAGCATGACAGATTTATCACTATCGTTTCAGTTCGGGGAGACAACAGATCTGTGATTATTCTTCCAGAAGTTGCATTTAATGTAGGGTGGAAGGATATTGCATTTAAGATTGATAGATTCATTAAGGAAGACACAAATCTATTTATTACAAACTTCCTCAGAAAGGCAGATCCTAAAATACCACATGTAGCTACCTTAAAGATTGCAAGTGGCAGTCAAATGATCAAAAGGAAGCTCTGGTTAATACAAGCAACAGAAAAATTGTTGTAGAACGACGTAATGTTTCCATTGAGAATGGATTATATTAGCCAGATGTGTTGCCCTTTCAGAAGTGATTTGAAGGGCATGCCAACTCTTTATGATTTAAGACGATGGGTCATTTCGACTTGGAAGAACCCTTTTGGAGTGAACATCTATGAGATGACAGACTCTTTTTTCCTCTTTGAGTTTCCAAACAAACATATGGCAGAGCATGTTATGCAAGGAACATGGGCTTGGAAAAAGGAGAAAATCTTCTTGGAGTGGTGGTCGGCGATTGTTGCACGGACATTCAAGGGAAAGGTTGGACATGGATCAGAGCTATGGGGCACTTGTTACACCTCTGGTTAGAGAAAACTTCCAAAGCCATTGGAGACCAATGTGGTGGATGGCTACAAACAAAGGAGAAACATCACTGAAGAACCATCTCAAATGGGCAAGGTTGAAGATAAAAGGAGTGGGTAGTAATGTACCAACAAAAATAATAATAGAAGACAAGGGTTTGGTCTTCATCATACCTATCTGGAATGAAACTCCGATGAGGGTGGTTGTTGGAGAAAATGGTCAGATTGTTATGAGAAACCGTCAGGTAATTGAGAGCTTCAATCTACGGTGCAGGGTTGATTACTATGGTGCTGACATCGCAGATCACACGAATGCCGCAAAAGGGAAAAAATCTTATCAGATCTTCTTGGGGGAAGGAGACGCAGGCACGTGAGGGAGAGTAGTCTTTGATATTTTAAAAAGGAAAGATTTTGGGCCTTCTATTGATAGTGGGTTGACCCAATTGAAAATATTAGAGGAAGCAAATGATAAGAGTTGCAGAAACCTTACCTTTGTTGTGGGCCTATCTTTAAAGCTCCAGGCCACAAGGAAAGATTTGGGGCCAAATTGTTGTATTTTCATATGAACTAAACCCCGTTGTTTCGACCCTCTTAACACTGAAATAGAGCATATATGCAATGTTCCATTGAACACAATTTGTAGCTGGCAGTAGAGGAGTGAGGAGAAAATACACAACCTAGATATCAATTCCACATGCAATTCTCAAATAATCCAATTTTGTGGAGTAGACGACAACACAAATGATCACTTGGGGGCAAGATGCATGGAGGTAGACAATACAGAGAGAACAATTTATTGCATGTGGATCAATTTCAACAGTTGGACCAGTGGCCAATGGAGAGGATATACAACCTCTGAAAGTTCAAGTGCAAATAGCATAGGAGGAGGCTTCCCTATGGGTGAAACAAAAGATTATGCAACTCAGCAAACAGTTTGGTGTGGATTTTAGGGGTTTGAAGATGAAGTATGTATGGTCTTTGTTATTGAAGCTCGATAAAAAAGACGGGAAAAATCAATAATGCTGAACCAACATCCCCTAAACCTAGGGACCACTCTGAAGTGAAGAATCTTCTTCAATTCGGAGTTAAATTCAAAGATGGCGATCCGAGGAATAAGGGGAGGGAAGCTACTCAAGCTAGCTGTGTTTCTCAATGAAAATATACATTATCTCGTGGAATGTGAGGGGACTAAGGCCTCATTTGTTTTCATTAAGATTAAGACCTCTGAATCTGAATAAATACACGTCTGAATATTAAGATTTGCATTAAGAGCTAGGTGTCTAGATCTGAATATTCATCTGAATATTAAGATGTGATCTCCAAATCTGAACACTGAATGATTATTGTTTGTCTTCAATATCTAAATGTGCATATGAAATCAAACATTATATTAATAAAATGTTATAAAAAATTCATTTCAATAAAAAATATTACTTTTTGATTAAAAAAATATCATAATCATCAAGCATAACATAAAAAAAATCATGAATAAAAAATATTTTATAGGCACAATATAATATCAAAAAGTTCAATAAGTATGATAGATACTAGTCGAAAAATAATAAATAAGGTATCACATTATCAACACCTAACATATATTTTGGCTAATTAGAAAAACTAAAAAATTCTTATCTTTTTTCCAATAACCTTAATCCAATTCTCTAACTTGTGAACCTCTAATGTCATTCATGTTTTTTTGTAGCAGACACTTTCACAAAATATACCAACACATGTATTATATTATGGCTCTTCCCATCCAAGTCCATCTAATTTTTCCATATATTCTTCAAATGTAGGTGCACTATTTTTTTAATCAATAACTCTAGAGCAGTAATCATCTTCTCATCAATTTCCATCAGACGAATAAGTTTTTTTTCTTCCCCAAAACTTTTTTTTCCAGCTGAAACTGAAGATTGGGATGTAGAATTATTAGGAGCTCCATTATTTTTGTCACCAACTAGTTCAACAACAATAATATATCAAAGAGTCTCAATAAAATTATTGGCCTAAGATTGCCCCCAAGGCCTAGCTCAAGTGGCAGAAGGTGGAGGATTTGTGGCTTAGGTCGCAGGTTCAAGCCCCACACCATGCAAAGCGAAGTCTGGTATTTAAGTGGAGAAGGGTAGAGGGGCGGGCCCATTATCCACCGAGTTTAGAAGGCTGTGATTGGTCCAAAGGGCGGGTCACAGACGGATTTCTCGGTTATCAAAAAAATAAAATAAAAATTATTGGCCTAAGACAAAATTCTAATAAGAGACCTCAAATATGTATACATAGTTATTATTTTTAATTATGAATAGTATTTTTCACTCAAAATCCTTGAAGAAATCAATACACTAAAAATATTATTGCAACAAGTGTTCTTGACAAACAACAATACACCCTAAGAAAATTATTAATATAAAAAAAATACTTGTAAAGATTATGAAAACTTACTGGTTAAAGAGGAAAAAATTGGTGTTTGATTGAAAAAAGAGAGGAAGAAAATTTGTAGTTGAGAGAGCAAAAGTCACGCAAAGACCGAGAGAGGCGATACAATATTATTTTTTAACTTATTAAATAAGTGAATGGTGTTAAGACTCTACTACAGATTTAATCTGTTCAGAACTTTTTAGGTCCATTAAGAGGCTTTTTGAAAAAAGAAACAAATGGACTTAATGGGCTGAATCTGAATCATTCAGATTCAGACCTAAAAATCAAACACACTTAATGGGCTGAATCTGAATGATTAAGATTCAGACCTCCATTAAGTGCAAACAAATGAGGCCTAAATGATATTGATTGATAAAAGAAGGGTGATCAAATTCTAATCCATGATTGGAGGGCTGATATTTATTGTTTCCCGAAACTAAAATGGAAGGGGATTATGGTGAAGGTAGTTAAACACTCATTCAATAATATATGAGTAATAGATGGGCTGATTATGTGGGTTTGGAGGCCAATGGAAGAAGTTGATGGATCCTTATCATGTGGGACAAAAGGGTGGCTGGGGAATTAATCCACTTTGGTGTTTCTTCTATCTCCTGTAAACTCTGCTCTATGGTGGACAACTGCAGCTGGGTGTTATGCCCCTAATTGCAGGAAAGAAAGGAAGGAGCTTTGGTTGGAATTGATAGGAACTAGAGGGGCTTGTGATGGATCTTGGGTGGATCGAAACACTGAACTTATTGACTGGGTGTTATGCCCCTAATTGCAAGGACTTCTCTAAAATCATTAAAGACTTCGAACTTATTGACCCTCTTCTTATAGGTGGAAAATACACTTGGTTTTGGGGTAATAATAAAAAATGTTCCTTAAGAATTGATAAGTTTTTGCACTTTGTGGAATGGGATGTGAGAAGTTCAGCAAAATTAAACAATCTGTGTGCTACCCAGGATTATATATTTGACCATTGCCTATATCTTTAAAACGTGGGGAGTGGGATTTTTCCAAATCCTATTTTAAATTTGAGAATTGGTGGATGGAGGTTGTAGGTTTCAAGGGAACTGTGGAGGAATGATGGACATCTTATGAAGCCTCTGGCAGAAAACAGATTACATCTTGGCCAACAAATTGAGGTTCGTGAAATCAAAACTGAAGGAGTGGAGTGTTTCAAAAGGAGGAACCTAAAGATTAAGAAGGCTGATATCCTATACACCTTTAACAAAGGATGAATTATTATTGAAAGCAAGTTTACAAACGCCAAATGGAGTATCATGAAGTGGCAAAAAATGAGGAAATCGCATGGAGACAAATATCTAAAATATTATGACTGAAGCAAGGAGATAAGAATACTTTTTCAGAGGCCAATTTTCATAATACAACCACATCGACAAGTTAGACGTGCAGGGAGATAGCGTCATGGATCCACACAGATAAGGGAGAGATTGTGGAGTTTTATCAGAAAATTTACACCAAGACAAAAGCTTGGAGACCCAAATTCAACTTTCAAGGTGATTATAAAGGTACTGAAGAGGAGAGTGAATGGCCACAGAGGGATTTTGAAGAACAAGAGGTGTTAGAATGTCTGAAATTGTGTGCTGCTAACAAAGCCCCAGGCCCATATGGCTACTCTATGGGATTTTTTAGTTGATGTTGGGAGATTGTGAAAGAAGATTTAGTGAACACTGTTAGGAATTTTCATAGAAGTGAATACTTTGAGAAGAGCTTTAATGCAACTTATATTGGATGAATTCCCAAGAAAAATGGTGCTAGCAGTCTTAAAGATTTCAAACCCATTAGTTTGATTGGGACATCTGTAATCATATTTAAGCTACTCACAGAGAGGCTTAAGAGAGTGATCAACAAGCTGGTAAATGGTCACCAAATGGGCTTTCATAAGAGGTAAGCAGATTATGGATACTATTGTATAAACCTATTCCTATTCTAATAGGATTGTATAAACCTATTCATATTCTAACACTCCCCCTCAAGCTAGTGCATACAATTCATGTACCTAGCTTGTTACAAATGTAATTAACACGAGGACCGGTGAGAGGCTTGGTGAGATATTTGCAAGTTGATCACTCGACTTCACAAAATTGACAACCAAGCTTGTAAAGACTGTTTCAGACCATAGAGTGACTTATGTAATCAACATACAAGGCTACTAAACTCCCCCTGAGCAACAAAATTAGGTGGTTGCTCCATATAGACTTCTTCACAATGCAGCGGTCGTTGTGAGTGCTCAAAATCTAGTATAAAGTATGTGGATCATGTTGGAATCAATAGACAGTCGATATTAAACAAGTCACCGAAAAAAACTGGCCAGAACATGCTCATATGCCGGAGTATTAGATTTGATGGCTAAAAGTGGTCACAATCTAAGAAATAAAATTATATGGGTAGGGTCGGAATGATGTCATGACCCAACTAGAAAATAGAAATTATATAGGATAGTTCGAATTGATGGAACGACCCCATTGAAAAAGAGAAATAATATGGGTAGGGTCGGAATGATGGCACGACCCAGCTGAAAAAGTAAAATTTATACGGGTAGGGTTGGAATGATGGCACAACCCTACGCAAATCAGATTTAAGGAGTCACCGGAAAGACGAATGGAACTATGCAAATCAAATTTGAGAAGTCACTGAAAAGACACATGATGCTATGCAACTCAGATATGACAAAATAGTTCGGAAAAATCCACGGTACTACACAAATTAAATATGAAAAGTAGTCCGGAGAGATGCACGGTGCTACGCAAATCAGATATGCAAAAAAAAAGGTAGTCACCGGAAGGATGTCACGGTGCTACACAAATTATATATGAAAAAGTAGTCACTGGATTGATGGCACAGTGCTACACAAAAAAGTAGACACCAGAATGATGGCACGGTGCTACAAAAATTAAATATGAAAAAGTAGTCACCGGAATGATGGCACGGTGCTACACAAATTAGATATAAGAAAGTAGTCACCGGAATGATGGCACGGTGCTACACAAATTAGATGTGAGAAAATAGTCACCAGATAGATACACGGTGACCCAACTTTTGCTAACATAATCATTGGCCAGACGGGCAGCATATATGGGTGCCACCCGCCGGCAGCGGAAGCTCTTTAATTCTCTACCAAGTTCGCAGAGGCTCTGATATCATGTGAGAAATATAGGAAAAGAATATTATTAAATTGTTCTTGTTTCTACATTATTACATTGAGACCCTATTTATAGAGCCTAGAATACAATCCTTTACCAAGTAGGATACTATTTAGTATTCCTATTTCTATTTCTATTCCTATTCTTATTCTAATAGGATTGTATAAACCTATTCCTATTCTTATAGGATTGTATAAACCTATTCCTATTCTAATAGGATTGTATAAACCTATTCATATTCTAACAACATCTATAATCATATTTTAAGCTACTCACAGAGAGGCTTAAGATAGTGATCAACAAGCTGGTAAACGGTCACCAAATGCGCTTTCATAAGAGGTAAGCAGATTATGGATGCAACCTTGTGATAGCCAATGAATGTGTTGATTCCCGACTTAAATGGACAGGAAACAAGCATTCTATATAAACTTGATATTGAGAAAACCTATGACCTGTCAATTTGTACTTTCTTCTTAAAGTTCTAAAAGTTATGGGATTTGGTGTGAAGTGGATCAAATGGGTTTCTTTTTTGCATAAAGACGGTAAAATTTTCAATTTTGGTGAATGGATCTCCAGAAGGTTTTTCTCTTCAAAAGGAGGTTTGACACAGGGTGATCCCTTCTCATCCTTTCTCTTTCTTATTGTCTTGGTTGGGTTTTTCTGATTAGGCAAAATGCACAATTTGACCGGTGACCATGGAAGTTCATCAGGAAGACTAAGGCCCCTTACAATTTCTTATGTTTTTTTTTGGCTTGTAGCTAGAGAAGCAAGTCTCACTCATGAAAACTTAAAAAGAAGGGGATTTCATCTATGCTCTAGATGTTGTATGTGTGGTGCAGCCAGAGAAAACAATAGCCATCTGTTTCTACATTGTCCTATAACTTGTCCTATAACTGGGAAATTTTTGTGACAACTTTTTTTGAACATGGTAGGACTAAGATGGTCTATGCCAGCAATAAGCTATGATTTATTGAAGTGCTGGAACTATAATGGTGGTGCAGAGAGACAAAAGAAGTGGTGGAAACTTGTCTCAGCTTGATATGGTGGACAATTTGGAAGGAGCGGAACTATAGAATTTTTGAAGACAATAGTAATTATGTGCAGAAGGTCTAGATGAATCGTATTTTTAAAATTTTTTTTTATGTAGAGGAGGCTGAATCACTAGTTGATATGATAGGTTCCTTGTAAAACAGTAGTCCTAAGCATGGTTAGGTTTTTGTAATTGTAGATAGCACTGTTATGGTAGATTACAGATCTAATATATATATACACACACACACACATTACCGGTTTCAAAAAAAGAAAGGAAGTATTATTTTTGAGAATGGTAAACTTTACTTCTATATCCAAATGTATACTACAACAAAATGTAGTCCCCCATCACAAAAAGTCTAATCTATGAGAATCAAGCTTTTCGCCTTCCGTAAGCGCATATAGGGAAGTGGGCCCTCGGCTATTGAGAGGACTTCTATTGTCTCTCTTTTCTTTATTGGAGTTTCTTGTTCCTGTGCCCTGGTACCGAGATCCCTAGTAATCTCTTGCAGTGTCAAAATCCTAATATATCTAATTACAGCCAATCAATTTCTGTGCTGTCCATAACTACTTGTTTACACCAAAAATAGAAAAGGTAGCAGTATGTCTTGATCTTTTGTATGTTGCTCTTTTTTCCTTCAAAACATCTCTGATTCCTCTCTTTCCATATGGTCCACCAAATACATGCAGGGACCATCTTCCATCTCTCCTCCTTCACTGCATTGCCATCTCTTTTCCAGCTTCTTAGCACTTCTTTGATTCTCCTATGTTTAACCCACGTGATCTTCCTGTATTGCTACTGTCCTCAAAACATCTTGAGTTACTTTATCTCTAAATTGGCCATCAAATGCAAGCAAGTCATCCTCCATCTGTCTCTGTGACCTGCTCCAGTTCCAGCGGTTCCATCTACTTCCCAACAAAAGAGAGCTTCAGTAATCTTTATTGGCATTGTCCAAGCTTATGCCCCTTTGAGATTAATAAAGATCTTCCATAATTGGTCAGTTATCCTGCAATGTAAAGATAGATTGCCAACCGTCTCCACCTCCTTTTCACTTAAATAACACCTTGAGTCAAAATGCATCTTTCTCCTGATTAGATTATCATGTGAGCACATCTTCATTTGCAAGTAACCCTGAGAAGCATGCAACCTTGGAGGGACTTTAGTCTTCCAAATAACTTCAATTGGTGAATTAAGGTTCAGGTTGATTTATCATTTTGTAAGCTGCATTAACTCTGAACTTACCATTGCTATGTCCTTGCCATCTCAATGTGTCATCTCCATTGTGTAGTCCTGTGAAGCTTTCGAAATTGTTTGTACTTTGTACAACTCAGTCATTCTATTCATCTCCCAATCATACAAGCCCCTTCTAAGTTTCAGCTCCCAGCCTTAAGGAGACCACATTTTAGCTATATATTTCTGTTGGTGTTGGAATAGATCATAAAAAAACAGGGAATAATACCCAGTTTCAAAAGAAAAATATCAGGGAATAATACCTTCAGAGCTCCATTCCCCAACTAGTTGTCATTCCAGAAAGTTATCCTGGTTCCATTTCACACAGCTAGAAACTTGATTCCTTAGAGCAGGCCATAGTAACCTGATAGACCTCAAAGTCACCTTGCTCTATAGATTTTGAGGGTCTTGAGAGTACCTCCATAATCACTCTAACTTGAAGACTTTGTTGTGGTTCTTCAGGTTTCTAATTCACAATCCACCTTGAACCTTGCTCACAATTAAAGATTTCCACTTGATCAGGTGAAAACCTTTTTTTCATTGTTACCTAGCAGTTAGGATCACATTTTTGCAACAAACCAAGCGGGGAAACATATCTTCTGTAGTACTTTTCCGTGCCAAGCGGAGAAACCCCCCGTGGTACTTTTGGAAACCATACTGAAAGATCCAAGTCTGATCAAGAGCTTCTCATACTATGACTTAACAGAAGTAACTCCATTGTTCCTTGCCCCCTCACCTCCATACATTATGACCTTTTTGTAGTGTACTTTGCATTTTAATTAGGCTTTGGAGCTCATTCAGCCTCCAATTCTGGAATTTCCTCCTAAAACTCGAGTTCCGAAATACTTTTCCATCTTGTAGTCTTTGACTCATGGACTGCACTTTATTCTCCTTCTGGCATGGCATGTGATTCTGTATGTGTTAGGAAAAGTAAGTCTCAAAATGTTACTTCTGTCTCCAGCGCCACCAACGTCCCATAAACCTTATCCTTCCCACATCTCCTACCTTGAATGATATGTTCCACTAAACCCTACCCATCCTCCAAAAATATTTCTCCAAGGCAAAAGAACATTATTCATTTTATTATTTGTTCTCCAACCCCCTTCCAAGACCTTGTAATTGTCCGCTATCACCTCCTTCCAAAAAACTTGTTCCTCTATGGGTCTTTTTAAACATCCATAGGGGTTGTTTGGTTGGTGCAATAAGGGATAACAATCTTGGGATAAATGCGGATTATTTTATCTCGTGTTTGGTTATGGGTGTTAATTAGTCCTGGGAATCATTTTGTACTAAAATAGTGGGATTAGCTATCCCATATAGAAGGTTGAATAGCTAGTCCCATGGGATATCTTTGTCTATCCCATCCTGGTAACCGGACAACCCCTTAGATCTTTAATCCCCTAGGTCACCCCAAGATTTAGGAGACGTCACAGTTCCCCACTGTACCAAATGGAACTTCCTTGCCCCGTTTGTTGCATCCCATAAAGGACTCCTTTGGAGTTTTTCCAACTTTTGCGTGACACTAGGTGGTGCATGAGACAAGGACATGAAGTAGGCAGGGATACTCAATTCACTCTTAATCTACACTTCCTTTCCTCCTTTAGACATCTGTTTCTTGTGCCATCCTAAAACCTCTTAAGAAAACCTTTGAATCACCAGATTCCTTTCCATTTTATCCTTATTAGAAGATCCTTGTGGCAATACAAAATTAGGTGGGAGGAAGAGCCCCAACCTTGCAATTCAATATGATCACATGATGTTGATCTTAAGACCTGACAACACTTGAAACCATGTAACTGCTGCACATCCCAAATATTTCAACTTGGTACTATCTGCATTGCAAAAAATTATAGTATCATCTGCAAATAATAGATAGAGATATGAGACCCACCCGGAACAATGTTCTGCCACCGCTGCACCAAAACCCCTCAATTAATCACCAGCTACAACCTTATTCTTCATGCTCAATGCCTCTATACAGGAATGAACAAGATGGAAGATAGTAGTTCTCACTTTTGCAGGTTGCTCGAGCTGCTGGAAAACTCTGACAAATTACCATTCATAAGACCTGTGTACCTAACGGCAGATATGCAACACTTGACCCAATTTCCTCATCTAACACTAGAAACCCATCTTCAACATTACAAAATCTAGAAACTCTTGGTTTACATGATCAGATCCAATTTGCTGATCAAAACACCTGGTACACCGTGCTTTCTTTTAGAGTCCATAGCTTCATTTGCCAACCAGAGTTATGTCTAGTATTTTTCTACCTTCCACTAGCATTTCCCGAAGTAGACATGGTCTCCTCTAAGATCTCCTTTAGTATATCGGAATGCATCTTAGAAATAATCATATAGATGCCTTTTTAAAAAAAACTGGTAATGTTGTATTCCTCAGCATTAAGGATATGCTGGATATTGAGAAATAAATCTTATAGATGCTTTTGACTAAACTAATAGGTCTATAGTCTTTGATGCTTGTTGCTCCTGCCTTTTTTGGGATGATGACAGTGAAAGATCTGCTGAGTTTTTTTTTTCCTTTCAAATTCTTCCCCCATGAAATTCCTCCATGGTCTCATTCACCTCACCTTTTACTGTGCAGAGCACATGTCTGGAAGAATGCCAAAGTTAAACCATGGTCATTTTCTTTTATTCTTCTGATCTGAATATTGTGCAAATGCTTTTGTATTATTTTGGTGGGAAATTGGTCAAATTCTTGCATGGATGTCAATCTGTATTTTTGGGTTGAAAAGTGATTTCCTTTGTCTTTCCCCTTTCTCTTTTTAACTTGTGAAGTTCAACTGTTGTATCATAGTTTCTTCCACAAAATAATGATTCCAATCAGTGAATTGACCTAGAGAAACTAGAACTTGTTCTTCTTCAGTGGCCTTTCAGCCTTGTATATACAAGTGCCATTTGTGCGTTCTTTGAGATGTTTATTTATATTCCCCATTTTTGGCCCTCTTTTGGATAAATTCGTATGCATTTCTGCATCGTGATTATTGCACCAATGTATTTCTAGATATATCAGGACCATTACATGTTTTTAAAATTCTTCATTTCTCTTATGGTGGCTATAAATTCTGGATTCTTTTCTGCTTCAGACTTGCTGTGACAATATATTTCTTGATTATGAGCGCCCAAAGGACATTATACCTTCCCAAAGAAAAGAGTTCTGAAAGACATCGGGATAATATTGTTGCATTTTGAACAGGGACATTAGGAAATACATTAGTGAAATCACTTTGTTATATTCTGATTATGCAGATTCGCTCCATGGATATTCGTTGGATAGGTGATGATCCTGGAATATCTCGAGTAGGAGGAGCTGGTGGGCCAGGCTATGGAGGAGTTAATACTCTAAGTGCTGGAAGAGGGAGGAGATTTGCTAGGCAACAATTTGAGAATGATGTCAATGCATCAGAGAATAGAATCGTACAGAAGACATCAGATGAAATTGAGATTCTGCACACAGCAACACTGATAAAGAAGGTAAAATAGTGTGTTGATCTTGGTCAACTAAATTACTCATACATAATACATCACGTGTAAGTCATTTTATTTTTGGCCTTGTCGACTTACCAGGTTGAGAAGGTTATTGATGCAAGTCACCCTGATCTGGCTGAGCTTGCAAAGGCAAAGAAAATGCTCAAGGTAGAATAAGTTAAACAGTTCCTTTAGCCCATATATTTGTTTTCTTCTGGCGGCTGAAACCTGATTATATTACAGGAACATGAACAAGCATTAATTGATGTGATTGCCAAACTCACCGATGTTTGTGAGAGTGGAAGTGGTATGAAATAATTACAGTTAAAGGTTATTCTTTTAAATTGGTGCAACTTATCCAAAATTTGTGTTTTGAATTGAGCTGAGTCTCACTTAATTGCTTTTTGTCCTACTATGTTGTGTTAGAGAGCTTCTCTGCTGCCAGTTTTAATGCAAAATTCCTCAAAAACAAGCCACACTTTCCAGTTGCTGCACTGAAGAAAAGTTGTAAAGCTTTTTATTGCATAAGTTTGAGAACATTTTTCAACACTTATTGAAGAACAGTCCAAATTTTTATTTTTTGGGAATGGTTGCCAACGATCATTTGTGTACTTTTTTTCCCAACAATTTCCCAAACTGGATTTTTTGAAATTTGAGTTTGTTTTCTACCACTTAGCTGCTTCCAAAAATTTAAGTGAATTCTTCCGTCAACTCTATGGAAGTCAATCCGGCTTTTCTGACAGTAATGAGTGATTTGACTAGAGAAGTGGATCGTAATGTCCTGATTCAATTCATTGCAAGAATTATAGTAGTCTAGCAAAAATACATGCATTGTTATGTTCTTAAAAATCCATGGTCAACAGAAGTTTTAAGTCGTAAAAGAGTTTTCCATCTGTCCATATTCGCTTAGTAGTGAATCCAAGGAGAAGATTTGTGTAAATCTTGGAAGATGCAACAATGGAAATTGTGTTCTTTGATTGACCCTCCTTCTGACAACTGTTGAATGCAATACCAAAATATTTGCTTGATTTTGAAAGCCATATATCTATATCTTCTGTTCTTTTTTGGTTATAATAATTTATTTTTATATGATTAGGTGGGGAACCACCATTCTTCCATAAGAACGATCTGCTGGGGAGCAATCATGATGGTGTTGATATGGAGCCTGGGATGAGGGCAAGTGGTCAAGGCGCACCGGAAAATCATCCAGATGAGGATGTCATCGTTATTTAGTTTCTTCCTTTTTCATAATCATCATTTCTAGGCAATACATTCTGTCTATTTAGATTCTGGAGCTGAGCTGCCAAACATCGTATTTCAGCTCAATGGATTATAGTGCCAACTTTGCTGTCGCATGAATTGTGCAAGACAACGTAGAGATGTCTTTGTATGTTATGTTATTACTCTTTAGTTGTGATGCTACAACCCCTGAATAAAGCTGCTTCAATTTGGCAATACATTTTGTCTATTTAGATTCTGGACCTGAGCTGCCAAACATCGTATTTCAGCTCAATGGATTATAGTGCCAACTTTGCTGTTGCATGTATCGTGCAAGACAACGTAGAGATGTCTTTGTATGTTATGCTATTACTCTTTAGTTGTGATGTTACTACCCCTGAATTAGACTGCTTCAGTTTGTTTTCATTCCCTAAACACATTTTTATTTTTTGTGATGGTATGTATGGTAGTGTGTATGATAGCTATTATCTCTCACTAATACAGGTACAAGATATTCTTGATACAAATGAAAGGAATCCACCTAGCTTCTCTCTATGCTGGGATTTACTTCTCAGGACATTCATCCATTTCATAGACTAATATTCTCTCATCTTTAGGTGTCTTTCCACCAAGGCTTTAGACATGAGAGGAAATCACCTTTTGTTTTTGTTTAGGTACTATTTTCATAGAATATTTGGCAAGTGCTTAAAGAATAGCAAAGCAATAAGAAAGGGATTGATTGCATGAGTTGTGTTTCAAAAATAACTTTGGTAGGTAATTGGATAAGAAACGAGTTATCTATGTTTCGATTTTTGTGTAACTTATATGATGTTTAATAGATAGATATGAAATAAATTATTCATGTATAAAACTAATACAACATTTGGTTGACAATCTAGAAACCCACTAGATTATGAGAAAATCTGTGTTATTATAACACTAATAAATGAGATAAAATATGAATTCACTCATAACTAATTCTTGTATAACTCTAGCTTCTGGGTAAGATCATAATGTGGTAATGAATTGAAGAATGAGGTTGACCATGTCTGCATCAAAAGCAGGACCTTCCATCTGAAAATGGGTAGCTCCTTGAATAAGATGAGTTGTGTTATGTCCAGCAGCATCCTTCAACTTGTTCTCCAATTGTTTAACGCTAGTAAACCCATCATTAGTACCCATGACAAACAGTTTTGGCTTAGGGGATTGTAATATAGATTTTTGATGCCTTCCAAAAAGAATCGAAGCAGTGAAACCAAAAGGGTATCCTAAGCTCACATACCCAACCACTTGCTCTACTTCATCAACTGCAGATCCCGCTATCGCTGCTCCTGTAATTATTTATCAATCACAAATTCAATACAAGAATAATTCAAGTCTCAGATCCAATAACAAACAACAATATAGATTGACCTGCAGATGAACCAATAAGGATAATTGTGTTTGTAGTGAAATTGGTGTGAACCCATTTGCAAACAGAGATAACATCGTTAATTTCAGCAGATCCAGTGAGGGAAGCACGACCACTGGATTTCCCAGCACCTCTAGTGTCAAAAGTGACAGCAATCACACCTCGACTTGACAATCCCTTAGCAATGCCTCTCATCAATCCTTGACATCCACCAAGCACAGAATAAGGATGCACTAATACTGCAACAAAACTGGAATTTTCCTCTGAAGTTGGCCGGTAAATACGACCGTCCAATATTACACCGTCGGTGCTCTCAATGGTACAACTGCTTCTGCTATAGGTACCACTTTCTTCCGCCATAGCTTACCAACAGTGTAATTGCAATTGCAATTACTAATAAGGCTGTTGTAGCTTGGGTCGTTGAAGGAGTAGGTTTCTATATTTTGTTGGTTGCAGAAATAAATGCAACAAAATTAGATGAACATTTTATTTAAAATATTTGTTCCATATTATTTGATTACTTAATAAATTACTTTTCTCATTTTACCCTTACAATTAATATGACATTTGGAAGCATAAACAAATTTTGAAGATTCAATATTTTTTTTCAAGAGGCTAATTAACCAAAATAAAGGGTAAAATAGTAAAATTGATTAATCTATTAATGATTTTTTAATCATCATATAAAATAGAAAGTGTCTATCTAACCTAGGACAAAGAGTGTATTTTTATTGTTAAATCAAGCCACATATCTATTTAAGATTATATATATATATACTAGATACAATGGAGCCCGTGCAAGCATGAGCCCAATAATTGTTAGTTTATTTGTCTATTTATATGTCTGATTCATAATATTTTTAACGTAATTTTAAAAATAATATGTTACTGTTTAACCCAATTTATGTAGTACATGTGAAATTTCGAAAGTTAATCACATTTTTCTAAATTATCAGTGTTAATTTAAATTTGAGATTGTTTGAGTTTTAAATTAAAAAATATTTTTAGGGAAAGTGAAGCGAAAGACGTACAAAGAAGTAATTTTAGATACTTGCAAAGAGAAGTGAAAAGTTTGTTAGGGAAAAGGCACTACACACACTTCAAATTAGATAAAGTAGTATATGAAGGTTAAATTTCAGATTAGTTTCCGTCTTTATAAATTTCTAAACTTGACCCTAAGTACCTAAAGCAAGTTCCTCTCATTGTAAATTTTGAAATTTGATCCCAAATTGCTCTAATTCATATGTTTTTAAATACTTTAAGTTGCAATTAATAGTATTCATAGAGGAAGTTGAAGAAGAAGGGCAAATCGGTCAATTGACCGACTGACCCTAAGCTCCTAAACATTCTCACTTCTAAGTGCAAGCACGGGCACAATATCCGTTAAATTGTTAATTATTATGATTTATAATATTTTTTACATTATTTTCAAATAA
Source organism: Solanum verrucosum (assembly GCF_900185275.1). Taxonomy (NCBI): domain Eukaryota; kingdom Viridiplantae; phylum Streptophyta; class Magnoliopsida; order Solanales; family Solanaceae; genus Solanum; species Solanum verrucosum. The sequence goes on along the minus strand of NW_026020202.1, from coordinate 363,882 downwards.
TATATGTTATCTATTTTTAAATACTTTAAGTTGTGACTAATAATATTCTTAATGAAATTCCAAATAATATATGTTACTCCATTTGTCCCAATTTATGTGACACATGTGAAATTTTGAGAGTTAATATGTTTTTCAAATATTGCAAGTTGTTAACTATTGTGGTTTATGGTATTCTTAATGTAATTTTTCTAATAATATATGTTATTCCCTTCGTCCTAGTTATACAGTTCGCGTAAAATTTTGAGAGTTAACCGAATTTGTAATATTTTAAATTTATTTTTTACTACTATTTAAAAAGGAAAAAATTAAAAATAATGAAAGAGGAGTGTATAAAAGTAGGTGGGCCAGCTTTGTGATAGGTCAATGAAGTGTGCTCTCAATAAAAGAAACTTAGTTCCTTTATTTGTAAATAGAGAAACTTGACCCCAAGCTCCTCTCTGTTCCCACTTATTATATATAGTAATACTTTTCAATAATTATTTATATAGTAGTTAAATTACAAATTCTAACATATTAAGATTATTTTATATTAGATTAATTTTGTTTTTTTAAGGGAAAATTGTATGAAATAGCAAACTATTAATTCAAATTAAATGCTATAGCCATAGTTTCTTTTATTTGTAATTCGCAACAAACATTTCGTGTTTTTTGCCATCCCATTTATATACCAAAATATACAAAATGCAGGACCCATTTGTATACCGAAATATACAAATAGACCCAAATACATATTTTTTTTAGGGAAAAAGGACGAATTTACCCCCGAACTTTAATAAATGGTACGTATATGCCCTCCGTTATACTTTGCGTTCACATAAGTCCCTGCCGTCCAATTATAGGTACACATATACCCCTCTCACTAACGGATTCCTAATTTTTTACACGTGTCTTAATCCTATTGAACTACCCGTTTGACCCTTTTTTTTAACCCATAACCCAACTATCCGCCCCATAACCCAATACCCATCGAATTTCCTCTAAAAGGAATCCTAATTAAAACACCCAAATCTACGGCATCAATGTAAAAACAAGTGCCGGCTCTCCGCAACGTTTTCGGCCCTTTATAAAACAGAGTTGGCATCTTTTGGAAACGCAGCCAAATAGCTTACAATTGTACATTTTCCGTCAAAACCAAAGAAAATCTCATTTTGTTGTTCTTGTGGTGAGAGAAACCCATACATAAATCATGTGTGGTGGTTCTATAATCTCCGATTACATAGACCCTAGCCGGACTTCTCGCCGGCTCACCGCCGAGTTGCTATGGGGTCGTTTCGATCTCAGTAAGAAGCAAAAAAATCCCAACAATTATCACTCTAAGCATTTGCAATCTGAAGTTGTTGACGACTTTGAGGTAGATTTTCAGGACTTCAAAGAGTTATCTGATGATGAGGATGTTGAAGTCGATGTCAAGCCATTTGCCTTCTCTGCTTCCAAACACTCAAAGAGTTCTCTTCTAGTTTTTTTCTGGCTTGAATTGAGATTTTGTGTCTGCTAGTGAAGTTATTGTTGTATTATTTTGAATTTATTCAAGTGGACAAAATGGTTAACTTTGGAAATGAGGGATCCAAGATGCTATTTTACTTAATTAGCTAAAAAGAAAAGAAAATTAAACTAATAGGTCTGATTTGAGGGAGACGACAGATAGATGAAAAAGTGACTACGAAATTATGACCAACACATGATAGATTCGACGAAGACAAGGTGGAATCGACCAACAAACTGAAATCGACGAAAGAACTAGGCTAGGTTGTGAGAAACGGGACCTTTAGATTTGGGTGTTTTAATTAGGATTCATTTTAGAGGAAATTGGGTGGGTATTGGGTTATGGGGCGAATAGTTGGGTTATGGGTTAAAAAAAGGGTCAAACGGGTAGTTCAATAGGTTTAAGACACGTGTAAGAAATTAGGGGTCCGTTAGTGAGAGGGGTATATGTGTACCTATAATTGGACGGCAAGGACTTATGTGGACGCAAAGTATAACGGAGGGCATATACGTACCATTTATTAAAGTTCGGGGGTAAATCTGTCCTTTTTCCCTTTTTTTTTTATGTATATGTATACCGAAATATACAGATTAATAGCCATACCAAACATAAAGTTTGCTATGGAGCGCAATTATACAAAGTATAGCTATAACATATAAATATGATTTTTATGTTTGCTAAACCTAAAATTTACTCTTTTTTTAATCATCATATGCAAGAGTAAAAAAGAGAGCATGTGGTTATTTTCCTTTTCGAGAAAAACTTTTTACTATATTTTAAGGATTTGAGTTTAGGACAATCTCAACAAGTTTGAGGGTCTAAAGTTAAATTTCATAGAGAGACCTTAATTTTTTTCTAGTTGACATATATAAATTGAATAACAATAACATATTCAATGTAGTTATAGAAGTGAGATCTTGAGAGGGTAAGATGTGCGCAAACCTTATAAAGTAAGATGTAGACAATGTAAATTTTCAACAAAAAAATATAATATAAAGTTAGAACAATAAATCCTAGCTCAAGAATTTGAGAAGTTAATATAATGAAACAAAATAGTAATACTACAACAACATACCTAGTGTAGTCCCACATAGTAGAGTCTGAGGAAGAAAAAAATGTGTACAAATTTTACCTCTACTTCAAAGGTGACGTTGACAGGCTATTTCGAAAAGACCCTTGACTCAAGAAAAAAATAGTTTAGAAAAAACCGTAATGAAAGTACAAATGACAACAGAAAATAACAAAAAACAACAATAGTTGCAGAACAATACTACAACAACAATCCTATAATTGAACTACATGAAACAACAAATAGTAACATAAACCGAAGAACACAAAACTACAAGAGTAGTACTACGCCGACTAGTAAGAGCAACAAGACAAGACACTCCTACTTACTAGTATAGATGCATTCCTACCTACTAACCATGTACCCTAATAATTTGTTTCCTCCACACCTTCCTATCTAAGGATATATTCTTAGTAAGATGCAATGGTGTCATGTCTTGTCTAATTATCTCTCTCCAATACTTTTTTTTTGTCTACCCTTTCCTCTTTTGAATTCATCCATAGCCAACCTCTCACATCTTTGCACTATCCTTACCACATACCCGAACCATCTCAATTTCACTTTTTACATCTTGTCTTCCATCGAAGTCACTCCCACTTTGTCTCAAATATCCCCATTTTAAATTCTGTCTCTCCTAGTATACCCACACATCCATCACATTATTCTCAGCTCCGTCACTTTCATCTTCTGAATGTGAGAGTTCTTGACTGGCTAGCACTCAACTCCATACAACAAAATAGTGTTTCACTGAATTTGAAAAGTTGATATAATGATATTGAAATAATGTTGACTTGTTGCGATGCTAGAAATTTGAAGAAAGCACCAAAAAGCAAATTTATTTTTTTGTTAAGCAAACAACAATAGATTTTACATAATGTAAAAGGTTTGACCGTTTGGGAGACTTCAGAATGTTCAATAAAAAGAGAATAAAAATAATGAAAGAGGAATGAAAAGGGTAAATAGTTAAATAATAATGTGGATTCATTTTAATCGCCAGAATATAAATGAGGCAAAAACTACATTTTTACATAAACAAAGTATATTAACCTTATAATTACCACTTATAGTAGTAGAATATGTTTTTCCATCTATAACATCATTTTCTTAAAAATCTATCTCCGTCTCTCACTCCCACTCCCCGCCTCTCTCTCTCTCTCTAGTGTCCATCTTTCTCCCCCTCTCTCCCCCCTTCTTCTCTTTTCTTCCGTCTTTTTCTCTTTTTTTTTTTTAAATATAAATTAATTTTCCTAACTTATGACTTGATTTTGGATTGAGTATTATTGAAAACAATTGAGAATTTCTTTGAACTTATATCTTAATGTTTAAGGATTTTGATGAAGAAATAACATTTATTTTCTTTGATGATATTAAGATTGATCTTTCCAAAATTTTGTCTAAGTGTATGAAAATCATAGGAAAATTGTATATTATAATTTCTTTTGACATCATCAATAAAAGAAATATATACAAATGATAATTGTAATACATTTTGAATTCATTATATTATACATATTATAGGCATGTTTCAATGCACGTGGTGAATATATAACTAACATATTTTTAATATAATAATATATTTTAACACCGTTAACAAGAGAAAAAAAAATATAATACATTTTTAATTCAACATATTATGTAACTGTTTAAACATGTATTCACCGAAAAAATGATGTTGAAATATATAAAAATATATAACTATTAAAAATATATGACATATTATATACTCCCTCCGTCCCATTTTATGTGAGGTAGTTTGACTCGGTACGGAGTTTAAGAAAGAAAGAAAGACTTTTAAAACTTGTGGTCCAAAATGAATGATATAAATTTGTGTGGCTGTAACTCATTTCATTAAGGGCAAAATAGACAATTTATAGTTAAATTGTTACTTAATATAGAAATGTGTCATTCTTTTTTGGGACTGACTAAAAAGGAAAGTAAGTCATATAAATTGGGACAGAGGGAGTACCTGTTTTCGGTAACTGAAAAAATATGTTACATTTTTAATAATATACATATTACAAAATTGTTTTTCAGTATAGTATACATATTATAATATACTATATAATATGCAAATTAATTTAAATAGTACTGGAACATTTAAAATTTAGTCATAGTACTTATAATACATTTATATTAAAAATATTATAGTTATATATTCACAAAGTCATATAATATGTATTTGAATTCAATATACTTATAATCTTTGTTTGGGGTAGTTTTGGCGTTTAGAGCTTTTCTATAGTTTGACTTGTTGGGACTGCTAGTTCAGTCATCAGGGCGTTCATTTGATTTTTATGCAAATTTTTCTATTTTGGAGCTTTTGAAGTTTAATGGGTTGACTTTGGTCAAAACTTCAGGTAAACGACCTTAGAACGCAATTCTAAGGGTCTTGTTAGCTTTGCAAAATCAATGTTAGTCTATATGGACATTTAGCCCACGTCCCCAGGCTTCCGAACTTATTTCAAGCAACCTTATGGCTTATGGCCAAAATAGAGCTTTGGCTGTGGAATCCACTTTTTGTCGAGATGACCCTCATTGAAAGTTTTGATATCTCCATTGAGTTTGAAATATCAAATTTGGTGAGATAGTATAGTGTATTTGCGTGCACGAGATTTCGAACGAATCTCGAGCCTCTGTCGGGACATTTTGCCAACTGAAAGTTGGGCTTGTGCAACCTTTTCTGGTTCACCCAACTTTGTTCTTCGCGTCTGCACACTTGGAGCCACATTCGAGAAGCCCAATTTCTTTATTTTCGCATTTGCGTGTGTTTACCCTGGCGATCACGATGAAGGGTCTATGTACCTAGTTAAAGCTTAATCATCGCAACCCCAACCCTTTGGGCCTCGTGATCGTGATGCGTGAATGAGTTGAAATTATATTGATACACCTAAATTACAACTCCATTAAAGAAGTATAACACGATAATTGTCAAATATAGAACACAACAATGTTGGAGTCGAATCCCAAAGGGAATAAGGTGAGAACTAAGCCGTATGCGATTATTTACTATTAGTTACTTATTTCCCGAAAAGAAAAAGTTTGGGTTGATGAAATTATTCTTAGTATCAACTAGTACTTGTAACTTCAACACTATTAATTTAAAATAAGAAATTTATAAAGAGAGGACCCATGATTGTGTTCACCAAGACTGTATGACTTATTTATGGTCAATATGAAATTCAACCTTGCAGTGCCAATATACCAAATTATCAAACTTCATAATATATTTTAATTGTTTCTCAACCAAATTAAGTATGTATCACTCTTATTCTTCTGAACTAAAAATGTTGACCTTAAACCATCGACATTTACTCTGAGTAGGTTAATCTTTCCACAACATCAATCATTAGACGAGTTTTAACAGTCTCAAATCCTTGCTATTAACTCATTTCCTAGGTTTTGCACCTATTTTACTCAAACAAGTCAAACCTAGAGCATGTTCTAATATTTGCAACTATTAAAATTCAATTAAAACGACAGAACTAACAAGACATACAATCACAATATAAATTTTATTCCGCAAAGATTCTTTATTTAGGTAAAATCGTCATGGATTCCACAATTCTTGATTGTGGGGTTTAACTGTTCATGATAATTGAAATCAAATACTTAATTTCATTCATTGAATAAAAATTTACTTAAAAAGTGAAGAAAACTTAACAAAACTTTGATTTTAAGACCAAAATAACTCTCAATAAACTTCAGTCGAAGCATACACTGTTAATGCGTTCTTGATAAAAATAATAATATTTAAATCTTAGAATATAATATTTGTAGTTCCAGAAAATTTGAAATTTAAAATGTAAAAGCTGGTCCTCTGAAGCACATTTTTCTGCCCGTTACAGGTGTGATAGTTCGTCGCCCTTGTTGTCATTTTGTATTAATAGCTTGGTTAGGATACCCCTAGTAACGGTCTGCTTGACAGCCCATTGCACATGTGAGGTTCATTAGATGGACCATTAGAAGCCACAATTTTGCATCCTACTGTCAGCCTTTGAGCTGATGATTCATCGGGCATGTGACTGTGTGACAGTTCTCCCACAAAGGTCTATTTTACCAACACTTCGCTCCATTTTGCTTCCTTTCCCCTTTTGTGTGATTTTCTGTGTAACTTAGTAAGTAAACCATGAAATGATACTATCGTTGCTTAAGAATTAACATTTATTCATAGTCAAAAGTATCAAATATGTCATCTAATGTCGTCACATCAACACCCTCAACTTAGAATATTTGCTTGTCCTCAAGCAACACCTAACAATGTATTTACAGTCACATGAACTATCAACACTTTATCGAGGAATGCACATGTATATCAGTTAACACATCAACTCAAAAAGATCTAAGGGTGACATCAGGATATCAACAAGCAACTTGGCATTCACCATTTGTGATTTTTTTAACAATAAAAAATTAATAGTGCACTCTTAATGCCCTCACCACAAAGAAATCCCTATCACTCACAACTCAAGGTTTGTTTCTGAGGAACAATAAAAAACACTCACTCTCAGAATAATACACCAACTTTACAAAATTGAGACTAGGATAACTATAGGACTTTTTTAGCTTGTAACATAGGCTTGGGGGTAAAGGAAGGGTACATTTGGGAGTGGTGATTATGCCCTCCTTGATATAATCTTCAACTAGCTCTCCTTTTCTTTTCGTAGCCAACCTTTTCTCATCTTTTTACCCCTTAATTTTCTAATATTTCGGATGTGACTCACCTTTTTTTCTCTCTTTTCACTTTTTTTTCTTTTGAACATATACACATTCATCCTATATTCATTTGCCACATCTATATGTTCTGATTATTTCTAGCCTATCTTTTTCATACCCCATCATTGTAACACCTCAGAAATTAGAAAGTTTAATTAGAAAGGAAAATGCGGTTTTTGGCACTGAGGCGGTGGTCTATGAGACTGACCTACTAATGTACCACAGATTTAAGGTACTTATAATGCTTTAAATTTGGAGTTTTGCATGGGTCTTAATCATTTGTTAGTAGACCTAATGGTATTTTTATCTATGGTTACAGGAAAGTAGGTTGTGATATCCCGAGGATGGACCTTAATGAATCAACTAGTTTTTGAAGACATACGGGTCAACCTATGAGTCGTAGTCCATTCTACGAGCCATAAGATTGACTTGTAGATGAAGGTTGAAGATGATGGTGATATTTTGTCCAAGTATGGGGCAACATAAGCAAACTATGAGCCGTAGAGTGATCTATGAGCCGTAGAGTGATCTACAAGCCGTAGGTCTAAGTCGTAGAAAGAGTCAGAAAAGTTAGTCCAGTACATTGAACGATGAGTTGCCAGGATGGACCATGCAAAGGTTTATGAGTCATAGATCATGTCCGTAGGAAGATTCCAAATATCCTTTGAAGAAGCTACCTTCTATGGGCTTGGTCTACGAGCCGTAGACCATGAACCATAGACTTGTTTGTCGAAGCCCACTTTTCTATGTTTCCTTTTCCTAGTTTATTTAGGATTAGATGTTTATAAATAGTTGTTTTATTTCTCATTTTTGGATGTTAAACAGTTGAATACTTTTTGTTTTGGTTTTGAGAATTATTTTGGTGAATAATTTGTCCATTTTAATTTTTGAAGCATCAATTTATAATACATATTTGGTTCATTAATTCAAGATTCCAGAATTCATCTACTCTAATTGTAAGTTCATGATTTATTTTAACAACCTTATTATGAATTGTGATGATTCAAGCATGAGTAGCTAAATCTACAACTAGGGTTGTGGGAACCATGAGAAATTAACCAAGTATACCTAATAATTAATAATTCTTGAATAGTATTTATGCATGCATTATTAATCTCTTCATTTTAATTTATTTTTAATGGTGGCCGGCGTTAGGACCCGCCTTATTCCTACTTGCCCGGCCAAGGAAGTAACAAATGGGAAAAAAGATTAAACAACATAGATTTGACGACTACAACCGACATCTAATAGGTTGAACCCCTTATGCGAGAGCTAATATGGGATTAAGGGTAAGGATTAGTAAAAGATACACCCGTAGATCGACCAAGTTGCATGGTGAAATTCCCTTCTTGGGTGACTAGCCACTTAGGAGTCACCTAACTTACTGACTTTGGATGTTAAACACTAGACAAGGTTACTACTATAAAGTTTATTGCGTTAAGGATTTGTGGGGAACACATATACCCTAGTTTTATCTTTTATTGATTCTACAAAATATTCAATCCTGTCTACTTGGTCACTTGTTACTGAAATTAATCAATTAAGATTTTTTTTTTACAAAGCCACCCTTTTACGGAAATAACCAAACTAAGAGTACAATTAACAACTAATTAGCATAAGTCTAGACCTTATTCCTCATGGGATCGACCCTAACCTTTGTTAGGTTTTTTATTTGAACAACAACCACTTATACTTGTTTAGGGATGTATAATTTGCGCCTATCACCTACGGACCATAGGAAGGAAATGGTAGGACCTAGAGTTGAATTTTGCAAATTTCAGGTTTCTGAAGTTTAACCCACGAGTGAACAGGACGCACCGTAGGAAGTTTTACCGATCATAGGATTGATCCATAGATTGATTTAGAGAAGTTGACTTGAGACCTCAGTCTACAAGAAGAGTTTGATGGGTCGTAAAAAGCGTCTTGTAGAAAGGATCTAGACTTAGTAAAATTTTGTACTTGAAATTGGGTTCTACGGAAGAGGTCTATGGACCAAAGATGGAATGACAGATTGTAGAAAGCTCTTATGGGAAATGATGAAATTTTTGGGTTTTTGAATTTGGTTCTATGGTTGATCAATACATGCCGTAGAATGTTTTACGGACCGTAGGTCCGAACCGTAGATCACTTCCGACAATTATTTATTAAGGGTATTTGGGTCTTCTTTCTATATATTTAATACCTATTCTATGTAGTTTTTACCCTAATTCCAAGTCCATAGCTACCTTTCAATCCCTAAATCTACCCAAACTCTCTCATTCTCTTAAATTTCCAAATTCCATCACATTCATCCCTTTCAAATCCTCTCAAACTTCAAGGAAGAAAATATAGGGTTCAAGCTTTAAGTCTCCTTGTTCCTCCATGGATTTTGGGCTTTGATCATCAAAGTATGTGTGACTTCACCAATGGATTCCATTCATCCATTGGGTCCCAAAACATTTCTAAGTTTCCAATTCAATTTCACCTAATAGCTTAGGGTTTCACGTGATCTACATAGGTCTTACTTGATGTTGATTTAATTGTTCAATTTCAATCTTCTTATGCATATTTTGATTAAACTATATGATTTCCAATTGATTTCTATAAGACTCATGCATTATTCATGATTTTGACTATGAATTTATGAAGAAGTCCATGAAGTTATCAATATGAATTATGAAAGTTATTTATGTTTTTATGAGGAAAATATTCATGTCTAAGGTTGCTTTTAAGATAAGCATCATCAAATTGTGAAAGGTTTTCTCACATAATTACGAAATCATGATTAGTGAAAGGATTTCTCAAATATGCATGAATCATGGTTTATAGGAGCTACTCTATGATGTCTTAAGATTAGATTGGTATTTTAAATTATGTCTTTCCAAGTATGATAATATAAATATGGCTATGACTAATTCCGTTGGGATTTTACTTAGCACTGAGAAGATATTGAGATTGAGGCCTTCCCATTAATAGAGGTCGGGTGTCTAGTAGAAATCTCATTGTCCCTAACTTTGTGCCCCTGTAGGATTTGTTTTGGAAAGACATATCTAGTAGATCCACCTAAGCTAGAAGTTTATGGTCCTTGACTTGGCATGTAGGACATCTCTTTTTGGTGTAGAATCAAGACGCTGGATTCCATGTTATAGATCATATGGTCTATGTCGTTAACATTAAATATCCCACAAAAAAATGAACTAAGTTACTTTTAATGTTTTATGAAGCTTTTATTATGCTTTAAGATGCATTTACCGTGTTCATGATTTATGATTCTTCCTTGAAGGCTTTTTAATATGTTTTAACTTAGTCATACATATCATGTTTTCCTTATGTCCTCTTATGATCATGTTTTTATGTATTTCCCCATACTTAGTACATTCAATGTAATAATGTGTACTTGTGCCTACATTGTCTCATATGTAGGGTTCGACGCTTCCTCTCCTCCCGCTCGTGGTTTGTAACACTTCATATTCAAAAAGATGGAAAAATACAGCTTTCCAGGAACTGATGCCAGAACTAACGAAGCCACCAACGTTACTAGAATGAATCCTCTAGAGTTTCATGGTTCTAAGGTTGAGGAAGATCCTCAAGAGTTCATTGATGAAATGTATAAGGTGTTGATGATCATGGGAGTGACATCGGTGGAAAAGGTGGAATTGTCCGCTTATCAACTTAAGGGTGTTTCTCAAATATGGTTCAACCAATGGAAAGAAGAGAGGGAAGAAAATGCGGGTCCTCATAATTGAGAAAAGTTTAAGGTTGCTTTCCTTGATAGGTTCTTTCTCCTTGAGATGAGGGAGGCAAAGGTGCTTGAAGTCATCAACCTTCATCAAGGAAGTATGAGTGTGAAGGAATATGTTTTAAGGCTTATACAATTTTCTTGATATTCTCCTATTATGATTACCGATCCTAGGGCAAGGATGAGTAAGTTCATTTTGAGTGTGTCCAAAATGGTGGTTAAGAAATGCCGTACCGCTATATTTATCAATGATATGGACATTTGTTGTCTCATAGTTTATGCTCAACAAATTGAAGAGGAGAAACTTAAGGAAAGGTCTAGGGAGGCAAAGAGGGCCAAGACCGGTGATGGTGACTTTTCACATTCAAGGTCCGAGAGACATGGTCGTTCTAAGTTTCGACAAAGGTTTTCCAGCCAAGGTTCCTCCAATGCTCCTCCTAAGTTCAACAAAGATAGTGTGTCTAACCCTAAGCCACAAAAAGGAAATGATGGTGGAACTTCATTGCCATTCTAGGTGTGGAAGGAAACATGATGGTAAGTGTTTAGCCAACATGGATGGTTGCTTCGGTAGTGGTAAGAGTGTTCATAAAATAAGGGATTATCCTGTGCTTACGATTAAGGGGAGAGAAGGTAAGCAAGCTCCGCCTAGTGGTTCGAGTTCAAGTGCTCCAAAGCAAAACCGATTCTATGTACTTCAGACTCGTCATGAGAAAGAGGGTTTTCCTGATGTGGTTATCGGCATGTTGAAAGTCTTCCAACTTGATGTTTATGCTTTACTTGACCCTTGTGCTACCTTGTCTTTTGTGGAACAATATGTGACTAGATATTCTTCTGGATGTGTTGTTAGATCTTTTTTTCTATCTCTACTCTAATTGGTGAATCTATTGTGGCTAAGAGAGTCGATAGAAAGTGTCTTGTATCCTTATCCCGTAGAGACACTCATATTGATCTTATAGAGCTTGATATGTTAGATTTTGGTGTTATCCTTGGTATGTATTGGCTACATTCATGTTATGCTTCTATTGACTGTAGAACCCGTGTAGTCAAGTTTCAGTTCCCAAATGAACTCATCCTAGAATGGAATGGGGAAACTCTATGCCTAACGTCAATTTGCTTCTTTTCTAAAAGCTAGAAAAATTATTTCTAAGGGTTACATATTTCATATTATGTGGTTTAGGGATATGGTTTCATAAACCCCTACTTTTGAGTCGGTCCCTATTGTTGACGAGTTTCCGGAAGTGTTTCCCGATGTTCCTTCCAAATGGGAAATAAACTTCTGTATTGACCTTCTTCCAGATACGCAACCTATCTCTATTCCTCCTTATTGAATGGCTTTGACAGAACTTAAGGAATTAAAGGAGCAATTGAAAGATTTTTTGGATAAAGGCTTTATTCGACCGAGTATCTCTCCTTGGGTACTCCAATTTTGTTTGTTAGAAAGAAAGATGGTTCACTCCATATGTGTATTGACTACCGGCAACTGAATAAGGTTACTGTTAAGAACAAATATCCTCTCCCAAGGATAGATGATTTGTTTGATCAACTTCAAGGGGAAAGTTTCTTCTCTAAGATTGACCTCTGATCGGGTTACCACTATTTGAGGGTAAAGGAGATGACATTCCAAAGATGGCTTTTTGAACTTGATATGGTCATTATGAGTTCTTGGTAATGTTGTTTGGTTTGACGAACGCTCCGACTGCATTTATGGATTTAATGAATATGGTGTTTAGACAATACCTTGATATGTTTGTGATTGTGTTCATTGATGATATATTGATCTATTCGAGTAGTGAAGATGAGCATACCGATCATTTGAGGACTCTGTTGCAACTCCTCAAGGACCAACAACTCTTTGCAAAGTTTAGTAAATGCGAGTTTTGGCTAAGGTCTATGGATTTTCTTGGTCATATTGTTTCTGGTAAGGGTATTGAGATAGATCCTAAGAAGACAGATGTGGTAAAGAGTTGGGCTAGACCTTTATCACCTTTGAATATTAGAATTCCTTGGATTTGGCTAGTTACTATAAAAGGTTTGCTGAAGGATTTTCTTGGATTGCCTCTCCATTGACGACATTTACCCAAAAGAAGGTTAAGTTCGTATGATCTGAAGCATGTGAAAAGAGTTTTCAAGAATTGAAAGATAGACTTACTTCTGCTCCGGTGTTGACTTTACCGGAAGGAACCGATGGATTTGTTGTTTATTGTAATGTCTCGAGAATTGGGTTAGGATGTGTCCTTATGCAAAATGGGAAAGTCATTTCCTATGCTTCAAGGCAACTTGAGATTCATGAAAAGGATTATCCTACCCATGACCTTGAACTAGGTGTTTGCTCTTAAGATTTGGAGACATTATTTGTATGGTGTTCATGTAGATGTTTTTACTGACTACAAGAGTTTGCAATATGTGTTTAAACACAAAGATCTAAATCTTCGCCAAAGAAGGTGGCTTGAGTTACTAAAGGATAATGACATGAGTTTTCTCTATCACCCCGGTAAGGCAAATATGGTGACGAATTCTCTTAGTCGGTTATCGATGGGTAGTGTTTCTTATATTGAGAATGATAAAAAAGAGTTGGTTCGAGATGTTCATTGACTGGCCCGATTAGGTGTTCAATTAGTTGACTCTACCAAAGGTGGTGTAATGGTTCACAATGGTTTAGAATCATCTTTTGTGGTGTATGTGAAAGCCAAGCAAGGTATTGATCCAACTTTAATTGAATTGAAGGAAGTGGTGCTTAAAATATCCGTAGAGGCTTTCTCCCAAAGGGGAGATGGTGTGCTTAGATATCAAAGTCGTTTGTGTATTCCTAATGTTGATGACTTGAGAAGGAAAATCTTATCAGAGGCCCATAGTTCTCGATATTCCATTCACCTAGGAGCCACCAAGATGTACCTTGCGGGAGATCTATTGGTGGAATGGAATGAAGAAGGATATTGCAGGATTTATGGCTAAGTGTCCTAGTTATCAACAAATGAAAGTTGAGCATCAAAAACTGGGAGGTTTATCTCAAGATATTAGCATTCCTATTTGGAAGTGGGAAGATTTGAACATGGACTTCATTGTTGGTTTACCACTCACCCGGCAGCAACATGAATTGATTTTGGTGAATGAAAAAATCAGCTCATTCATTCTTGTCAAGGTTTCTTTTTCGGAAGAGGACTATGCTAAGTTGTATTTGAGGGAAATGGTTAGGTTGTATTGAGTTCCTCTATCCATTATCTCTATCGTGGTACCCAATTCACTTCTCAATTTTGGAAATCTTTCTAAAAGGGTCTTGGTACTCATGTGAAGCTTAGTACGACCTTTCATCCGCAAACCGATGGGAAAACGGAGCGTACTACCAAACTTTGGAAGATATGTTGAAAGTATGTGTAATTGACTTGCCTTTAATTAAATTTGCATATAATAATATTTATCACTCAAGCATTGGAAAGGTTCCATTTGAAGCTCTATATGGTAGGAGATGTAGATCTCCTATAGGTTGGTTTTAAGTGGGAGAAGTTGCTTTGATAGGCCCAGAGTTTGTGTATGAGGCAATGGAGAAAATTTGGCTTTTTAGAGAAAGGTTGAAAACATCTCAAAGTTGACAAAAATCCTATGCCGATGTTAGAAGAAAGAATCTCGAGTTTGGTGAACATGATTGAGTCTACTTTAATTTCACCCATGAAGGGTGTGATGAGGTTTGGAAAGAAAGGGAAGCTTAGTCCCCGTTACGTGGGCCGATAACAAATTTTGAGGCATATTGACAAAGTTGCTTATGAACTTGATTTACCTAACTATTTGGCATTGGTGCATCCAGTTTTCCATGTATCCTTATTGAAGAAATGTGTTGGAGATCCGACATCCATAGTTCCTTTAGAAGGTTTGGGAGTTAAGGAGAATATTTCTTATGACGAAGTTTCAGTTGAGATTTTAGACCAGCATGCTAAGAAGTTGACAAACAACGAAGTTTTTTCCGTAAAGGTTCTTTGGAGGAATCAATTAGTTGAGGGTGCTACTTGGGAGGCCGAGGCCAACATGATGTCCAGTTATCCTCATCTCTTTCCTTTCGTCCCTACTCTAGCTTGAGGTATTTAGTTCCTCATGGTTTACTCTTTTGGTGTTATGTGTCTTAGACATTCCCATGATTTCCATATTTATGCATGTTCATGAAAAGCCTAAATTTTGAGAAAAGAGTTAACTTGATTGATTTCTTCATGTTTCTGTGCATTTGAGTATGAGTTGATAGACTTTATGAGATGATGTTTTGAACATGCTTTAGCTTGGAGTTGATGTTTCCTCATCGGATATGTGCATTTATGTGATTGCATTCATAATGGGCTATTAGGTTAAGTTCCTACCCTTCTTATGATGTCTTAAATCTCATTCGAGGCTGAATGTTCCCAAGGGGGAGATAATGTAACACCTCAAATTCAAAAAGATGGGGAAAATGTAGCTTTCTAAGAACTGGTGACAGAACTAACGGAGCCACCAATGACCCGTGCTCTAACACATGGCATATAGGTAGGCCCGTGGTTGGGCAGTCCCAATTTTCCAAAAGTGTTAAGTTTGAGTATTTTCATACGGTTCACCAGGATGGTCTGTTGTCTTATACACGAGTTATAGGTGGGTCTCGTTGGTAAGTCCTAGACTTAGAGAAATTTTAGAACCAAAAGTTAAGACGAACGATTGAGATGTACGACCCATAAGTGGACCCACGGACCGTACATGGGTCCATCGTTGGGGGTCCAAAATCTAGTGGTCTCTGATCTCACCCACAATTGACCTAGACGGTCTGTGGTCAGACCAATAGACCGTAGATCTGGCCGTTGTTGAGGTCGGCAATTATTTTAATAAGGGGCTTTTGGGTCTTTTTCTAATTATTCTAACTCAATACTATGTCGTTTTGCCTTCTATTTGAGGCCCTATATAAACGTTTTTACCCCCCAAAATCTCTTAATTCAATTCATTCTCTAAAATTCCTAAAAGAAGAACAAGTTCATCCTCTCTAATATTTCTCTCTCTAAAAACTTGAAGAAGAAGGCTAGAGTTTCAAGTCAAGTCTCCAATTTCACCATTGATTGTAAGCTCTTGGCATCAAGGTATGATAGTATTCACCTATGGAGTCCTTTCCTCTACAGGGTTCCTAAATTCTCCTATTTCCACAAGGAAGAATCTCCAATGGAAATTAGGGTTTTTACTCAATCTCATGGGTTCTTTTCAATTATGATGTTATTGATTGATTTATGTCTTTTTATGCGTAAATTGAAGAAATTGCATGTTTTCAAGTTGAATCCCCATAAAACCATGTGAAATCCATATTTTCTAGAATTGATCATATGACGAAGCTTTTGAATCATGAAAGATGAGTTTTTGAAGTTATGCATGTTCTTTATGAAATTGATGAAAATAATTTAAGTTGCTTTGAGAGTAAGGCATCCATGTTGTTGTTGTGAAAGGATTTCTCACATATATATGAAAGCATGATTGTGAAAGAGTTTTCTCACATAAAGGATTCTTAGAGTTGAAAGGTTTTCTCAACTTAACTTTGAATCAAGATTTAAGAGCTATTCTAATGAAACCTTGCTTAGATTGGCTACTTGATATGCCTTCCATGGATAACAAGGAAAGTGGCGATTACCCATGCCTCTTAATGATAATACAAGTTAAGATAATGACTATTCCGTGGGTTTTACGCTTCGCACTGAGAGGATATTGAGATGGAAGCTCTCCCGTAGCTTGAGGTCGAGTTTCTAGTAGCAATCTCCTTATCCCATACCTATGTGCCCCTACAAGATGATTGTCTTATATAGACATTAGCCAGTGGATCCGCATATGCTAGAAGTTCATGGTCTTACCTTGAAAAGTAGGACACTCCTTTTCGGTGTGGGGTAGACACCAGATTCCTTGTTAATAGCTCACGTGGTCTCTATGTCGGTTAAAGGTAAATCTCCTACAATAATGAACTAAGGTTACTTTTAGAAGTATCACACAAATGTTTTAAATATGTTAGCTTGCATTGGCCATGCTTTTATGATTTATGTTTTCTAACTCCTTTATCTCATGATTTAGCTTGGCCATTGCATGTCATGAAAAAGATCCTTTTAGCATGATTTCATATCTTTATGCATTGCTATCCTACTTGGTACATTTTTGTACTAACACATACTCTTGCCTACATTCTTCCAAATGTAGGGTCTGACGCTACAGTTTCACATCTCCGTGGCTAGGGATCACTTAGTAGACATTAAAGATTGGTAAGTCATCATGTTTTGAGGACTGGGCTTTTATTTAATAATCGTCTTTACTTTTCAGTACTTTATGTGATATACGTGTTACATCCCGATCACTCTTGATGTACCTGATACCTTGAGACTATATTAGACTTCTGCTACATTTTATAAGCTCTTATATGTTGAAATTTTCTTGTAAACTCTCTAAATTTTCTATTATCTTGTATGATATATGCTAAGTGGCTTGTATAGGGCCTCTTGGGGTCTTATACACCATGTTACGCCTAGGGTATACTTTGGGTTGTGACATGGTTAGATACAAATTGCTAATTTTCTTTGGATGGTGAGTCCTCATAGTTCGAGGAAAAGTCCATAAAGACTTTTTTGTTGATGTCATTTACTTTTGAGACTTTATACATGGTGTATGGGTTATGTCCCAACTACTCTATTGATGTTTAGAAATGCTTGTCAAGACTTAGTATATTTTCGCACTTATGTTTCAAACTTTTCTTTCATGATATGAAACTACTTTACGTATTCTCGTTGTTTATCTATTACATTGTGTTGTATGTATATCATGGCTTGTGTAGGGCCTCTCGGAGTCTTATACAACATGCCACATCTAGGGTGTACTTTGGATTGTGACAATCATACTTGTACTCTTACACTAGCCACCCTCAACTTAGGCATTTTGCCTAAGTTGAGGTATACGATGTCCAAGGAGGGACTAGGGTCAAAGTAGCACTTTCATATTAGACAGGGGAAGTAGACATGTTAACAACAAAACAAACTTTTATTTAAGCTCAAAATCAGTGATCAAAGGATTACTTCATCACTTGGTTATTCTTATAGGTTGAGTATGCTAGATTCAAAAATGACCTATGATCATTTCCTAATCCATTACCTTTTGGACAATTGAACATAAACTAGACAAGTTCTAGATGCTTATACAAAGCAAGAATAATACAAAATGCTCACATCCAAACGGTATAGTTTGCACTATCAACTTTTTACCATCAAGTTTTATACACATAGCTTAAGCACAATTGATTTACTCATATTCACTGGATGTCGCACAAAGATCCTCAACAATCAATATAACTAAAGATATAATTCATGCATGTAGTGACCCTCTAGGTCATTTTCTCTATATTTTTTTATAGCATTTTTAGCATTTAAAACTATCCTATAGCTGCCTTGAGTCATTAATGATTTGCTGGAACTGAAAGTTTGGCCATCAGACAATTCAGTTGGGTTTTATGCAAGATTTCCTATTTTAGATCTTCTAAAGTTTACATATTTGACTTCGGTCAAAACTTTAAGTAAACGACATTTGTATGCAATTTTGTTAGTTTTGTTAGCTCTGAAATGTAAAGTTAGGTCTAGATGAACGTTTGGGTTTTGAGGCTTCCAGACTCATTTTGAGTAATCTTATGGCTTATGGCTATATTAGAGCCTTCGGTGTGAGACCTACTTTTTTGTCGTGGTGACCTCAATTGGAAGTTTCAAAATCTCCGTGGAGTTTGGAATGTCAAATTTGATGGGGTAGCATAGTTTGTTTACGTGCATGGGGTTCCAAATGAATTCCATACTAGGTCCCGCGTTTACGAAGAAAGATCAACTTGACCTTCACATTCGCAGACCAGGTCTTGCATTCATGGAGAAGGTTCACTTGGGCCCTCACTTAAAATCAACGTTGATGGCTGGTGTTTGAATCTGCCTCATGAAACAAATGTAGAGTATAGCATGAGTAGCAAAGAAACAAGTACTCACTAGGCATCATATCCTGACTGAGCTATAAAGGCAAAGGAAATAGGAAAAATGAGAATTAAACACGACAAAGGTCAACCATGCATGAAACTACATGTGTAAATAGAATAGAAATGAAAGCAAGTAAGTAGCTAACAAAAACCTAGCTGGGCCTCCATAAGCCCAAAAGGTACACTCATCCGTAAGTTTAAATAAAAACCCGAATAGACCCCATAAGCCTAAAAGGTACACAAAATGAATATATCTACTGAGAATAGAACCCGGTGAATCTAAAGACAGAGAGTGCATAACTTGAACCTCGAAGCGCAGATAGGCCTCCTAAAGGAACCAATAGAACAAAGCTAAAAGATATCAACTCCATAGAGGATAATGAGCTCGAATCATAGACTGTGGCTTAAGATAATATGTCTAGACCTTGAATCTACGACTAAAATAGGGCAACATGACCATACCTTGAATCTCCGACTAATATAGGGTAGCATGACCAGACCCTGAATCTGTGACCAAATGAGCTACTAAAGAATCCCATGTAAAATCATCATCATAGTACCACCATGGAACGACGTCCACTCTCAGGTAATCAATACAATACTCCAAGCATGAACCAAATCCAGTCCCAAGTCATCGAACGAAGCCTAATATGTCAATTGTAAATCAGTGGGGTCGTAAAAAGGGGAGCTATGGATAAAAGGTCATCGAAGTTGAGTTACCACCTAATCAAGGCTCTTTCTATAAGACCAAAGTCTGTTACATCACTCTAGAGAGAGCTAAGTCGTCCAAAGCAACATCAGAGAAAAACTAAGGCCTATCAGCTCTGAAACAAGCAAGTCTAAGGAAAATACTAGTATACACCTTTACTAGGTCCACACATTCTTCCAAAAACAATCATAAACAAGTACAACACATGCCATAATGTAAGATTGATCACGAGCAGAAGATATAACACACTATGAATCTGAAAAAACCCGATAAAAGCCTAAAACATGATTGTAACTAACTAAGCATGATCAAATAGATACCTAACCCAAATTCAAACTAATCAACATGTATTCATGCTCTCAAAGTCAATATAAAAGACGGGAAGCTATAGCCTACCTCAAAGCAGACGTGCGCACTCCAAAATCATAATTCTAGAGATTTTCTCTTTTGAATGGCCTCTAAGCACTACCATGGTAACAAAAATAGAATTACAATGTCAATACAAATGTTTTGATACTAAAAGAACAATAATTAGACTTGAACCCAAAATTAATACCAAAACAGGAATGTGGGACCCGTGCCGAGAATTGTGAAATTGACTATATCAAAAGATCCATATAAGCTTCTCGAATTCGTTTCCCAAAATGGGACAAAATTCGGGGCTTAGAACATAACAATTCAATAACATGCAACAACTCACCATTAAAGCTAAAAAAAAAAGAGGCAAGACATCCCAATAGAGATATAATTTACCTCAAATTAGCAATCACATACACTGTCCGATCACTCCAACGTGAATCCTCAAACTTCCTAAATGCACATGACATAAAATCACCCAATTCAAACACTCACAACTCAAGAAATCAAAGATGGAAATATTAAATCAAAGCTGGTCGAGGCTGGTATTTTATTTAAAAAGACTAGTCACATAACATATTGCAATCGCGGGGGAAGGGGTAGTCATTGTGACTAAGAAAATGACCTAAGAGATCACATAAGTCAAACCTCGCGATTGTGCTAGCGAACAATGATCAACACCTAGGGATTGCCCCTCACAATCACGGTGAGATGCCCATGTGATCGTGTTGTTCAGGCACAATGCCCTCCGCGACTGTAGAGGCTTCCATGTGACCGCGCTAAAGAAGGGCACCAACATTATATGCTGGTGCATCATCTGTAAACACCAAGTCTCAAATCCTTGATGGAGTGATCGAGATTCATTTAAAACTCTGTGCACACAAATGAGATATGCTATCCAACAAAATTTGGCCTTCCAAACTCTATAGAGCCATCAAAACTTCCAACTGAAATCGTCTCGATGAAAAGTGGGTCCCAAATCTAAGCTCTATTTTAACCCAATTTCTACAAGGGGGCTCAGGATTATCCTAGAAGCCTCAGGATCTGCACGAAAGGTTTTTCTAAATGAAACTCGATGTTCTAGAGCTAACAAAACCATCAACATTGTATTATGAGGCTATCTTCTTAAACTTTTGACCAAAGTCAATTTTTCAAGTTTCAAAATAAAAAACCTTTCACAGAATCCAAATGAACGACCAGGTGACCGAACTATCAATTACAACAAGTCATAAATGACAAAATGATGGCAATATCAGTACAACATCCACAACTAAAACGGACTTTTATCCATGAAAGTAAGATTCAAGAAGTATCTGAAGGCTTAAACAAGCAAGGAAATTGCTCTCACATCTTATGCTCGGTCTCCCAGGTAGCTTGCTTAATTGGACGATGATTGCAACAAACCTTAACCATATGAATGGTTCTCAAATGCACTTACCATACATCTTTGGCTAGAATAGAAACATGCTCCTCCATGAAGGTCAAGTGACCATCCAACTCAAGTGATTCATACCAAAGCACATGAGACTCATCAGGGACATATTGCCGCACATAGAAACATGGAAAACTAGGTGAATAGCTGAAAATGTAAGAGGTAAGGCTAATTCATTAGCGACACACCAAACGTACACAAAATCTCAAATGGCCGAATAATTCTGGGGCTACGCTTGCCCCACCTCCCAAATCTAATCTCACCTTTCATGGGTGACACTCAGAGGATTACCCGATCACAAACTCTGAATCTCAAAGCCCGACACATACGATCAACATAACTTTGGTGCCTACTCTAAGCTATCCTAAGCCTATCCTGAATAACTTGTACATGATTTAAGGCCTCCTGAAGCAAATAAGTACCATGTGGCCTAGGCTCCAAAGACTCAAACACCAACCCATCGGAGAGCGACAATGCCTACCATATATGGCCTCAAATTGGGCCATCTTTATATTAGAGTGCTAATTGTTATATGCAAACTCCTCTAAAGCCAAAAGTTGGTCCCACTGACCTCCGAGTTCTAAAACATATGCCTACATCATATCCTTTAAAACTTGAATAGTGCGCTCCGATTGCCCGTCGGTCTGTGGGTGAAAAGTTGTGCTAAGGTCAAAATGGGTACTCATCTCTTTTTGAGAGGTCCTCCAGAAGATAGAAGTAAACTTAGAACCCCGGTCTGAAATGATAGATAGTGGTACCCAGTGAAGATGAACTAATTCCCGAATGTAGATACGAGCCAACCTTTTAATGCTAAAAAAAGACTGAATGGGAATGAAGTGTGTTGTTTTGGTCAACCGATCCAAGATGACCCAAATAATTTCAACACCTCTAGAAGTCCATGGAAATCCCATACCAGAGTTTATAGTGATGCACTCTTACTTCCACACCAGAATGGATAATCAATGAAACTTACTATCAGATCTCAAATGCTCTGCCTTCACCTATTGGCAACAAAAGCAATGGGGCACATAATCTGCAATATCTCTCTTCATACTGATCCACTAGTAATGCTACTTCAAATCATGATACATATTTTCAGTGCCTGGATGGATTCAATGTTTGGAATCATTGGCCTCACGAAGGATTAATTGAATCTAATCCCTATCTCTTGGAATACTAATATGGCCATCAAATATAAAAACACCATATGAATCTGAGGTGGCTTGCCTGACATCACCTCGCCAAATCCAGTCTCGAATAGCCACGAAGGTCTCATCCTCAAATTGGTCACCACGAATTTGCTCCACTAGAGAATATAACTCGAGAAAGGCTAACATCTGCCTAGAATTCTAACATCAACTCAAATCATTCTATTGGCTAAAGACTAAATCTCTAAAGCCAAAGGTCGTTCCACAACTGAAAGAAAGGTTAGACTATCTATACTCACTGCCTTTCTCAAGGCGTCCGCTGCTACATTCACTTTGCACTGATAGTATGGAATTGATAGGTTGTAGTCCTTCAAGAGCTTAATCCACTGGCACTACCTCAAACTAAGGTCCCTGTAGCTCATAATGTACTGAAGACTCCTAGGGTCAATGTATTTCTCTTATCGAAGTCCATACATGTATTGCCTCCAAATCTTTAGTGCAATAACTATCACAACCAACTCTAAATCATGAGTGGAGTAGTTATGCTTGTTCATCCTAAGTTGCCTCGACGCATAAGCTATAAAGCGACCCCACTGTATCAATATACAACCCATGCCAACATCGGATGCGTTATAATACACCACGAAGGCCATACCCTTAATTGGAAGAGTTAAAATAGAAGCGATCGTAAGCAACTCTTAGAACTTTTGGAAGCTCAACTCACACTTCTAAGACCTATCAAGTGGAACAATAAGGTGAGTCAATTGATTCAAAGGTGTTCCAATAGAAGAGAAGTGCTCTACAAACCATGATAATTTGTTTGTTGATCCGACGAAGCTCTAAATCTCATTAACAAGGTAAGCCAAGCACAATCACGAATGCCTCAATCTTCATCGGATCCACCATAATGCCATCCTTAGACACTACGTGCCCCAAGAATGCTACAAATTCAAGACAAACTTGCACTTTGATAACTTGGCATAAAGTCGCCAATCTCTTAAAGTATGGAGCACAATCCTCAAGTGTTGCTCATGTTCCTCCCAATTTTGTGAAGTATACCAAAATGTCATCAATGAACACAATGATAAAAGAACCAAGGTATTGATTTAACACACACTCCATCAAATCCATAAAGGCAACGTGGGCATTAGTCAACCCAAAAGACATCACTAGGAACTCATAATGGCCATAATGAGTCATAAATGTGGTCTTAGGGATGTCCACTACCCTAATCCTCAGCTGATGAGAGTAGGATCTCAAATAAATTTTTGAAAACACCACGACACCTTGAAGTTGGTCAAACAAAACATCATTATGAGGCATAAGAAACACATCCATAAACACATGAATAATATCAACTAAATCAACTGTGGTGAACTCCCAACTCACATCCCACACATAAGCCAAATATGTTACATATTTGCTAGCCACTAACCTCTGATCCTGATAAAAAAAGATAATCCTAGTCGGCATGTGTCTACAAGAGCCCTTCCACACCAGCGAAGGGATACTGGGTACGACTAAGGTAACAGTCTTAGCAAAACAATCTAAAACCACGTTGTTGGGGGAAGTACAACATATCTAGCAAAATATGGTCAGCAGGAGTGTCCCACCTTGGTTAGTCAGCAAACATGATCTATAAACACGATCCACTACTAAAGACTCACCCACATGAGTCAAAACACGCAATGGCGTTGCTTAAGGCTTAGAACTCATACTCAATCGGGAAGAGCAATACACATATATAAATATGAAAAAGTAGAGTCTAGATCAAATAAAGCTAAGATGGGTTGATCGTATAAAATAATTGTACCTGTGATTACAACAACCGATCCCTCAGCCTCCATCCTTACTAGAGATGGATATAGAAGGGAATGTCTACCTCTACCCTAAGTATCCAACCTACCACCATACCTACCTCTATGGGGTCCACCATGAGCTCCCAAGTAATTGCCTCGTCGATCCTAACCCTGAGCACAACCTCTAGCTAGATGGGCTATTGTTGCGACTAGTCTCACTAATGGAGTAGGTGCAATCATTCCTCACTGAGGATAGTCCCTGGACTAATGATCAAGCTCCCCAGAGATATAGCAACCCTATGAAGATCATCTTCCAAAATAATAATCACCACGACCTAAAGCATTCGACTGTGAACCCTTGAACTCTTACCCATACTAGCATCACCCTGACTATACCGGTCTCCCTCTGAAGTGTAAAGTACCACCTGAACAAGTCAGCTAAACTAACCTTGCTATAACCACTGGTGAGGTCTACTATATGAATCCACGAGTCTAGAATGGGACCCACTATATCTGCCCTGGTGCTGAGCCCTCTTGTCACTGCCCCATCTAGCCTTGTGAGGAAATTCCTTCACTGTACAAGAATGGTTGACTACTTCTAAGAAATAACAGCCCACTGAAACCATGGACTCAGCGTCAATACTTAGTTGAAGCCTCAACCCACAGATAAACAACAAACCCCCACCTGCTCATTTGGCATTATCATGGTAGCATGATGGGAGAGCTCGTGAAACCTCATCTTATTCTTATTTACCATCACAGAGCCCTACTCTAACCATGAGAGTTGACCACTATGTTTATCTCTAGCACTCCACAAAATGAACTCGGCCAAGAAGGCCTCTAAGAACTCAGCCTATGTAAATACAGGCAACAAAGTTGGTCTAGTATCTAAGTACAAATGCCACCACTACCTAGCTGGCCTATGAAGTTGATATGTGGTGAAGTTGTCTCCTTTTGACTCCACTATCCCCAAAGTATATATCCTCTCAGGACAAGTCATTTGAAACTCATGGGCATCATCTCCAATCTCCCTTGAAAGCCTCAGAGGTGTCAGTCTCAAGAACTCTTTGAGTATCTTCTGCTTCTCTAGCGACATAACTTCAGCCATAAGAACTATCTAGGAAATGGCGGGTGTTGGTGGAACCTTAACCTATGGAGTCACTATAGCAGGCTAGTACTGGTGCAATTGGAGATGAGGCTTTCTGCATGCCCCCTAAAATGGTAAGCAACTGAGTAATGGCCTCTTGAAGCTTGAGAGCCATAACTGGTCTGGGTGGTGGCTGGGGCTGGGCTGGCCCCAACCCCACCAAATGAGGAGTAACTAGAGTTGTCCAAGGCTCCAACATTGTCTCTAAAGTCCTCTATCTATCACAGGCTAGTGCTGTAGCCCTTAAATGACACCAAGATCATCTTTTGTCCTAGCTGGGATTCTGTTTGCGGGCCAATGTGGATTAACCCCGATAGCAAAACCGCGGTATGAGCTATCTTGTTAAAAAAGTAAACAAGTGAGATTCCAAGAAACCAATTAGATAGATGATGAATGAAAGTGATAAAAAGAGAGATTCTTCCAGATGATGCCATGTAGCATTCTAAAGATAAGATGTGAACGTTTTTGTGCCGATCCACATGATTCTACTAGGCACTTTCTCTGTATAAGTGAGACTAGTGAACCAGGTTCTTTGATACCAACTTGTCACAACCTAATTTTTTAAGTCATGATTATACCTACTATAACCCACCAATAATTAAGCCAACTCGTAACCCATAATATCAAGTAATGGTATAAGGGTAAAAACAACACAAGAGCAACAAAGTTAACAGAAATAAGAAAAGAATAAGGCGGAAGCAACATATATATACAATGCAAAAGATCCAAAGTAGAACCTGGAAATTACGAGTACAGAGCTACTATAAAAAAAGTACATGTCCCAAAAGTGGACCAAAATATAAAGACTTGTCTCAAATCCTAAAGACTAGCCAAATAATACATAGGTAAACATGTATGATACAAATTGCCATAAGCTCACCCTTGTCTCCAAATCTGATGGCAGTTGGCGCAAAATAATGCTAATAGCTGGTGCTCGAACTTGAATCACAAAATAGATATAGAGTGTAGCGTGAGTATCAAAGTAACAGATACTCAGTGGGCATCATAGGCCGACTGAGATAGAAAATTAAAGGCAATAGGAAAAGCGATAATTAAATATAAGAGATGTCAAAAGTGCAGAAGTCTAGCAAGAATACACCCGAGTGTATAAAAAAAGGAAAAGAAAGAAAGTACTAGCTAACTAAAACCTTACTGGCTCCTATAAGCCCAAAAGGTACACTCGTGCGCAAGTTTAAAGATCCCTATAAGCCCATTAGGTACACACAATGACTACATCTTCTAAGAATAGAATCGGGTGAATCTAGAATCGAGAAATGCATATCTTGGACCTTGAGCCATGGATAGCCTCCTAAACGAACCAATAAAACCAAGACAAAATATATCAACTTCGTAAAGGATAATGTCCAGAATCACTTATAGCGGCTGAAGATCGTATGCCTACACCTTGAATATTTTACTAAAATAGTGTAGCATGACTAGACTTCTATTGTGGAACTAGCACAAGGCAAAATGACCAAACCTCGAATCTGCGACCAAATGAGTAGCCAAAGAATCTCATTTCAAATCATCATCATTGTACCACCGTGGGATGATGTCCACTCCGAGGTAATACATATAATACTTCAAGCCTGAACCGAATTCTCTCCCAAGTCATTGAAGGAAGCCTGATATCTTAATTGTGAATCACCAGGGTCATAAAAAGAAGATATGGATAGAAGGTCATCAGAATTTAGTTACCGCCTAACTAAGGCTCATTCTATTAGACCCAAGTCTTCTACATTGGGAGTTAAGAGTATGAAGCAACGTCGGAGCAAAGTTATGGCAAATCGCCTTTGGAACAAGCAAGTCTAAGGCAAGCACTAGTCTACACCTAGACTAAGTCCACATATGGTTCCAACAACAACCATAAAAAGCACAACACATGCCACAAGGTAAAAATGATCGCGAACAGAAGAAACAACACACTAACAATTCTAAAAATCTAATAAAAGCCCCAAACATGATTTCTTACTAACTAAGCATGATCAACTAGCTACCCAACCCAAATTCAAACTAATAGTCATGCATTCATGTTCTCAAGCACAATCAAAAGGACATGAAGAGATAGCCTACCTCAAAGAAAATTACACGTGCTCCAAATTCACGGTTATGAAGCTTTTCCCTTTCAAATGATCTTTGAACGGTGTCACACTAATAAAATAAAATCACAATGTCAATTCATATATTTTGACACTAAAATCACAATAACTGGAAACAAATAAAAAATTGAGTTAAATTATGTATGTGTGGCCCATGTTAGAAACTTGAAATTGAATCTGTCAAAAGGTCAAACTAATCTCCCCAAACTTATTTCCCAAAATAGGACACAATTCGGGGCTCAGAACACAACAATTTAAAGCACGCAATAGTTCACCATTAAAGCTAAAAAAGAAGAGGCAAGGTATCTCTTTTAGGGCGTAATTTACCTCAAATGATCAATTCCTGGCACTCCCCGACTCCAACACGGAGCCTCAAACTTCTCGGATGCATAGGACTTGAAATCACTCTATTTTGACACTCACGTCTTAAGAAATTGAAGATGGAAATATTAAATCAAAGTTAGTCGTGACTAATCTTTTATTTGAAAAAATAGTCACACAACACATCGAGATTGCAAGTTAAGGGGTCGCGATCAAGGCCCATAAAGAAAATGACATACGTGATCACAAAGTTCAAAACTCACAACGTGCTAACTTAAAACAGCCAACGCCCAGGGATCCTATTGCAATCATGGCTAGAGGCCCATGCAACTGTGATGGTCAAGAACAATGCCCTTTACAATCGCAGAGGCTTCCACACAATCTCGCTGAAGAAGGGGACCAACTAAAAACACCAAGTCTAAAAATCCACAATGGCGTGCTCGAGATTCATTCAGAACATGTGCACATAAATGAGATTTTCTACCCCACCAAATTAGCCATTCCAAACTCAACAGAGCCACCAAAATTTCCAACCAAGGTCTTCTCAATGAAAAGTGGGTCTTACACCCAACTTCTACTTTAACCAAAATTGCATAAGGAGGCTCGGGATTAGCTTGGAAGCCTCAGGATCCACACAAAGGTTCTTCTAGACTAAACTCAATGTTCCGGAGCTAACAAAATCGTCAAAATTACATTCTGAGGTTGTTTTCTTAAGCTTTTGACTTAAGTCAACCATTCCAGTTTTAAAAGTTCCTAAACATATAAACTTGCATAGAATCCAAACGAACGACCACATAACCAGACTTTTAGTTCCAAAAAGTCATAAATGACTTGGGGTCTCTATAAGATTGCTCTAACAATGAAAAAAAGGCAATAAGATAGACATGACCTAAAATGTCATTACATCTAGAACTCAATCGTGCTGCTAGGACGGTCTATCGGGACATCTTTTGGGACCTATAGGCATGAATATAATGATTCAGGCAATGTGGCATGAATATACTGAGTATGAAAGGAAATAGATTAATTGAGCAAGTATGATAATATACTGAAACTAATCAAAGAAATGAATGATAAGATAAGCGTCCTGACCTTGCTCTTGAACTAAGCATACGAAAAATAACTAAACAACAACCTATCCAAGCCCTCATAAGCTCGAAAGGTACAAACAACAAACAAGACCACCTACCCAGGCCTCCATAAGACTAGAAGGTGTCAATTTAGTCTATATACCTCTAGCAGTAGTCGCTTAGCCTTGTACACAGTCACATATCACTCTTAGGCATTAATATAACCCCCTTAAGATATGATTACATAGCCCCGTAGGAAAATATTGCATAGCCCTCTTAGGCAATAATATAGCCCCGTAGGCAAATGGCACATAGCCCTTTTAGGCAACAACATATCTCCATAGGCAAATATCACATAACCCTCCTAGACAACAACATAGAACAATAGGAAAAGATCATATATCCCTCTTAGGAAACAACATATCCCTATAGGTAAATATCACATAACTACAACTAAACAAATAACCCCATAGGAAATAACAAACCATTCAAATGGCTAAAGGTGAGCGATTTAGGTGTAAAGAACCTAAACGAATAATCTCTAAGTCATGACCAACATAGGCCACTACTGAAGCAGCCAACCACCAACAATTGTGGCTATGAATACATCAACGATAACAACCCTATAATATTGCTCCTAATCTTTATGGAAACATGCCAAAAGAATGGAATAACCTTAACATACCTTTTTCAATGATTATAAGCACTCAATTAACCTCTTCCCGCACCCAGATAATATCACAATATGTTAGGAGCTTAATCAGTATGCAAGAAGATAAGGTGCTATGATAATCCGATAAAAGATACCATTTTTTACCAAAAGAAATAATACACGGGGTCTAAAGTAGCTATAAACCGATAAACACCATTTTTACCTTGTTATACACCCTCGTAATAATACCCAAAACAATATATAGGGGTAGTACCTCGTTGCCACAACACCCCAATAGATATACCACGAAATTGATGTGGCAAACTATACCAAAAGGAATTTTTGAGATTTTTCTCAGTTTTTGTAAGACCTGGAACGTTATAAATGAATAAGAAATGATATTTAGAAGATATATACATCTTCCACCTACTTGGGCCCACTATATGTGCTTGCTTGCATCATCTCACAAAAATGTAAATATCTCTCTATTCTAAATTCATATAGACGAATGGTTTGGTGAGTTGGAAAGTAGAATCCTAGGCCTTCAATTTGGTTGGTCATGCATATTATAACTCTTTATGGATTAGGAGAAAAGAACCAAGATATTTAACCCAAATTTCAGAGAGATCTTGAAAATGAAACATGCGATAACTTTTGTCAACTTTTAATTTTTCAACTTGAAAGGGCGGAGTGTTACATTCTATTCTTCATTTCAAGCACATATTATATAGAATATATTCTAGAAAAATGCTACCAAATTAATTAACTTTTTTTAAGAAAAGAAGGAATTATATAGCTAGATTCTTCTAGAAAATCAAATGCATTGTCCAATAATTTAACCATTTTAAAGAAAAATGTATATTAGAAGGGGTAAATTTATTAGATCATTGTTTTAAAATAATTGTCATGATCCGAGTTTGCACCCAACCAAAACATGGTAATTAGAACCACGAGTGTCCCCAAGTTAACCGCTGTCATAACATATCAAAGCATATCATGTGAAATTAATGCAGAAGCTGAAATATATGCTTAGTAAGTTTTGATAAGGAGTCAATAAATTCATGATGACTGAACAACTAATGTTGAAATAATCCTCTAACATTTGGACCAAAGGAAATAAGTTTACCGGGACATGGCCCCAGTTACCTCAAACCAAATATATAAGAAACTACTAAAATATGACTAACAACTAATCTAGGAAGTCCCCGAATGAGGAGGAGTCACCAACTGCTGGCAGGAACTACTGCAACCTCACTAGCCACGAGATTGAGTACGGGCGCTGGAATCTACATCATAAAAGAATGCAACACAGAGAAAAGTATGTGTCAGTATGTGGAATATACTGAGTCAATTAGGGGAATTAGCATAATCATAAAATGGCATAACAAGGACAGTGAATTGAGGTTCCCAAAATCTTTTACATAGTGAATAATTGAAGAGAAACAATTGGAGTTCATGTCTAATTATCATTCACAATCTTCTTTCAAAAGCATATATAGAGATAAGTCTATTGCAGTAGTCTTGCATAATCATAGTTGTAAACAACATACTTAAAGTGAATCAAATAAAGTTAAAAGCACATCGTAAAAAGGTGCATAAATTGGGGAGTTTTCTACAACCGACATGCACCATGTGAACTCATGATATCCAATAGCTAAACTAGTTGGGAGGGCTTCCCTATACCTTGAATGAGTATAGAATCATATCATATCTATGTGGATCCACTAATTTGAGCCTCTCAGGGCCAATAGAGTTGTTTGACAAAGAAGTATGCTCAAAACCTATAGTGGCGCATAGTTATGGGACTTGGGTTTTCAAAACTCTCATCCTCTAGGTACTAAATAGTCTTTCCAAAATAACATACATACATATTAATGCTCATAAGAATAAAGAATATTCATCTATCTATATCATATATAAGACTAGGCATAAAAGTCTTATCTGAAATAACTTGTATGAAGATTGAATTTGATATCATGCGAATTTTCATACATGAAAGTAATAAAGCGTTCAAGGAAATCATGCTAAATCTATAAAATGCGGTTTTAAAGGCTAAAGTAATTTAAAGGAAACATAAGCTTATGAGGAAAACCTTAGTTCAAATGAAAACCCTAACTTTTCTTCATACAGTTTCACAAAAGCCTTTAAATTTAAAGCACTTTAGGCATGATAATGAAGGGATAATCTCATAGAAGCCTTACATACCTGAAAGATTGAGATTTGAAATAAGAACTTGCTTTAAAAACTTGAAACCCTACCTTTTCTTTTATTGTGGTTTGCTTTTCTGAGTATGGATAATTGAGAGCGTAGAAGAGAAACAAAATTGAGTAGTTGATGAAATATATTCCCTAATAGATGTTAAAAAGTCGGGTCTTAGACATAGGAAGAATGGGCAAAGACCAAAACAACCCCAATAAAAAAATTGTCAAAAACCTTTCACGAGGCTATCTACGGTCTATGGTTTAATCAATGGGCCATAGACCCCATCCATGGAAGTCAGAGTAAAATTTAGAATTTCTGAAGTTCTTTATACATGCCTAGATTATGGCTCGTAATTGGGTTTACGACCCGTAGTCAGATCCATGGAAATCAGGCCCAAAAATAAGTTTCATGACTTTATTTTACGAGCCCAAATTACGGCCCATAGATGGTTTTACAGTAGGAACCAGACCAAAACATTTAGTCTCTAAAGTTGGTTTTACAAGTGTACAGTATGGGTCGTACTTCAATTTACGACCCATAGATGAGGTTCGTAAAACCTCTATTGTGGTAGTCTCTAGTAAAATGGTCATAACTTTTTACTCTGAACTTCATTTGATGCAAACTTGGTGGCATTGGATAGAAGATCAAAAACCTATAATTTTGGAGGAAATGAGACACATAATTCATTATATTATGAGCGATATGGTCATTTAAAGTTGACCGTTGCATAAACTAATGAAAAAGAACTTAGTTTGTAGGAAGGTTTTGAACTCGACTTAGTACTAGAGGTATCTTATGACCCCAAGTCACTTCCAATACACTTCTCACATATAGAAATGAACCTTAACACATAAGCACAAGTAGGTCATCACCTGGTTCAAGTTCATATACTTACTACAATATTCAGATTCTAAGAGTAGAGTTGCGAGGTGTTATGATAAGAATAATGATAACTATGTTAAAAGAATTGTTACAAAGAAATAAAAATAGGGGAGATAAAGATAATATTGTAAACTACAACAAGGGTAGTGTTATGAAGCCAAATCTATAATAATGTCTCTGAAGTTATCCTTAAAACTTATTATAATTTTTTTTAGTGTGTAAAATAAATTAAAGAGTTATAATTTAACATGATATCTTAAAAATAATTGAATTAGATCACTCAAAGAATTTTTTAATTATCAAATTAAGGACTAGCAATCAAACTAAAAAGTAAAGACAAATAATTAAATTTCTATAAGGACAAACATCTAGATAACGAACTCAAAATCTAAAAGATTAATATGTATTGTAAAAATAACATCATAAAATAAAATAAATAATATATATAGATATATAGTTTGGTTTGGTTTAGGGTTTTAGGTTATTTATTTCTTAAAATCAAAATCAATCCAACAGTTTGATTCTTAAAATTAAAAATCAAGACGAAACGAAACTAAATGTCACTTTTCCCCATCAGTTTGATTCAGCTTGGTTCAATTTTTTGATTTTTCATGAGCACCCCTAAACACAAGTATCGGGTATCTTTGTCATCCAATGGTTGGATATATAAGGGATTTGAATCTAAAACCTCATGATTCTTAATTCATATCATTTATGACTTGCTACTTAAAGTCCATATATTTTTGTGAACACCTACTACCTTTCATCAGATATTAGGTAACTCTATCTGCTAAATTAAAATACATAAAACCTTTAAATTTAAAAAAGTTGGAAGAGGGGGTTTCTTACCCGATGGTTCTTGATTCTGGGCCTGATGTTGTATATTGGGCGATAAAAATGGTCCTAGTGCAGGATTTTTATCTGATTCATAACCCGAAATCTCAGCAGAGGTAGAAGAAACCATCTCCACAACTTGATGTTTTTCATGCGGCATGGATGTTTCATTCTCCTTAGGAAAAGCCAGACGCGATAAAGAAGTGTTAGCGGCGGGAAGAGCAATGACAATTACTCTTTCCGGTGTCTTTGAAGGTATGTTCATGGTAGGTCGAGAGCTTCAATTTCAAAACTTCATTTCAACTGGGCGGCTGAAATAATAAAGAAGTCTATGTTCAAGGTACTGAGTAAATATATATATACTCCCACCATTTCAATTTTTTTTGACCTAGTTTTTATTTTTTCCGCTAAAAAGAATGATCACTTTCCTTTTTAGCAATCTTTTCATTTCAACTTTTCACGTGGCATGTTTAAGACCACACGATTAAATTATATTTTTTGACATATCTTTAATATAAGACCACAAGATTCAACAGTTTTATTTATTTATTTAAATTATGTGCCAAGTCAAATTAGACCAAACAAATTGAAACACATGAAATATATCTTAAATTAAGATAACCAACTTTTTTCCAAGTCTCCGTCAAATCGTGTCAAAATAACTATATAGTTTCACTAGTGAACGCAAAATAATTTGATCTATATGATGATCTTAAATTAAATTTTAATAATTGCACCTTTAAACATATAATCTTAATCATATCTTTTATAAAGTAAGTGCATACAATGGAAAAATATATTGTAATGAAAATCTTATTAAATATCAAACATGATATTCTTTTCAAAAAATTAAAAAGAAAAATAAGACATATATTAAAGAGAATTAATCATGACGATAATCAAGTTAAATATGTAGCTTCTTTGAGAAAATCATATGTATTGTCCAAGAATTTAGTTATTTCCAAGAAACTTAAAAAAAATAATTTATGATGAAATCTTTGGTGTAAGAAATTAAAAGTTGTGATTTATCAAGATATCTTTGTGAAAATTTAATCAAACAATTATGATGATCGATTAAAGAACACAAAGACTAATTATTCTCAATAAAAAAAAATAGATTCTTGAAATTATCAAAATAAAGACTATGTTAGCGTCCTCCTACTATATTGAATAATGTAACCAACAAAAGAAGTAAATTACAAAATGTAAACAATTATCTTTTCAACAGAACGTCAAATAATATTTTTTTTTAAAAAAAATTCAATCAAGTCATGTCCAGAAAACACTTAGTCTGACGGAGATATTTTGACAAATAGATGTAGAAGACTTTGGGGTATTGTAATATTAAATTAGAAATTTAATAATGTAATAAAACTATGCCTCGAATCTCATAATCTTGAGTCTTGACCATGCCATTTACTTCTAAGAACATACTAGATTGATTATATATTCCATCCTCGCACCACCAAATTCATTATTCCTCCGGTACATTTTACTTGTCATGTTTGTTATTTTTCCACACTCCTTAGGAAAACATTAACATAAATGGTAATTTGACTAAATTATCCGTATCTATTCTTTGATTTCAATTTGATAGTTTTTTTCCCACCACACCTAAATCCATATCATACTAGCTCTTGTACATCACACGTACGCATCCCGTGTCTTGAATCTCATAACCAATCTTGACCATTCATTTATAAGGTAATAGAGGGAAGATGATAGATACTAGTTTTTGGGCGTCACATGTGTATTCCATGTTACACACATACATTTTGTGCATCACACGTGCATTCCATAGGATGGATGCTGAAAAATAGAATTAGAATGAAGACATATAAAAGAAACGAAAATATAGAAATAAAGTCGACAATGAAGATGACACCTCAAATTCCAAACAAGTCTTCATAATATTTAAGAACAACCACACATTGCAGCCTACCAATCAGTTTCATTTTTTCCATTACCCTTCCCCTCCTCTCGTCCTCCTCCACTTATATAGTGTTTGTCGAAATTACGTAGAAAATACTCTTGACATTAACGCAAAGTTAGTCATAAAGTGTACACTACACAATCTATTCAAATCCAGACATGTTTTGGAAAATTAAAATGTTGATACATGCCCAAAAAGTTCTATGGATTTAAGTCGGTTTCATGTTTGAACTCTATGTGGTATAAAAGTTAGTCTATGACTTGATATGAGGATGGAATGACTTAGATGGTAGAGTTGGCAACAAAAGGGGTGGGTGAATTATAGGTTGGGGTCCTGTTTTTATATTCAAGTTGAATGTTTCTTGGATAAGTTGTGTGATACTATGCGGTGGGTTTAGGTCGACTGGTGATGCTTACCAATACGTGTTGTTTGTACAGATACTACTCTTGATATTCCACTTGGAATAGACTGGTTGCAGGAATTAGTTATGTTTCATAGGTAAAGATGTTGATTACCTCTGATATATTTTACGCCTATTTCATTATGTTGGGAGTTGTGTCTTACCCTTTTATAAATTGTACTCTAAAGAAAATCTTGTCCCTGTTTAGACTAGTTCATTGGGGAGTGTTTAGTGTGTTTCTTTACAAAGAACTTGTTCCAAACCAAGTTAAGAGTATTTTCATATTTAAATAGGATGTTACATTATGTTTTATTGATTTTCTCATTGTCTGTATTTAAAATTGGGAGGTAAGGGTTCACTTCTATAGATGTTAGAGTAGATGCCCATACGACCTAGTGGGTTGGATCGTAACAGTTTCAGTTATGTCACAAGCATCATTATAAGGATTTTTTTTTTATCTATATAGTATTTCAGTTTGTTTTCTAAAGTTATTGCATGCTCATATTTTATAAACATTCGCATAATTATTGTAGTATTTAATATAAAAATAAGCCAGGTGAAGGTTTCGCTAGGACTAGAGACGGTTCTAAGTGTCGGCCACACTCAGGATGTAGAATCAGGGCATGACATATGTACCCTCCAAGAAAGAGACTATATTACAGAGTTTTACACTTGTCACAATTCAACTACCCGAGTCATAATGACACCTACTATAACCCATCAGTGGGTAAGACAATCCATACCCAGAACGACAAGTAATGAGAACAAGGGTACAATTAACTAGAAAAATACACAAACAATTAAAAAAAAATACACAAGCGTAGCTAAACAAAAACTATATACAATAGAAACCCTCCCTGAACCTGGAAGTCATGAGTACAGAGTTGTCTAATATGAACAAAATACAAGTCTCAAAAGTGGACCACAACAAGGCATCTCAAAGGCAAAACACTATCTAACATATATACAGAAGGAGACAGGTTGACCCAGGACACCAATTGCTCACCCTCGTTTCCTATATCCACAAGTTGTTAAAGATGGCACGAACGACCACCATTGGTAGCTGGTACTAGAAACTGCATCCTGAAAAGATGTAGAGTGTAACATAAGTATCAAAGAAAAGGTTCTCAGTTGACATCATAGGTCGACTAGGCAAAAAAGGTAAAAACAATATGAAAAGGGAGAATCTAGACACAACAAAGGTCAAAGCAGATATAAAAGGAAGCATGGGAGCATATTGAAAGTAAATGTAAGTACAACTAAACTAAACCTAAATAGACCCCCATAAGCCTAGAGGGCACACTCGTGCGCAAGTTTAAAAAAAACCCGAACGAAACCCTATTAGCCCGATAGGTGCCAAAATAGCTAAGACTACAAGAATGAAGAGTAACTCAAATTCAAAACTAAGGACATCAACGAGCTCCTAGGACAAGATACATGCAACCACAAATTAGTCAACTCCCAGCCCAACTTGTAAGTGTGACAACAAATTCAGGCCACCCAGCCAGACAATCCACTCCTAGTGTGGTGCCAAATTGTCGCCCCTTTCCTTATTTCTTTGATAATCTGGCGTAAGCCACCCATATAACAAGAGTGACCCGAGGGCATGTGGACTTTGTAGAGGATCTCAGATATCAAGGCCGCCTAGGCAGCCAGTCCACTCCTAGGGGTGTAAGCCGTCCAACTAGCAAGAGTGACCAGAGTCGTGTCTACTCCAAAAAAGATCTCAAATAGGCTCCAAGACACCGTGGATCGACGTTCACTCCCAAACGATCATTAAAAGGCTCCAAGCCTAAACTACACCAGTCCTAAGAAAGGGCAAAACCTTCGGTAACGCATTGAAGCTATAGAAACAAGGAGATGACATAGAAAGGGTTAACCAGATGCGTAAATGCCTAAACTAAGGCTCATACTATCATATCCAAGTCTGCTATTCTAGTCTACAAGGACCTAGTCCTCTAGAAATGACATTGAAGATATAATAAAGCTACGAGGCTCGTGAGTCTAAGGCAATACTAGTCCATCTTTCACTAAGGCCGAACATACTTCAGAAAATAAGTAATTACACAAGTAATTCTCAAAAACATACAACAACACACATATAACCCTAACTAGAATTGTACTACACTCGAAATAGTGTCGATGAACCCTAAAATATGGTTCCACGTGTTTGCGGTATGGGTCGCGTGAATGTAACCTCTACGATCGCAGCCAAAGCTCTGCGAATGTGGATGTTAGGTTAATTAACCTTCACGATCACGGCCAAGGGCCCACAAATGCGAAGACCAAATGAGCCTCGACAGCTGATGCATATCGACTGGTTTGACAAGTTCCAAAATCTCTGATAGGGTGTTCCAAATTCGTTCATAACCCCATGCATGCAAATGAAATATGCAACCGTACAATATTAGATATTCCAAACTCAACGAAGTAGTCGAAGTTCCCATATGAAGTCATCCCGACAAAAAGTGGGTCCTAGACCCAAACTCTATTTTAAGCAAAATTCCACAAGGGGGTTCAAAATCAACCTAGAAGCCTCAGAATCCAAACAAATGGTCTTCTAGACAAAACTCTACATTTCGGAGCTCACCGGCTAATGGAATTCTCATCTGAGCTTGTTTACTCAGAATGCTGACTAAAGTCAAACTTAAGCCTTAACTTGAAAGTTAAAATGCCTAATTGCACCTAATCCCAGTGAAAGCCTTGAGAGTCATGACGACTATGCTACTAGACTAAACAACCATTGTGGAGTTGATGAAATCGTCAATATTGGATTCATAAGTCATTTTCTTGAACTTTTGATCAAAATTGACCGTTCAAGGTTCAAAAACTCCAAAACACTAAAACTCATACTAAAATTAAATGAACGACCAGGTGACCGAACTTTCAGTCCTAGTGGGGTCGCTACAGGAAAGCTCGAAATGACGAAAGGAGGCATAAACACAAAAATGACCAAGAAGTCATTATAAGCTAGGAAATTGCTCCCACATATCATGATCGGTCTTTCAGGTGGCCTTCTCAACTGAAAGATTCCTCCAACAGAACTTAACTATAGGAATGGCTCTCGAATGCAACCATCACACATGTCTAGATAAAATGAAAACTGGCTCTTCCACGAAGGTCAATCATCCAACTCTACTGCATTATACTGGAGCACAGGAGACTCATCTGGAACATATCTGTGTAGCCATTGCATTATACAGGAGCACAAGAGACTCATCTGGAACATACTGGTGCAACCACTGAAAATCTCAAAGACTGCCGCCTACGATCAATATAACTTCATCGCCTACTCTGGGCTATCCGAAGTCTCCCCTGATTCACCCTCATGTACTCCAAAGATTCTTATATTAAGTCTGTACCAATGGGTCTAGGCTTGTGGACTCAAACCAACCAATCAAAGAGCGACAATGCCTACCATATAAGGCCTCGAATGGGGCAATCTGGATGCTAGAATGGTAGTTTTTATCATACGCAAACTCCACCAAAGGCAAAAACTGATCCCATTGTCCTTCGAACTCCAAAATATATGCCCGCAACATGTCCTCAAAGACATGAATTGTACACTCTGACTGACCATCATTTTGTGGGTGGAAAGTTGTTCTAAGGTCAATGGAGGTGCCCAACCTCGAAAAACTAGAAGTGAACTAAGCACCCCAATTAATATAATAAAGATTGGCACACCATGCAAATGGACCACCTCTTGAATGTAGATATGGGCTAACCTCTTGTAACTGAATGAAAACTGAACAAGAAAGAAGTGTGTTGACTTGGTCAATTGATCAATGATGACCCGAATGCTATCAATACCTCTAGAAGTCCGAGGTAAACCTACCACAAAGTCCATAGTGATGTTATCCCATTTCCATTACGGAATGGGTAATCTCTGAAACTCACTACT
The DNA here is from genome assembly GCF_900185275.1 of Solanum verrucosum. Taxonomy (NCBI): domain Eukaryota; kingdom Viridiplantae; phylum Streptophyta; class Magnoliopsida; order Solanales; family Solanaceae; genus Solanum; species Solanum verrucosum. Next base: position 324,041 of record NW_026020202.1, on the reverse strand, counting down.
AGGTCTTAAGTGTTAGGCCTTCACTTGATGGCTCTAAGATAATAGGATACATAGCCTGCAATATCTCTCCTCATGCCGCCCCATTAGTAATGTTGCGTCAAGTCACAATAAATCTTTGCGGTGCCCGGATGGATAGAATACCTACTATTGTAGGCCTCACGAAGTATGTGGTGGATTAAACCCCCAACTCTCGGAACACAAATATGGCCTGCAAACCTCAATACCCCATATGAATCTAAGGTAGCATGGCCATCGGCATCACTTGCTACCACTCGATCTCGAAGTGCCACCAAGACCTCATCCTCAAACTGACGGCTATGGATCTGATCAAATAGAGAAGACTGAACTCCCACAAAGGCTAAAACACGCCTCGAATCTGAATCATCCAACTAAACCATTTGATTATCTAAGGATCGAATGTCTAAATCTAAAGGTCGTTCCACAGTAGATAGGAAGGTTAGACTATCCATACTCACTCGTTCTGGCTCAAGGTGTCTGCTATTACATTCGCCTTGCCTGGGTGATAGAGAATGAAGATGTCAAAGTCCTTTAGCTCAATACAACAACACTACCTCGAATTAAGGTCCCCCTAACTCATGATGTACTGAAGACTCTTGTGATCGGTGTAAATCTCACAACAAACTCCATACAAGTAGTGCCTCCAGATCTTAAGTAAAAACCATCACCACCAACTCCAAGTCATGAGTAGGGTAGTTGCACTCATGTAGCCTAAGTTTCCTTGATGTATAAGCATGACTGAAACACCTGATCTACTACTAAACACTCACCCACAAGGGTCGAAACACATAATGGTGCTGCCATAGGCTCAAAACTCATGCCCATACAAGAAGCAAAATACACAGACACATAAGAATTGTTAGAGCCTGAATCGACTAAAGTTGAGGCAGGTTGATGGCATAAAAGAATCAAATATATGATCCAATGCCTTATCCACTGATACACCCAAATTACACCTCCCGAAAGAATTATAAACAGTTGTTGTCAAATAAAGAACCTAACTTTTAGATTAGGGTCGATCCCACGAGGAATATGGTTTAGGCTTAAACATAACTTAAAATTATCTCTGTTTAGCCAAACTATTTCCGAGAAAAAAGTAATAAGGGGGGGGGGGTTGTAACTAAAATAAGAGATCGTTGGTTTGAATTAATGAGTAACAAGTAAACAAGATTCACAATTTAAGATATCAATATAAGATGGAAACTAGGGTATGTGTGTTCCCCACAATCTCTTAACAGTATTCCTAATAATAGTAATTATATCCTAGTGTTTGACATGCAAGGCTGATAAGTTAGGTATCCCTAAGTGATTGGTAATCCAAGTAGGAACTTTCACCTCGCAACTTGGTAAGTCTATGGGTGTGTGCTTTACTAACCCTTACCTTTACCCCAGATTAGTCCTCGTGTCAATTGAGTTGGGTATTAACCCTCACATCAACTAATTAAAGTCAGACTATTAGATAGCAACAAATCCTTAACTAAATCTCCGTTGTTTAATCTTTTTCTCATTCATTACCCTCTTGGTAAGGAAGGTAGGAACGAGTCGAGTTCTAAGGTTGGCCTACGTTAAAAAGACTTCTAAACGAAAGGATTAACAATACATGCATAAACACTATTCAAGAATTACTTAGTTATTATTCATACATTGTTAATTGCTCATGATTCCCACAACCCTAGTTGTGGATTTAGCTCCTCATGCTTGAGAATTCACACTTTATATTATGGTTACTAAAAGAAATCATGAACTTACAATTAGAATAGATGAAAACCAAAATCTTGAATAGAAATTCAAAGTGTAAATTGCATAAAACCAACTTCCGGAATTAAATTGCTAAAAGTTTACAAAATTATTCCAAAAGACAAAAACAAAAGTCTCCAATAGGGCCTAACTCCCAAAAATGGAAATTACAACTAGTATTTATAGAAACTAAATCCTAACCAAAGCAGGAAAACCAAAATAAGGAAAAGTGGGTCAGACACATTTTCAATCGACGACACGATCTATAGACCGTGGATTGGCCTACGATTCATGGTTCACCTCCGTGGTTCAACACTTAGAGAATATTATAGGACCTTCAAATGACGGTCCCACCTACAGTCTGTGGATTGGACTACGGTCCGTCCTATCCCTCCGTGGTTCAAGTACTGGAAATCAACTTTCTGATCAGAAATGACGATCGTGCATAATGGTCCGTCATTCACTCTAGGGGCGTCGTTTGCCTCCTTGGTTCCACACTTGGTCAGACTTCCTTAAACTTACATCCACGACCGTTAATGGAACTTCGATTTGTGGTTTGGCTCCGTAAAATGCTATTGCTGCCACTTCAGTTCTTTTTCTCTCACAACCGCTTCCGAACCAATTTCTGCAAAGATTACATAGAAACCATTATATCTAATAACAAACAGCCCAAGACACACGCAAACTCTAAGTGAAATGCATCAAAAATATCGTAAAATCACGGTATATCAACACCCTCAACTTAAATTTGTTGTATGTCCTCAAGCAACACACTAAAACTCTAAACAACACTTACGTGGAAGCAAACATACAAACTCAAGCAATCACATTAATTTCTCAATCAATTCCATCACTTAGTGCAAATCTTTTCATTTAGACTCAACACGCTAACTCATGCGGATTAAAACATGACATAGACAGACCAATATTATCACCACATACACTTTAAACAATCACCAATGTACCAACTCTGCAACAATGTAGCTATTTCCCTCACCTCAAAGAAATCCTTTTTCAAACAACAATTCTGATTTTTAAGCTTAAGGATTTAGTTAACACTCACGCTCAAAAGTGAATTCAAATATAGTTAGTGCGCAATACCATAGGCTTTCCCTTATTTTCACTGCATAGACTCTCCAGACTAGTCACTATGATTACTATAGGACTTTATTAGCTTGTAATGTAGGCTCAGGGTCAAATAAGATACATTTGGGTACTTTTAGTGACTTTTCTGCCCTCCTTGACATTACATTGGCTATTTACCTCTTTTCTCAACCAATTATGACAAATTTTAATTTTCTGCTCTTTTCCTTGACCCTTTTCAGCATAAATGTGACTTGAATTTTTCATTCTTCTTTTTCCACTTTTTCTTTTTCTTTTACTTCTTCTTTCTTTGTTATTTTAGCATCATTATCACTCTTTTTGTTTCTCTTGAATTTAGTCACATCTTTTTCTATCCTTTTTCTTCTTCTATACACAACTCTTTTCATACCCTTTCCTTCCAGTTTCCTTTTTCACGGCCTCCCTCAACTTATGTGTTTTGCATGAGTTGAGGTGCACAATGTACGAGGTCGGACCAGGGCCGAGATTAAGGTTACTTCTGAATTAGCCACCCTCAACTTAGGCTTTTAGTAAAAACATGCATGCCCAAGAAAACTTCAAACACATTTTACAGAGATGGGTGGTGGAAGCTTTTCTATTACCTCTACTTTAGCTCTATCTACATCAATACCTTTCTATGAAATCTGATGACCCAGAACTATACCCTCTTTTACCATGAAGTGACACTTTTTCCAATTGAGCACGAGATTGCACTATTCACACTATTTTGATACCTTAACCAAATGTGTCAAATAGTCATCAAACAAGTCACCTACTACAGAAAAATTATCCATAAATACCTCTATCATGTCCTCCACTGTATATGAAAATATCGACATCATACAATGCTGGAAGGTCGCTGGAGCATTACATAACCCAAATGATATCCTTTTGAAGGCGAAAGACCCATAAGGACAAGTGAATGTGGTTTTCTCTTGGTCTTCAGGAGCTATGGAGATTTGATTGTAACCTGAATACCCATCTAGAAAACAATACCAATCCTTACCAGCGAGACAATCTAGCATCTAATCCATGAACGACATTGTGAAATGGTATTTCTCAATTTATGCATTTAACTTGCGGTAATCCATACACACTCTCCAACCAGTCACCGACCTCACTGGAACAAGCTTATTTTTAGCATTGGAACCACAATAATTCTTCATTTCTTTGGCACACACTGAACTGGGCAAACCCAACTACTATCAGCAATAGGATATATAACTCCAGCATCTAACCACTTAATGATCTCCTTTTTCACAACCTCTTGCATATGGGGATTCAGTCTCCTTTGATGCTCAATACTTGGCTTGCTGTTCGACATGAATTGAATTTTATGAGAACAAATGCATGAAGGAATCCCAATAATGTCCGCAATAGTCCATCTTATATCCCTCTTAAACCACTTCAACATCGATACCAAGGCCTCTATTTGCCTTTCACTCAAATCAACAGCAATGATTACTGGCAAAGTGTTATTTTTCCCCAAGAATACGTACCACAAATGGGATGGAAGAACCTTAAGTTCCAATTTTGGAAGCTCATCTACAAACAGTTTTACCGATGGGGTGTCTCAATTTTTCATGTCTAATTCCAACCATTTTGGCTTGAAGCGGAACTCGAGCCTATCAAGTGAAGCAACTAGCTCATCATAGTCATCAATACCATCACTGTCAAAATTCATTATCACTGCTGCTAGCGCATCAACATCTAACCTATCTTCAATGGACACTTCAGATTCTTGCTCCATAATATGATTCACCACTTTAAGATCACTTTCATGCTTCATACACCTACAGATGTTAAAAGTTACCTCCTCATTGTTTAATCAAAACTTCATCTGCCCTCTCTCCATATCTACCAATGCACGCCCAGTAGCAAGAAATAGTCTTCCCAAGATGATGGGAACCTCAAAATCAACCTCACAATCTAATATCACAAAGTCCACCGGAAAAATGAATGACTCCACTTTCAGAAGGACATCATGGAGCAATCCAATAGGCCTCTTCACAGTTCTATCGACCATAAGTAAACGCATCGCAGTCAGTTTTGGAGCTCCTAAATCCAACTTCTTATAAATGGACAATGGCATCAAATTAATGTTGGCCCCCAAGTCACACAAAGCTTTCGGAAAGTGTAAAATCCCAATGGTACGTGGAATACTGAAAGCTCCAGGATCCTCTTTCTTCTGCACAGGTGACCTAGTAGAAATAACACTACAATGTTGCAGCTTCTCTTCATTCTCAAAATTGACAGCCTTATTTTTGGTCACCAAGTCTTTCATGAATTTCGCATACCCATACATCTGTTCCAAAGCTTCTATCAATAGGACATTTATGGATAGTTTCTTCAACATAGCGATGAACCTGGGATATTTTCCCTCTTCAGTCTTTTTAACCAACCTTTATGGGAATGGAGGTGGAGGTCTAGGCATGGGAACAACTTTTTGGGTCACCTCAGCTCCCTTCTCTGTATCAACTTTTAGATTTTCAGTAACCTCATTATCATCCTCATCATTTTCGATCACTCTTTCAACCTTAGAGGGCATGTGGGGATCTATAGTATGTTTTCCTCCAGAGTTGTGGCTGCCATACAATGCCCATCATTTTTTAGATTTTGGATAGTGCTGCTAAGAAGTGTGCCAGGCTGGCGTGGGTTCACAGTAGTGGACAACTGACTAAACTACTGCTAGTTGCTTGATCGACATTTCATAGGCATCAACATTCTGACTAACTCCAGATAAATCATTTCGCATCTCCTTCACATTCTCATCCATCACACCAAATATCTTCATCATCTTCTGTATCATATCCTCAATGCGGGTCATACTGCTACCAGCCTCTCTATTACCAAGTGGAACATAGTGTCCCAATCTTCTCATTGTTGTTGCCATAGTTGTTCCGATTGTAATTGTTATCATGATTGTAGTTCCCATCCCAGACATAGTTTCCATCACGACTATAGTTGTCATAGTTCCGACCTTAGTTTCTTTGAACTTGGCGTGAATTATCCGAGTTGGAACCTTGGGCGTTGGTTTGAAAACCCCCAATCTAATCATTAACTAAATTTTCATCCTCTTTATAGTAATACTCCTCAACTGGCGGTGGTGGAGGTCTAGTTAGATAATTTACCGCATTTATTTTTTCTGCACTTCCACTCACATGCTTTAATACCAAGCCAATTTCCGTCCTCATTTGAGCCATATCTTCACGAATGTCATCATTTGATTGACTTGGTGCAGTTTGGACAACAAACGTGCTTCTATCAGTATTTGCCTTCCTAGTGCTCCATGCTTTATTGTTCTGGCAGTTCCTCTCAAGGTTTTCAACAATCTCCTCAAAAGTGCACTCACCATAAGATCCTCCAGCAATAGTATCTAACACAGCCTTTCCATTATCATCATGTCCTCTGTAAAAGTACTCCTTCAGTGACTCATCATCTATGTGGTGATTCAGAACACTCCTGATGAATCCAGTGAACCTATCCCATGAACTGCTTACTGACTCTCCAGGTAGTGCCATGAAGGTATTTAGTCTATCTTTGAAATTCAACTTCTTGGACACTAGAGAATACTTCGCCATGAACACCTTATGCAGTTGGTCCCATTTATATATCGAAATGTATGACAGCTCAGAAAACTACACAACAACAACACCAGTCAACAAAATTTGGAATTCTTTCAAAGCTATAACATTCATATCTAAATCCAGTTGCCCCACGCTACTCGAACAAATTGCTTGTCAATTTAGCCATGCGAGCGAATGAATCTTCCAAAAGTAACCTAGTGAACAACCCTCTTGATGTAAGCGTTTGCATAAGACTGCTGGTGGCCACAAATGTATGTCCTGGAGGTAATAGAGGGCAAACAATAGCCCTAGTTGATCAAATAGTGTCATAGTCAACCCTGTAGTGATCACGAAACCTCGGTGCTGGCTGGTTTTGCACCCTTTCTGCATTTTCGATTAGATGACTACCCTGAACCTGAGCGAGCACATTTACAACTCCAAGAGGTTGAAGATCAGCTCTATCCCATTGACCCTCTTCGATGGAATCATTGTGTACCGCGAGATTTACGCCTCCTCCAGCCATTCTTCTCAAAATTCTTGTTAATTCTGGATCGTAGGGCGTTAGGGTATTTCCTTGACTCCGTTTACTTGGCATACACTAGAGTTGAAACCTGTAGAAAACAAAAATGTTAAATCGTGAACTTAACTTACAATTATCTATGTTTAGCCAAACTATTTCTGAGAAAAAAGTAACAAAGAGGGGGTTTTGTAAATAAAATAACAGATTGTTGGTTTGAATTAATGAGCAACAAGTAAACAAGATTCACAATTTAAGATATCAATATAAGATGGAAACTAGGGTATGTGTGTTCCCCACAATCTCTTAACACAATATTCCTAAAAATAGTAATTTTATCCTAGTGTTTGACATGCAAGGCTGAAAAGTTAGGTATCCCTAAGTGATTGGTAATCCAAGTAGGAACTTTCACCTCGCAACATGGTAAGTCCATGGGTGCGTGTTTTACTAACCCTTACCTTTACCCCAGTTTAGTCCTAGTGTCAATTGAGTTGGGTATTCACCCTCACATCAACTGATTAAAGTCAGACTATTAGATAACAAAAAATCCTTAACTAAATCTCCGTTGTTTAATCTTTTTCTCATTCATTACCCTCTTGGTAAGGAAGGTAGGAACGAGTCGAGTTCTAAGGTTGGCCTACGTTAAAAAGACTTCTAAACGAAAGGATTAACAATACATGCATAAACACTATTCAAGAATTACTTAGTTATTATTCATACATTGTTAATTGCTCATGGTTCCCACAACCCTAGTTGTGGATTTAGCTCCTCATGCTTGAGAATTCACACTTTATATTATGGTTACTAAAAGAAATCATGAACTTACAATTAGAATAGATGAAAACCAAAATATTGAATTGAAATTCAAAGTGCAAATTGCATAAAACCAACTTCCAAAATTAAATTGCTAAAAGTTTGCAAAATTATTCCAAAAGACAAAAACAAAAGTCTCCAATAGGGTCTAACTCCCAGAATTGGAAATTACAACTAGTATTTATAGAAACTAAATCCTAACCAAAGCAGGAAAACAAATTAAGGAAAAACGGGTCACACGTGATTTAGATCGACGACACAACCTATGTACCATAAATCAGCCTATAATCCGTGGTTCACCTCCGTGGTCTAGCACTTAGAAAATATTCCAGGACCTTCAAACGACGGTCCTGATGAGTCTACAATTTGGACTTATTTAGGGCTTTATTTTAATAGATTTAATGTCCTCAAATGCATATTTTGTGCCAATAACTGATGTAAATCCTTGATTTTTAGGTATTTGGTTTGAGGAACAAAGCATGGATACTAACGAGCAAAAAGTAACAAGGCAGCTAAAAGAATGAAGAAAGGAAGGTTTGAGGATCGCCTAAACCATTGGGCGAGTTGCCGAATGGCCATGGTCTCGCCTAATGTTCCAGTGTGGCAAGCCCTGAAGGAGAAAATCAAGTCGGTGATAGAAAGGAGCAGTCAGTGAGTCATCAAATAGTTCCACGATGCAGTGTTATATCGCCCAAAGTTACAGAACTTGAAGTTGCTGAAGGCCAAAGCAAAAAGGTGATGGAACTGACCAAAGGGTGGATCACCGAGTAGATCGGTGATCTCGACTTATTGCGTCGAATGGTCCTTCGCAGCACATTTTTGGCGACTATAAATACATGTTTGAATTTTTAGTTTGAAGATTTTTTTATCTAGTTTTCATTATTATTCAGTTTTCAAGTTTGAGAGCTTAGAATTGAGTTTGAGACAATATTTTCCTTAGCTTTGAAGATTTCCATTTCTGAGAAATTGGAAGTGGGTGTTGAAGATTCTTCATCTTAAACCTTTGTAAAGATGAAACTAATCGTACCCAGTTGATGGAAACACAATTTGGTAATGATTTCTATATTTTTATGATGTCTAGCTAAAACCACAATTCTTGGGGTGTGATTATGAGTTGATTTAGTTGTTGGGTATTGTTAATTGATAGTGTAAATGTTGTTTAAAAGTGATTTCATTCAGTAATTGTGGCTTAATCTGAAGTGTTGTAGTTGCAAATGCAACTCTACCTTCGTGTTTTTGGCTTGCTCGAGAGAGAGGTTTTAAAACCAAGATTACTAATTTGATGGTCTGTGCATATTGGGCTGTCATTGGTTCAGCTCGAGAGAGTGAATCTTAAGCCCTTTTCCACACATTCAGCTCGAGAGAGTGAATCCTAAGCCCTTTTCCACACATTCAGCTCGAGAGAGTGAATGGACTAAAGCATAGGATGTTCTTAATTACTGCTTATTGGTGTTCGAGAGAAACCAATTTGATTCGGGGTAAATTGTTTGAGAGAAAGTTTATCCCCTCTAAAGTCTAGCTTATTCACTGATTTATAGCTATTCACTATTGATTGCAATCACCCATTTGTCTACCTTAGCCCATAATCCAATCACATCTCAAGAACCCGTCTCTATACTTGCTATTTTTGTGTTATTTACTGTTGTAGTTTATGATTACAATCAAAACCCCTCTGTTATTTGACACTTGTGTCACCCCAAACTTGAATCATGCTTTTATTCATAAATGTTTTTACCTATGATTGACTTGAACATAATCATATTTTTCTATTGATTCTCAAATAAGTACCACTCACTGTGGGATTCAACCCCAACTCACTTAGTTGGGTTATATTACTAACTAACGATTGTTGGCATTTATTATTGGATAAAGTGTCCTGATACGTGAAATCAAAATGGCGCTGCTGCCAGGGAGGAGTGTTACTTGAGAATTCTTAGTTAAGTTGGATTTTGTTCTTGTTAGTCATAGTTGCACTTACTTAATTTTTAGTTTTGGTTTGTGTGTTGCTGTTTTGAGCAGAGAATTGGAGCATATTTGGTAGCAACAGTAACCCAATGGATCACCCTCCTTCGAGATTGATGATTTTTACGGATAACATCCTGAATTTCAAGCAATTAGAGGGTGAGTCCATTTATGAGTTGTGGCAAAGGTTTAAAATCCTATTGCAGCAATGCCCAACTCATGAGATTCTGGATAAACTACTTCTTGAATGTTTCTACCGGGGTCCTGTCCCCGAAAATAGAATAATTCCTGACCAACTCTCTTTGGGCTGCTTGATACGACATTCCTATGAGACCGCAGCCCAACTCCTTGATTGTGTGTCCAAAACCAACAGGGAGAAGATGGATAAAGATAAGGACCAAGACTTGACAACTTTTTTGGGTCAGCTGGATGTCTTGGCCCAAAAGATGAATGACTTGGAGGTACTGTCCAAAAACAAGGACATGTACATCCCCCCTCACGAGTGTCGAAAAATGAAGAAGCAAGAGGACGGGCAAATAGAAGAGGTACTCTTACTCATTATTCACAAAGTCGAAGAACACGACAGAGTGTTGAGTAAGGTAAGAGAGAATATCTTGATGCTAAATCAGATGACGACCTCTCATTCCATGCTCATTCAGCTACTAGGGTCACAAATGGACCAAGTGTTGAATGATCTCTACCCAGAACCAAAAGAGGGGTGGCCTTATGAAAATGAGGTAAACCTTACTAATGGAACTTAAGTGGGGAGTTGCGTCATGCCACGACGTTAACTAAGGCTCTCCTTGGGAGGCAACCCAAGTGTTTATCGCTTTATTTTTGCTTTAAGAAATAATGGTGTGTGGATTGTGCAGGTCAAAGTGTGGAAAGTGTTTAAAAGGTGCATGTTGGCAAGCTACAGGTCCAGTCGGCGCTTCGCCGAAGAGGTCGGCGAGCCTGACCTAGACCGCCGTTGGACTCAAGACATTTTCAAAGTGGAGTCTATAAACTCGGTAATCCCAGGAGCAGTTTGGCGAATCATCGACCAGGTCGGCGATCGCGATCTAGTCCACCGTTTGGACTCTCACATAAACTGGAGATCCTATAAAACTCGGCGAGGTAAGTGACCATTCACCGTGTCGCCGAGTGAGTTGGCAAGCAAGACTAATGTCGCCGAATGGGCGAGAACTGAACGGATTTTAAAGGCAAAAGGTTTAAACTTTCAAACTCTTTCACTTTCCCTTACTTTTAATCTTCCCTAACTCACACCCGCACTTTAGTTCCCTGTATTTTTGAATTTTTATCATATTTGAGTCATTGATTGTGTGTTCGGAGTGGATTACTTTGCCACCTAGCATTTTAATCTTGTATAATCGGCATATAAGATTGGTTTTTCGAACCCCAAGTTTATTTTTATCAAATTTGTATTCATTTGCAATGATCTTATCTTAGTGATGTGTGATGGGCCTCTCTGATCTTAATTGTTTTTGTGTGTGCCTGTGTTAATTCGAAAATCTTGCCCGTATTGTTTAGATTGTTGAATTCCCGTGAATTTGTACCTTAAAATTAGTTAAATCTTATAGGGTCGTGCTTGCATGTTGTTGAGTCTAGTTGGGTGAAGTCTAAGTTACCCATATTTGTGCCAATGACGTAAGTTGCCCAATGATAGAGCGGGAGGTGTCATTCTTAAGGGCAAAAGTCATCAAATAGCCAAATTTGGCAAAACCGGGAGTAGTCTGAGTATCTCGGGGTAATGGGTGTATTGTGTCTGATCTTAATTTGATAAGTGCATGCTTTGATTTTGTTTTCGAGGGTTGCGGGATTGAATTTGAGAAGTTGGGTTGAAAGTAGGCACGTTGGGTCGTTAGGCGAGCTGGGTGGAGCTCGCCGAAGTTCCCCATACCGCCTTTAATTTCATGCTAAATGAGTAGTTGGGTTCTGTAAATTTTGATAAAAAGCTTGAGGTCACCGAAAGCACTCGGTGACTCACCGATAGGTCTTCTTGATCGCCATTTGTCTGCACCCCTAAACCTTGTTTGCACTGTAACTTTCGGCAGGCTAATCCTTGCTTGTCGAATGCTGTCGGTGATTCACCAAACGGCCTTCCCTTCGCCGACATGCCAAACTTTTCTGAGATTTTTGGGCCACTCCTTTCGGCGAGCTCGATCTAGCTCGCCAAAGTGATTCGGCGACTTGCCGACCGGTTCGGCGAGTCTATCTGCAACTACTATTTTCTAGTGCTTTTGATTGAAATGTTTTTAACTCTTTCCCGGTGTTTGGTAAGAACAAACATCGACATGCCACCCTGGAAAAGAGCATGGGGTATCACAATTAATGAAGAGGTATCAAATCCTCCCAAGAAGGGAAGGCAAGAGCTCCCAGTAGGAGACAAAGGCAAGGGCAAGAGGTCCACATCTGAGAGAGCGACTGCTGACTCCCAGGATACTTTATATGAGCCTGAGGATGACCAGCCTTTGCAGTCCCGGCGAGATGAGATGCGGGCTAGATCTCACCCTGAGTCAGCTATAGTCCCATCAACTTCCACCCCAGCAGACTCAGTGCCAGCTCAGGCACCTCCTATGGTCCTGTTCCACCAGTCATCCCTCATCTCAGGCTTCTAAATAGGTTAAAGGGTGATGGATTACAAACCATCCTGGATGAGAAGTTGTTATCGACAGAGGGGCTAGAGGGTAGATACTCTAGTATGAGGGAGATACTACAGTGGCACAGGTTTTAGATTTTCACCAAGCCTTGAGGCCCTTATATTCCTTCACGGGTCCGGGAGTTCTATATAACATATGATGACTTTGTTCTGAAGAGCAAGAAGAAGGCCAGCGAGTTCAGACCGATTAAGTCAGCCATGGTTCGTGGTGTGGAAGTTGGATGTTACAGCGATATCATAAACACTGTCCTTGAGAGAGCCACAGGGTTTGAGCATGATTATGAGGGCTTGGCGACAGCTCACTCCCTGGATGACTTGAAAGGTTGGCTTTCCCCCATTCTCTCTGATGTCACCCCAAGGTAGATAGAGGTGGGAGTCCAGATTGAGAAGAAGGATTTGAATGTAGCTGTCCGGTATTGGTTCAGATTCATCAGCAGCTCCATCATGCCTTCACAGAATGAATCTATCCTCCAACATGCGAAGGCAGCTTGTTTAGGGTTTATCTTAGCGAAGAGGCGGCTCAACTTGGGACTTATCATTGAGCAAGAGATGGCCATGAGGGCCAAGCAGAGGCAGACTTCCCTTCCATTCCTAGTCCTGATCATGGAGTTGTGCAGACGTGTTGGAGTTCCTCGAGATGATACGTGAGATATTGAGATTGCCCCGTCTTCCTCCACTAACATCCGACGCATTGAGGTCGAGCACACACGAGAGGAGGCTAACAGGAGGAGAGCAGCTCCGACAGATACTTCTCCGGAGGTTGATGTTGATTCTATACCTACAAAGTCATATTTGCCTACTCCAGCCTCCTAGCCTTCAGGTACATTTGCTCCTTCTTCTTCTTCACAGGCCCCGGGTACCTCTACCTTCTCCCAGCCAGCCAAGATTATTCAGGCGATGATCTTAAAGATGGGGCACCTGGCCCATTCAGCTGATGTGAGGGCGATCAGGCTAGAGAGATATGTATGATAGAGGGTGCTATTTTAGCCGCACTAACCCCCCTCCAAACTTCCATTGACACTCTCACTACGAGAGTTGAGGCTTGTGAGAGCAGGCATAGGGACACCTCCGAGGTTACAACTTTGAAAGCCAAAGTTGCTGATCTGAGGAATAATGTAGACTATCTGAAGTCTATTGACTTCACTTCACTATTGGAGGTTGCGGATGGTGTGGACGCTCCTGAGACTTCAGAGAATCCTCCGGCTACCATCGGAGATGTACATAGAGATGATGCAGCAGTTGATGAGTCGGATGTAGAGACGACGAGGAGCAGATAGAGGTGCATAATGCTGCAGTTTATGATGATCTGGCTGACTTTGAGGATGTGATGTTTGAGACTGCACACTAGACTTCTTTGAGAGACACCACCATGGGTGGATCCAGTGGAGTGAGTACTTCTGAGTCGACTCCAGGCACTGATGCCCAGATTCTGAGAACTACATCGGACACTGATGCCTAGGCAGATGGAGTGACTAAGTAGACAGGATCCCTTCTTTATCTCCCTCTCTATCTTACTTTACTTTGACTTTTGGATATTATTTTGATTGCATTTGAGGACAAATGATTTTTATTTGTGGTGGGGTGAGGCCCACCTTTTGTGACCTTTTGTGACTATGGTTATGTGTATATTTTTTGGGTTTTGAGCTATAATTGTGTTTTATATTGTTTTTGTGGATGATTGAGCTTGTGGCTCTGTGTTTTTAACGATAAATGATTTTTGGACCCTTCCGAAAAAATTGTGCCACCTCTTGTTTGTGTTTGCATATGGCTGTTCTCTTGCAAATTTGAGTATCGGTCTTGATCAATATCGATAACTTGAATAGTGCTCATAATCGAACAAAATGAATGTGCGGCCACGATGAGGCCAAATGAAGTTGCATAGACAATATGTAAACTTTTTGCATCTCGGTGTGACTAGCCAAGTATCAAATTGAGTCTCTTGTGATGAACATTACATACTAGCGAAAGTGTGGAGTCTTGTTTGACATTGGTGTCAATGCCTTGTGTGATGAGCTTACCGTGAACTATGTGTGATGACACATAGAATTTGCCATGTTGGTCCAGTTGACTAAGTGATGCAATCTCTTGATATGATCTTAGGCAACTTTGAAAAGTGTGAAACAATTTGACATTATACCTCTTTTTATGGCCTACCCTGTGAGTGTGTGAACCCCACTTGAACACCCTTTGAGCCTTAACCTTTTCTTGGAAGAAACTTGATGAAATAGTGACCTTTCTTGATCCATTACCCATAATCCTCATGATTTGTGGTTTGTGTGAATAGCCAACTTAGGACAAAAGCCTAAGTTAGGGGTGTGGTGAAAAGAGAAGGTAAATCAAGAAGTGCAAGAAAGTTCCCTTTGACCCATGGTTTGAGAAAAATGGAACCCCTCCATATATATAAAAAAGAAAGAAAAAGAAAAATAATAAAGTAGTGTAAGTGCAAAGAAAATAGGGTATCCAACAGTCCATGGAAGATGAATAATGGGGTGATTTGTGAGCACAAATGAGAATGATGAAGAAAAGGAAAGAAAGCGTTGTTCATACCACATTTTATGAGGATTACAACCATTGAGCCTAAATGACCATACCCTTGCACCCAGCCCCGTTACAAGCCTTGAAAATACCTTTCTGATCTTGAGTTAGCTAAAACAATTGTTGACTGGAAACTAAAGGCAAACCTATGAGTGAAATCATGCATTGTGTTCATCCTTGTAAGTGTGAGCGTTGCATTTGATTTTGAAACTTTAAATTGTGAACCGTTGTGTGTGAATATGGAATCATACTTTGTGTGAGGGCATTTGAGTACCATTGTTGAGATTGAACTTGCATTTGAAGCAAGTATTGTGAACTTGAGAATCTTTGATAATGGCGAGTCACAACTTGAATCTTTGAGTGCACAATTGATCCTTGCATGAGTAAGTTGTGTCTTTTTGTGTGCATTTATGATTGAGTGTTGTGTAGCACTGTTTGAGACATCCTTTTTAAACTGCTGAACTTGAGTTTTACTTGAGGACAAGCAAAAGTTTAAGTTGGGGGTGTTGATTAGTCCACAATTTGGACTCATTTAGGGCTTTATTTTAATAGATTTAGTGTCCTCAAATGCATATTTTGTGCCAATAACTGATGCAAATCCTTGATTTTCAGGTATTTGGATTGAGGAACAAAGCATGACACTAATGAGCAAAAAGGAACAAAAAAGCTGAAAGAACGAAGAAAGGAAGGCTAGAGGATCGCCTAAACCATTAGGCGAGTCGCCGAATGGCCATGGTCTCGCCTAATGTTCCAGTGTGCCAAGCCCTAAAGGATAAAATCAAGTCGGCGATAGAAATGAGCAGTCGGCGAGTCGCCGAATGATTCCACGATGCAGTACTATATCGCCCAAAGTTACAGAACTTGAAGTTGTTGAAGGCGAAAGCAAAAAGGTGATGGAACTGACCAAAGGGCGTATCGCCGAATGGATCGGCGATCCCAACTTATTGCACCGCTTGGTCCTTCACAACACATTTTTGGCGACTATAAATACATGTTTGAATTTTTAGTTTAAAGATTTTTTTATCTAGTTTTCACTATTATTCAGTTTTCAAGTTAGAGAGCTTAGAACTGAGTTTTGAGACAATATTTTCCTTAGCTTTGAATATTTGGAGATTTCCATTTCTGAGAAATTGGAAGTGGGTGTTGAAGATTCTTCATCTTAGGCCTTTGTAAAGACGAAATTAATCGTACCCAGTTGATGGAAACACAATTTGGTAACGATTTCTAACTTTTTATGATGTTTAGCTAAAACCCCAATTCTTGGGGTGTGATTATGGGTTGATTTAGTTGTTGGGTATTATTAATTGATAGTGTAAATGATGTTTAAACGTGATTTCATTCAGTAATTGTGGCTTAATCTAAAGGGTTGTAGTTGCAAATGTAACTCTACCTTCGTGTTTTTGGCTTGCTCGAGAGAGAGGTCTTAAAACCAAGATTGCTGATTTGATGGTCTGTGGGTATTGGGTTGTCATGGGTTCAGCTCGAGAGAGTGAATCCTAAACCCTTTTCCACACATTCACCTCGAGAGAGTGAATGAACTAAAGCGTAGGCTGTTCTTAACTTCTTCTTATTGGTGTTCGAGAGAAACCAATTTGATTTGGGGTAAATTGTTCGAGAGAAAGTTTATCCCCTCTAAAGTCTAGATTATTCACTGATTTATAGCTATTCACTATTGATTGCAATCACCCATTTGTCTACCTTAGCCCATAATCTAATCATATCCCAAGAATCTATCTCTATACTTGCTATTTTTGTGTTTTTATTGTTGTAGTTGATAATTACAATCAAAACCCCCATGTTATTTGACACTTGTGTCACCCCAAACTTGAATCGTTCTTTTATTTGTAAATGTTTTTACCTATGATTGACTTGAACATATTCATGTTTTTCTATTGATTCTCAAATACGTACCACTCCCTGTGGGATTCAACCCCAACTCACTTAGTTGGGTTATATTACTAACTAATGATCATTGGCACTTAGTATTGGATGAAGTGTCCTGATACGTGAAATTAGGTCCCACCTACAGTTCGTGGATTGGACTACGGTATGTCCGGTCCCTCTGTGGTTCAAGTACTGAAATCAACTTTCTGATTAGAAACGACGGTCATGCAGGACGGTCCGTCATTCACTCTACGGGGCGTCGTTTGCCTCCACAGTTCCACACTTGGTCAGACTTCCTTGAACTCACATCCATGATCCTTCACCTACGGTCCGTCAATGGAACTACGGTCCGTGGTTTGGCTCCGTTGACTGCTACTACTGCCACTTCAGTTCTTTTTCTCTCTCAACCACTTCTGAACCAATTTCCTGCAAATATTACATAAAACCATTATATCTAATAACAAACAGCCTAAGACTGTAATACCTGAGAAATCAGACTTGGACTTTGCAGCAAAAATTAGCAAAATTTGGAGAACCACGACAGGGTTCACGGACCGTGAAATAAACCACGGTTCGTCAACCTGCTCGTGGTTCACACCCACCCAGAAGTGGTGGTCCACGGGACCCTTCACGGGCCATGGACTACCACTCGAGTCGTGGAAATGCTCAAGAAGGCTAGGCAGAAAGTACCCAAGCTCAGGCCTAAGACAAGGGAACCCACCATGGGTTGTGGTCTTGATGACGGGCCGTGGGAGGATCCATCGTCCTGAGCCAGCAGACCCCAGCCCAAGTGAAGAACCACGGTGGCCTTCACGATCTGTGGTCCTTCACACGGGTCGTGGTAGAGCTTGTGGATGGACTTACCCCCGAACCAGTAGCTCTGGCCAAAAACCACGACCCACTTGACAGGCCGTGGTCCAAACGATGGACCGTCAGTAGTGCTGTGGTCGGCCCTTGTCAGCTTTTAAGTTAGGGTCATTTTTTTCTTTTCCCCTATGCATTGAACATTTAAACTACGTCGTTTAATACTTAAACTACGTCGTTTAATACTTAAACTACATTGTTTTACTTAGTTTTAGTCTAATAACCTAGTCAGAACATAACCAAAATCGTCATTCACCAAAATTCGTCGAAATTAGAGCTAAAAAGGAGAGAAAAGTTGATAACCCTCTCAAGAACACGCAACAGGTTTGCTTTAAGTTCCAACCCTAAAATCAAAGGATTCCTCCGTAAATTTCGTCACTAGGTATGTGAGATTTCACTAGTGGGTTTATTTCATCCACTAGGTCCCTAGAACCTAGTCAGATTCTTCATTCTCTATATCTTGTGTAGACCTACGGTTTCTAAAACCTTGGAATGTTGTTGTGACTTAGCTGTGGTAGTATTCATAATCGAATTATCATGTTTTCTTGGAAAGTTGCTTAGTTCCTTGCATGAAACTCAGAATCCTAGTTGTGTAGATTCTCTTAGTTCATGAATTACACTTGCTAGGTCAGTTAAACAGATAAACATGCTCCAGTTTTTGAATGTTACATTGTCAGTTCTTAAATGTTGCATTTTCAGATTTGTATGTCAAAACATTGAGCTATCCAGTATTTCAGTTATGTTGTGTCATATACATTTCCAGTTGGGAGTAGGCTTAGCACCGAGTTGGACTAGGGTTAAGCATACCCTCATAGTCCCAGAACTACGTGCCCCCATAGGAATATAAGTCCCCTCTATTGGGCATCAGATTTAGTGATCACACCAGTTATGCCTTTATACCCCTGGCATGGTATATTGGGTCCTCTCAATGGGGTGTATACATCAGACTCCGCGTTTAGCTCACGTGGTTTTATGTCGGTTAATAGTAGCTCTCATAGTAAGACTCTAATGCATTTGACCAGGTTTTTAGTTTATACTTCAGTATGCAGTTTCAGCATGTTATGTTCATGATTAGTACTTGATCATTGCATTCAGATTATATTATTGCTCAGCTATATTTTGTTCAGCTATTATTTATATCCTGCATGCTCAGTACATTCCAAGTACTAACACATACTTTGCGCTACATCCTTTCATGATGTAGGTTCAGGTACTCAGCAACCAGATCACGCTTAGATCGATTCTCGATCTGTATTCAACAGCTTCAGTGGTGGAGTCCTCATATTTTGAGGACAACAAACATGCATTTTATCTTTAGTCTTTTATTCAGTTTTTAGTCTTGCTAGAGTTAGCTGGGGGCATGCCCTAGCAACTCTAGTCAGTTAGAGGCTTTTCAGACATAGTACTAGAATCAGCTTGACTTGTTAAGTTTATCTTTCAGTATTGTTAAATTCGTAGTATGTTTTATACTTCAGACTAGTTGGGTATTCCCCACTTTCAGTTATCAATTGATTTAGCTTCCGTATCAGTTCATGTTTTTAGTTAGATATCTTTCACTATGCTTATGATAAGTTAGCTTCAGGGTTAGCTTGGGGTCACTCGTGATCCTAGGTCCCGTGTTACGTCAAGGGGGTAGCCTCGGGGTGTGACAAAGACACACTCAAACTTTAAGTGAAATGCATCAAAAATACCGTAAACTGACGGTATATCAGCTACCGCCCTCATTGGAATTACATAGAAATGGCCATGCCTGCCTTTACCCTAGCCATCAGTCCTACCACCTGACATACCTCCCTAGGGACCATCTCGAATACCCTGTTCTCCACTACGATGGTCCTAACCCTAATCTCAACCTCTAGCTGGAGGTCCTGCTGGTAGAGTTGGTTGAGCTGCCTGTCCAGCTGGAGAAATCCTCCAATGCAAAGAGAATTATCTAGCCCAATGATCAAATTCACCACAATCAAAGCAACCCAGAGTTGATCTGCTCCAGGAGAACAGACACCACAAGAAGCACTAGCCTAGGATGACTCTACCTAGAGCCAACCTCACTCTTGTTGTACCGATCACCCTTTAAACTTTGCAATGAGGCCTGAACAGGATGAGAGCGATGTTTTGTCCTATCTTTTGCATCTCTGGCTTTGGAATGGGACTCGTTGTAACTAACCTCATATGTAGCTCTCTTGTTGTTGCCCTCTTGTGCCTCACGACAGAGCTTCTTAATAGTACAGGTATGTTCAACAACATCTAAAAAGGAGTGACCCACGGAGATCATAGATCTAATCTCAATCGGCAACTGAAGCCTCAACCCACGAGCAAAACATCGAACTCTCTCCTCCTTAGTAGGAAGAATCACGGTAGCTTGACATGAGAGCTCATGATACTTCACCTCGTACTCAGACATGATCATAGAGCCCTGCTCTAACCTAGAGAATAGATATAAGAAATGATCTGAAATGTTGTAGGGGATGACCTGGCCAAGAAGGCCTTAGAAAACTCAGCCCAAGTGACCGCAAGAGACCGAACTGGCCTGGTCTCAATAAAGGAATGCCACCATGGTGTGGCTGGCCCATCCAACTAATACACAGTGAAATCAGCTCCTCTTGACCTCACTAGACCCAAAGTATGCAGCCGCTCATAACAAGTAGTCTAAAACTTATGGGCATCCTTACCTACATCCCCAAAAAACCTCAGAGGCTAAAGTCTCAAGAACACTCCAAGCATCTTCTGCTTCTCTAGTGGCATAACTCCGTCCTCAAACACGGGTGGCACCCAGGTGGTGCCTGGGTCCGAGGTGCCTCTATTGAAGGTTGATCTTACTGACCTTCTATAGGTGCTGGTGCTGTAGCTGAGGCCTATTGCATGCCCCTTAGTACATTCATAAGTTTAGCAATGACTTCCTGAAGATCTGGAGACATAGTCGGTCTGTGTGGTGGCTGAGCTAGTCCCGGCCGCACCAGTTTCTCTGAAATAATGGCTGCCATAAGGTTCGCCACAAGATTTGTACCCCTCTCTCTATGTATGGGTGGTGATGAACCCCTACTTGGATAAGGAGGTCGACCCCTACCCTGAGCCACCGCGCACCGCATACTAGCCATCCTACGAAAAGAGTGAAATAAGTGAGATGTCAAGAAACCAATAACACACACTACACGAAAGCGATATAAAAAGAGAGGAATTCCTAACGACTCCCTGTAGCCTCCCAAAGATAGGTCACTAACGTCTCCACACCGATTTGTGGGACTCTACTATGTATTATTAGCTCTGTAAAAGCGAGACCGGTGAACTTGATTGCTCTAATACCAACTTGTCACAACCTAACATCTCGAGTGATTGCACCTACTATAACCACCAGTAGGTAAGTCAATTTATACCCAAAATGGAAAGTAATAAGTACAAGGGTAGAATTAACTAGAAAAATAATATTAACAATGAAAAGAGATATAAACGAAGCTAACAAAAAACTATATACAATAGGAAACAACCCAGAACCTTGAAGTCACGAGCATGGAGTTTTCTAATATGAACAAAATACAAATCCCAAAAAAGGACCATAATGAGTCGTCTCAAAGGCAAAAGACTAGCTAACATATATAAAGAAGGAGACAGACTCATCCAAGATACCAAGTGCTCGTCCTCATCTCCGATGTCCACAAACTACAAAAGATGGCACAAATGATCACCATTGGTACTGGTACTAGGACCTACATCATGAAAAGATACAAAGTGCACCATAAGTTCCAAAGCGAAGGTACTTTGTAGACATTATAGGCCGATTGAGCAAGAAAGGTAAAAACAATCTGAAAAGAGAGAATCAAGACATAACAAAGGTCAAAGCAGATATAAAAGGAAGCACATGAGAATACTGAAAATACAGCTAAACTAAACCTAGCTAGATCCCATAAGTTCAGAAGATACACTCATGCTCAAGTTTAAATAAAAACCCGAATAAATCCCCATAAGCCCGACAGGTGCACATAATAGCTAAGATCACAAGAATGAAGAACTGAGGAAGTCAGTCGAGCTCTTAGCCTAGTAACCACGTAACCAAGAATCAGTCAACTCTCAACCCAGCTAGCAAGAGTGACAATCAATCTAGGCCGCCCAGCCAGAAAGTTAACTCTAGGGGTGTAAGCCACCTAGCTAGCAAAACTGACTCGAGGACGTGTCGACTTCGTAAAGGATCTCAGATATCAAGGTCGCCTAGCTAGTCCACTAGCCTCCCAGCTAGCAAGAGTGACCCGAGGGTATGTCGATTCTGAATAGGATATAAAGTAGGCTCCAAGCCACCGTGGATTGACGTCCAATCCCAAAAAAAGATCACAAAAAGGCTCCAAGCCTTAACTACACCAATCCCGAGAAAGCGCAAAACCTTTGGTAACGCATCTAAGCCATAGTAATAAGAAAAGAAGACATAAAAGGCTAACAAGTTGCACAAATGCCTAAACTAAGGCTCATACTATCAAATCCAAGTCTGTTATTCCACTCTACAAGGACCTAGTCTGAAACGACGTCAGAGACATAATAAAGCTACTGGCATGTAGTTTAAGGCAATACAAGTTATCCTAGGCTAAGGCCGAACATGCTTTATAAAACAAGTAATAACACGAGTAATTCATAGTAGCATGCAATAACACATATAACCCCAACTAGCATGGTACTACCCTCGAAACAATGTCGATCAACCCTAAAACATGGTTTATAAGAAGAAGAGTAGGAATAACTAGGTACCTACCCTAATTCACACTAATCATGATGAATTCACACAACCGTGCTCAATCTAACTAGAAAGGAAGTTTTAGTCTACCTGTAAGCCAACTACGTGCTCTAAATCACAAGGCTTTTCCTTTCTGAATGGCTCCCGAACGCTGCCACGCTATCAAAAATAGGATCACAACGTCAGTACGGTTATTAAGACACCAAAATCACATAAAATAGAAATGAAACAATTTTGGAGTCAAATGGGAATTGTGGAACCCATGCTAGAAATTTTGGAATTGACTCCGACAAAAGTTCCTAAACTATACCTCGACCTTGTGTTCCAAAATTGAACGCAATCTGAGGCCTAAATCAACCAACACAACAACATGCACAATTAATCAAGAACCCAAGCTAAGGCAGCCCAAACACACCCAAATTAACCTCAAATAGAGGTTCTTCAGCAGCTCTCGATCACCAACCCACATTTTTATGCTCTCAATGGTAACACAAAACTTTGAATCGCTCAAATCGGATATCGAAAGAGGGAAAAAAATGCTAATTCAAATTAAGAAATGCGGCTGCCTTCGCGTCCATGTCTTATTTAAATATTGTACCCAACTATTCATAACGAACGCGACAAGCCTCCATGAACGCAGCAAGGGCCCCGTGAATGCGACCAGGGGCAAACCATATCCCCTTGTTCGCAGGTAGGGGTCCCATGAACGGCACCTCTACGATCGCGGCCAAGCTCTACGAACATGACCCTCGGGCCAATTGTCCTCCGCGATTACTACCAAGAGCCTGCGAAGACCAAATAAGTCTGCACCAGCTGAGGCATATTAGCTGGTTTGGCAAGTTCTGAAATCTCTAACAGGGTGTTCCGAATTCGTTTGGAACCTGGGCATGCAAATGAGATATGCGACCCTAGCAAATTTGATATTCTAGACTCAATAGAGCATCCAAAATTCCCATATGAGATCATCTCGGCAAAAAGTGGGTCCCATACTAAAACTCTATTTAAGCCAAAATCCACAAGGAGGCTTGGAATTAGCCCGGAAGCCTCGGGATCCAATGAATGGTCATTCTAGACTAAATTCAACATTTTAGAGTTAACTGTGCTGACGGAACTCTCATCTGGACTTATTTACTTAGAATGTTCATTAAAGTCAAAATTAGGCCTTAATAGCACAGACGCACACCAAAAAACCGGGAGTCATGCTGACTATGTAACTACCCTAAAATGACCCTTCTGGAGCTGATGGAATTGTCAGGATTGGATCATGAGGTCATCTTCTTAAACTTTTGATCAAAACTAACCGTTCAAGGTTCAAAAGCTCCAAAATAATAAAACTAAATGAACAACCAAGTTATCGAACTTTCATTCCCAGTAAGTCATAAATGACTTAGGGTCGCTACAGGAAAGCTCTAAATGAAGAACAAGAGGCATTAAAACATAAATGACCTGGAGGTCATTACAACACTTCATGTATCAAGGGCAATAGAAGATAGTCTTCAACTGATTATTTTGTTGCCTGAATAAAACTAATTGGTATTTTATTATATAAATTTCTACCTTTTAAATATACAATCTATATTTATCTACCGATATATATTATAATTGTGATCTAAAACATGTAGATATGGCATAATATTTTGGCCAAGATTTCATCTCTTTTATGGATTCTTTCACTTTTTTCATTCAATTCATTCTAATTTAGATGATATAACATATTTATTTAGACAATTTTCTCTCTCTTTAATCCATAGGATTGAATAGACTATAAGGGGGATGATGTCACAACCAGAAAAATCGAGTCATGATGACACATATTATAACAAACTAGTAAATAAGTCAACTCGAAGCTCAAAATGAATAGCATCACGCATACGAGATTGAAACAACCAAAAACATGAAATGTAGAATATAATTTAAAGAAACAACGAAAGATAAGAATAGAAACTGACATATATATCCAACTAAACGAGATCCAATCTCAAAACCTGGTAGCCATATATATATACCATAAAAGAGTACACGCCCCCAAAAATAGACCAAAATATATCAGTCTACATTGGAGATGAGTCATCTGAAGCAATGTCCAAGCAGTTCTAAGGCCTATCGGTGCCAAAACATGAGTCTAAGGCAATCACTAGCCTACACCCGGTCTAAGGCATTTAAAAAGCTTCCAAAAATCACAAACAAGTACATACGAAGACCGCAAGGTAGGTTATGATCACAAAATACAAAGTAAACATGTTATCGCTTCCTAAAAAACCCAAACAACCACATATGTCATGTTTTCTAACCAATGAACAAGAATACTACCCATAAATACAATATCAATCAATAGATAACATGAGGCATAAAGAAATCAAGACAACTAGATAGGCATGTTCTTTATTACCCGAAAGGCTCCTAAACCATAAATTCTAATAACCAAACATAAAGCAACGTAGAAACCCATCCCAATGCTAGTTAATTAGCATGAATTCAAAGTTCAATCTAAAATCATAACACGTAACCTACCTCATAAGCCAATCCCATGAGCTCTCAAATCATGATTCTGGAGCTTTGCCTATCCAAAAGGCCTCTGATCATTGCTATGCTATCAAAAACAAAATCACAATGTCAAAACATTTTGACACCAAACACACAATAATTGGAGACAGATACAAAATCAAGTCACAAAAGAACTGTGAGACCTGCGATGGGAATCTCGAAATTAACTCTGTCAAAATCTCCCAAACAACTTACCAAAGCTTGTGCCAAAATGGGATATAGTTTAAGGCTCAGAATGGCAGATTTCAGCAACATGCAACAATTTACATTAAAATACCAATTAAGAGGCTAGGCAGACCCTTTGAGACGATAATTACCTCAACATGATGCTCTCCACACCTCCCTAAACACTCCCATACATATCCATGCACTATATAGACCAAATGAAACAAGAATAACTCAATGTATAGCTCATGAAACTCAACTTGGAACTTTTGAAATAAGAGTTGTATCGCGCTTTGGTCTTAATTAAAAGACTAGACAATTACTCATCGCAACCAGAGACCCCTAGGTCGCAATCATGGCCCCTAGATAAAAGGTCCTACACGATTGCAGAGGTCAAACCTCATGATCACGGTGACAAAAAATGGTCAACCCCCAGAGCTACTAGTCTTAATCGCAGCCAAGGCCCACATGATTGCGATGGTCAAATGCGGTGCCTTTAGCGATCGTGGAGGCTTTATCTCAACAGCGATGAAAGATGCCACATGCGCTAGATATTGGTGCATCAGTTAAAACACCCGAGTTTGAAAATCTCTAACGGAGTGCTCAGAATTTATTCAAAACCCTATGCACGCAATTGAGATATGCTACCCCATAAAATTCATCATTCTAGACTGAACGAAGATTTCAAAACTTCCAACAAAATTTGTCTCAATGAAAAGTAGATCCCACATCCAAGCTCCATATTAAGCCAAATTCCACGAGAAGGAATTAGATGAGTCCGGAAGTCTTAGGATCCACACACAAGGTCCTTCTATGTCAAACTCAATGTTCCAAAGCTAATGAAACTATCATAATTACATTATGAAACCTTCTTTCTGAACATATGGTTGAAGTCAACCATTCAAGTTTCAAAAGCTCCAAAACACCAGAAACCTGCACAGAATCCAAACGAACAACTAGGTGACCGAACTGTCACTCCTAGTAAGTCACAAGTGATGGTTGTCGATTAGAAAAACTCCCCATTCATCTCTCATTCTTCCATTGAGTATCGGAGAAATCTAAATGAGATGAGCAAATTATAGCTTTGTGTTCAAGTATAAAGAGTTCACAAAGAGTGTAGGTAAAATAGTTCATTTAATAGTACAACTAACCTAACATCACAACAAGTAAAAGTAACATGGGGTTTGAGTGTGTGGTTTTGAATATTGGTGAGTATTTGGCGTTATGATTTGCTGAATCATGTTGTCTTAGATAGTTCACAATTCAAATCAACTCTATGACTTAAAAAGGGTGAATCCCTCAACAATTGTGAATGAAGAAGTTAATAATACTATTCCTATAATTTAGCCCAATTTGACTCAAAACTCAAAAACGGCTTCCAATATTTATCCTAATTTATATATAAAAAAGAACTTTAACTAAATTGTTCCTTCTCTATTTTGGGAGACAACACCATTTTTCTTTGTAAAGTTCACTTTCATATAATATAGTTAATACCTCAACCTCACATGATATACAATTCATTTTAATTCCTTAACAACATAACATTTCCACAAATTCGAAAGAAAATTCAAGGAATTAACAAATCCATTTTTTAAAAAGCATAGCTTTGGAACCCTGCAAATCCAAATTACCTCCTCAAGCAAGATCATTTTGTGTGAAAGGCAAGAAAAACTCCAATAACAAAAAAAAAACCCCTTTTCATAAACTCGACACTTGGACAGGATATTGAACCCTTAACATAAGAAATGCTTACTTTTTCTTTCGTATGATTGACTAAAAATATCGTTCTTCTTAGAAAATTAATTAGATCCAAATTCTACCTGCAAAAAAAATTGAGAATAAATTATCGAATAGAGAAAACAAAGAGAAATGCAAACATTAATAACTAGATCCAAATCTAGAACAGAGAAATAATATGCTAATTAGCTGAAATTTCCATCAAAATTGTGAAACTTTGGTAATTGATGTTGATGAAGTAATGAGCAGAGATACAAAACTAAAATAACAACCGTAAAGAAATCCCATGAAGAAATTAATGTTGTTCATCGAGAAGTGAGAAGATATAAAGATGGCATTTATGTTAGTTAACAGGTGGAGCAATATTAATGCACACAAATAACTTTAGCCTGTTAAATTGCCACATATCATGATATGAAACCAGGATTCATAAGCTAGACGTGGAGACACATATATTTTAGCCATATTGGCTTGGCAGAGTGAAATGACTAAAAGACCATGACTTTGTTATTTAAAGACAAAAAATTAATATGTCGAAATTAGCCTTTTCTATAATAGTAGTAAAGTAAAGTAACAAAAAAGTAACATGTCGAAACTAGCCTTTTCTATAATAGTAGTAATAATATGAGATATATTTTGAATTTTGCTTAAGAATGCATTATTTTTTATTTGCTTATTATTAAATTTGTTGAGCTATGTTTTCTTTTCCTATATTTGGTGATGACTTTGAAAATATAATTAATAATATTATGGTTGAAGATTATTAAAAAAAATTGACCAAATATTAAAGTTTAATTTATAATTATAAGAATTCGAATAATAGTTATATATAGCCATATTTTAATTTTATTTTAAAGCAAAACAAGAGCAAATTCACTAGTATGACATGATTGCTAAATCAACTTAGCTCTAATTGATTGTAGTATATATTTTTAAAAAAGAGGTTGAAAATGAAATATTTAGGACAATAAAACTGTAGGGACGTGCATTGATCAGTTTGGTTTGATCTTATGTATTATCGATTTTCGGTTTTTAAATACACTAAATCAATAACCAAACAAATAATATATATTTTTATCGATTTTTGGTTTTAAACCGTTTAGTTTTCGATTTAACCAATAAAAATGTTTATAAAATAAATATATGATTTTTCTAACAAATTTGACGTGACAAGACAATAATGTTACTTTATAAATGCTTAGAAACAATAATAACTTACATGAAAAGAACTATATAAGTGTACCACAAAGAGAAATTAAGAGGAATATGGTTACTACTTTAGATTTTGACGTTTTGTATAATGTGAAGTGTGAAGTGATGGCTAAAGACAAAGATAATAACTAGTAAGATATTGAGATTAATATTTAATATTTATGTATAAAGTAGAAGTAGTAAATTAGAGAAAATGACATAAATAGTCCCCTAACTATAGGAATAAGTCTAAAATGGTCTCTTAATTATATACTTAACGGATTTAGTCCTTCAATTATTCAAAAACTTATCAAACTTTGGTCCCTTAACTATACACTTACCGGTTTTAGTCTTTTAACTATAAACTTACCGATTTTAGTCCTTTAAGTATTCAAAAACTTATCAGATTTGGTCTTTGTCCATTTTTTTAATACAAATAGCTTAGGTTTATAATAACGGATTTCATGCCTCCAGAAATTAAATCTTTTAGCAATTTTTTCTGTTTGTTCTCTCTTTCCGCTACTTTTTCTTCAAATTAACCTTATGTGAAGAACCTTAACCTCAACGATTTAAAATAAAATTCACGAGGAAAGAAAATATAAGTCATAATTTTATTCAACGGAGGATAAAATGAAGCATATTTATTGCTACTAATGACTTGAATATGCTAAACTTTATTATAAAACGAAAAAAATGATCACCCGTTGAATCCAAAGTTTGTACTCCAACGACTTCATTGAACGGAATTTGTTTAATTTTTCAGAAATTGAAATTTATAAAATGGTAAATTTGTAATTTTTTAAATCTTTTTTAAATAGATCAATTTTATTATTCTATTCATTTAATTTTACGTAAATTTTTTTGAGTAAATTAAATAAAATCCGCACTGATTAGCAAATTCAAGTGCGGATTCAAGTCATTAACAACAATTATATGCTTAATTTTATCCTCCATTGAATAAATTAGGATTTATATCTTCTTTCCTCATTAATTTTATTTTGAATCGTTGATGTTATTGTTCTTTTCATAAGAGTAGTTTGAAGAAAAAGGGGGGGGGGGGGGGGGATAGAGAAACAACTTAAAAAATGGGTTAAAGATTTAACTTCACGAATATTTCCGTTAATATAAACCCAATCTATTTGTATTAATAAATAGACAAAGACCAAACCTGATAAGTTTTTGAATACTTAAGGGACTAAAACCGGTAAGTGTATAGTTAAGGGACTAAAACCAGTAAGTGTATAGTTAAGGGACTAAAGCTGATAAATTTTTGAATAGTTAAAGGACTAAATTTGTTAATTGTATAGTTAAGGGACCATTTTAGACCTACTCCTATAGTTAAGGGACTATTTATGCCATTTTCTCTAGTAAATTACTACAGTCTTGATGGATTATCGTTTACCAACTAATCTAATACTATTAAAAACCAAAACTAAAGCGATAATCCAATTAAACCAATTAATAGAACCCAGGAAAAATTAGCAAACTAGTCACAATCTCTAACATAATTATTAAAAGCATATACACTTTTAAAATAATTATTAAAAATGTCAATATTTTAGAAAATAAATTGTATCCTAATATAATTAATTTTCTTTCCTTTTATTTCTCAAATCAGGCCACATTGGACCATTTTTTACTCCACTATCCGGTAAAAAATTAAAAAAAAATACCTCAATTACCCACTTACCCCTCTTTCTAGGTTTTACCCCAAATCACTCCTTTCTCTCTGTTCCCTTTTTCACCATTGTTATCCCATTTCCTTGTTCAAGAAAATCAACTCTTCGAATTTCCTACACTTGTTCAAGAAATCTCACAATTAATTCAAAAGATTTTTCACCCATTGATAAAGGTAAATTCGAGTCAACAAGTATTTTGTGAGATTTCTTGTGATTTTGTTTCATATTTGTAGTCATTCCAATAGGTATGCCAACGGATTTGTATTTCTTAAGCATAGATATATCTTTTTTTTTTAAGAATATTGTATCCTTCCTCAACATATTGTATTATTTCCACTATGTATGCTATTTTTTTTCCAGAATCTTATATCCTTATTTCTTTCACAATCAATTTGTACTTATTTTAGAATATTGTATCATTCTCAACAGATTGCATTATTTCCACCATGTATGCTATTTTTTTTTCTAGAATCTTGTTTTCTTTCATAAATCATATTCGTAGGTAATAATTAAATTATATTGATACAATCAGTAATATTTTTGTAATACAAATAAAAGAACACATATATTTGACAATCATGTATGTTCCACTTCTTGATGTTCTTAATTTCACCATCCATTTTTAAGATCTTGATAAGGGAGAAAAATGGAGATTGGAACTCTTGATCCAATCAAATCACAAAGATAATTTGTTTGAAATTGTAATTGATGAGAATTTTAAGTGATATGTTCATTTTTAAAAAATAGTATTGTAACACCCCATATTCTACGTGTACTAGTTCTATTTATTACGCTTAAAAATTTCTTTGTGGTATAGTTATGGACTCGGTTTTCTATGCAACTAGTGACAATAGAATAGATTTAAAGTGAACTGTCCGTAGATTTTAATGTGACCCGATTAAGTTGGAAGTCGATGGAAGTATTTAAACTTGAGATCATAAGTTGGTATTTGAGTCTAAAGTTTAAAGTGACATAGTGTATATAAGTTTTAAGTTAAGCTAAAGGTATTAAGGTATAGAAATGGAATAAAATATTGAGGTGCTTGCTTGACTTCACTAAGCTAGTAGATGACAAGTAGGTGCATCACCTACTTTGACTTATTGACCATCCCAAAGGACCAAGTGGGTGCATCAGCTACTAGGACTTTTTTGACCATGTTATTGGGCCAAGTACACTACACCTACTTGCATTAATCTGGCCCAGGTTGAATAGAAGAATAAGGGGAAAATGGACAGCCTAGGCACAATCTTTCCAAGCCCATAAGAAATAATTTGAATGGAAAAGTAGGTGCATCACCTACTTAAATGTGTGGCCTAAATTAAAGACACATGTTTGGCTGCAAAAGAAGTACAAGAAAGGTGGAAAAAGGCCCAATGTTCTTAAATCCAAAAAGGCCCAAGTAAAAACTCCAAGTAGGTGGGTCACCTACTTGAAAAATTATGGCCCACAAGGAGTGAGAAAGTCGGCCAAAGCAGGTCCCTTTTAAAGGGATTGATATCAGCTTTTTCCAACCATTTTTACTTTGCCAAAAATCTGATTTCTAGAGCTTTCTCTCTTCTCTCTCTTAGCTTCAAACAACAACCATTAAATACCATTAGGGTTCTTGAATATTAAGGAGTTCAAGCTATTGGAAGGTATAATTTATGACAAGTTAAGGAGGACAACCTTTACCTTGAAGAATCCAACTCTTAGCAAGTGGTAGTTCTGTCCAGCAAGGTAAGCTACTACAATTTTCTCCCTCTTGTGCTTGATTTAATTAGGACACTTGGTATGTGTTAGTGAGTTGGAAATTGTTACTTTTACATGGTGTAATATTGGGGAGGATGTTCTGGTGATTAGTGCATGTTGGGACAGCCATGGAGGGGAGTCCTCTTTTAACTTCAGTCATGAGCTTGTTTGAGCACCTTAAAAGTAATGTTAATCTTCAAGTGTTGGTGATCAGAAACCATGATTCATATTTCTTCTGTTACATTATTATGTTTAAGGATTGTTTTTTATATGTTATGATAAGGGATGTGACTGGATATGCGGGGAAGTTATGGAGACGTTAAAGGACTTAAATATTGTAGGGAGGTTTGGGGAGGACCTGATATGAAGGTTGTACAGTATATAGACGCGATTTAAGGGAAAGGGAAGAAAAGAAAACATTGACTAGATAAATTGCCTGCTTACTGATTGGTTACTATTTTGGTGAGATCATGTAGCTCAAATTGATTGATTAGCTACTAATACTAGTCTTACAACTTATTTTATTGTAGATTAGCAATCTGAAGAGAAGGAGCTTAAGTCATACTTTTGAATTGTATAGTTAGGTATGTAAGGCTATTTGATTTCCTATTTCTTTGGCATGAATCCAACACTTGCATTACAAAAAAGTAAGCTTTATAAGTGCCCTTGGTAGTGACTGATCCATAGTTGCAGTTCCTACTCCCTAGAGCATTAAAGTGAGTACTCTAATATGACTTTGTTACTAAATGTATGTGCTTACTCTACCAAGTATTAGCATGCAAGGTTTAAACTTGTTTCACCGTCAAAGTACCCTTGGCAGGTATTTCCCTTATATAAATCAAAATGATCCTAGATTACACATGGTACATATGTTTGTATATTGGATATACAATTTGCCCATATCATGCCAACTTGCTTCAATTATCTATATATATGTCATTTTGTCACATGTTCATATGTTACCTTTATTGGTTATTACTCCCATTGTGTTAGACTATAATGTTACCTCACAAGATTCATACTTGCTCTGTTGTACATTTTATATGTGCTTACTTGGAATATGTATCCGTCCTTAAGTTGAATCTGCCCACGTTCTCCCTTGGTTCCACTTTCATGTATACCTTGTATTTGATATTAGTTAGTGAGTCTACCATATAGAGTTCAAATCTCTTGGCTGAATGTTAAATGTCTTCACTTGATATGTACTTCAATTTGAGATGTCAAAATGTTTAACTGAGTCATATGCTCTTAAGTATTACATGTTTATGTCACATTTGCTTCCCATGTCATTGTTATTCTCATAAGTCCATATTCATATGTCTTCTACTACTGGTCCATAGTTCCAAATCTCAACAATGATTATGACCACCAAAACAACAATCTCAAAAGAGATAATGCTCATCAAAAGAACAATCTCAAAAGAGTTATGATTATCCAAAGAACAATCTCGAAAGAGTTATGAACATCAAAACAATAATCTCAAAGATAAAGAATTTAAGTGAAGCTATCTGTATAATTATGGGTGGTAGCCCAGGGGCAAATGCCTAGCATGGGTCGATCCCAATTGGTATAGAAGGGTGGCAGCTCAGCGGCGAAAGCCTAGCATGGGCCGATCCCAATTGGTATAAGAGGATGGCAGCTAGGGGAGAAAGCCTAGCATGGGTAGATCCCAATTTGTGGAATTATATGGACAGCATCCCAGGGTTGAAATGTCTAGCATAGGTCATCCTCTTCTACCGTTGATCAGCTAGTCATTTGTATCATATGTCTTATAAATATTATAATACAAAGAAAAGTAAAGAAAAGAATGTAACATACATGATTCCATAAGTATAAGCAAAGGTGGTCTCTAATCCTTATCTATTGCTATTTGGTTTTACTTGAGCTCTCATTTTACATATGGTTGTATTATGCCTTACATATTCAGTACATTCTTTCGTACTGACGTCCCTTATTGGGGATTTTGCATTTCATGCTGCAGGTACAGGTACTCAACTAGTAGATCTCCCCAATAGAAGCACATGATACTCAGCGGTTGTTGGTGAGCTCCAGGTTGATTTGGGGCTTTTCCGAGTCTTTACTATGCATATTTCATAGTGGTACAGTCATGGATTCCAGTAGAGGCTTTGTAGACATTGTAAAGCTATCATCTGTATTCATAGTTTCACTTGTCACATGTATCAGTTCAGCTAGTCAATATGTGTTGTATATGAAGCTTCTCATTAGTAAATCTATCTACATATTAGTTTACTTTCTAATCATAGGTCACTTGTAAATCATGTGTTCATATGGTACTTGTCTGCCTTACCTAGGGTTTGGGTGTGACAAAAGTGGTATCAGAGCAGTTCGTCCTAGGGAGTCTACAAAGTCGTGTCTAGTAGAGTCTTATTTATGAATGTGTTGCGCTCCACATTTATTGTAACGACCCGAGAGCACCCCCTTGTCATTATCGGCTTATTCGACCTCTCAAAGGTCTTATACAAGCCCTTAGCATTCGTCATAGCATTTATTATAGAAAAATTTAAAACTTTTTCATAATATAACACAAGACATAAAAGTCACCTCATTAAACCTTTAATACAAAAATTGGAGTACTACGTCTCAAGGTAGCCATCTTAAAACATAACTACAACACAAGAGAGACACAACCTTTCCAATACAAAAGAAACTACTATCTAGTACATAGAACTTAAGGAAGCTCTTTAACATAAAGGTCCTTGAATCTTTAAGGACACACCCGAACTTGGTAATATTAAGCCAAGCTCATCACTTCTAGGAAAGAACCTTTAGCCACCACCACCTACACTTGGTGTAAAAGATGAAGAAGAATGGTGTTAGTACAAGAGTGCACTAAGTATGATAACCATGCAAAACATGCGTTTAAAAAGACATTTAGTTGGAAACTATGCATCATGCCTTTTTAGAGAAACTTCAAGAACATTTAGTACATAGGCATAATATAAACCACATACATCATCATACACACGGAAACCATTCATAATAGCACATAGAGCCACTTATAACATTTTAGGCACATTCAATGCACACAATACATTACCTTCCTCTTTATCTTAACTCCTTTCCTCAAGCAACCCTTAGGGAATACTTGGTGCAATGTATTGCCTTAAGGTTACCAAAGGTAAACTTACATATAACCTTCATCAATCCAACCACATATATTCATAGAGTGATAAGTACACCATAAGACATAGTCTTCACATAGGAACCATCACCTAAGACAACCCCCAAGTCACACTAGTGCAATGTGCAAGTAGCATCCCATAATACTACTCACACCAAGTGTTCCTAGGAAGCCACCATAGACTAGGCACATCATATTCAACAAGTCATAACATCTTCATTTAACATTAGACATAAGACCAACATACTTCATAATATCATATAAGGGCTCATTCCTTTACTACATCATTAGTCATAACCCATTTAGTTCATATCATAGGTAAATCACCCTCACAACCCCTTCACAAGCTCACTTGTGCAATGCACACATGGAGTCCCATACCCCCACATATACTAAGCAAACCCATTAAAAAGTCATAAGTGTAATTCACATGCATAATCATACTTCATGTCTTGACATAAGTAAAG
Source organism: Solanum verrucosum (assembly GCF_900185275.1). Lineage (NCBI taxonomy): Eukaryota > Viridiplantae > Streptophyta > Magnoliopsida > Solanales > Solanaceae > Solanum > Solanum verrucosum. Next base: position 289,015 of record NW_026020202.1, on the reverse strand, counting down.
TCAACCTTAACATGCTTTCATATTAACATACATAGACCATAGTCTTCATTACATAAAGAGCCTAATCATAACCTCCCTTAGAGTACACTTGTGCAATGCATAAGTAGGGTCCATAGTCCTACCTATACTAAGTAACCCTTCAAGAAATCATGACTAGAGTTCATTTTCTTATCTTAGTTCATTTCTTAACTTTCGAGAGACATTGCCATAACCGACATAGACCATGTGAGCTACATGGAATCCGGTGTTCTACTCCCACACCGAAAAGAGAGGGTATTACTTGCCAAAGTAGGACCTACATACATAATAGCTATCTAGTGGATCCACTAAGCTAATACCTACAGGGGCACGTAGTTATGGAACAAGGAGATTGCTACTAAAAAACCTTGACTTACTAAGCGTGGAGGTTTCCATCTCATGAGACAACATCTATGCTGGGAACCCGGACTTGCTAAACGTGAAGCCCCCACTCTCATTTTTCATGTTCACTCGATGCTAAGATCCAACTCCCTTTTTAAACATCTTTAAGCCTTTATTTAACATTAGTTCATAAAGTAGGCTTTAGGGACTTAATCCCTCATATCATATAGCTCAAAGGTTTCTAAGATGAGAATGACCTTTCATTGTAGAACCTACATTATGTGAGAATGACCTTTCACATAATCATACCATATTCATAACATAGTCTAGTTTAGAGTACAATTGAGGAAACCTTTCAAGAGACTCACTTTCACTAGATTATGATAAACCTTATTCATTCATTCATGTGTGTGTACATATAAGAGAAAGCCTTTCACATAAACACCTTTATACAACACATATTCATACCTTGCTAATCATACACTTTGCATGCATAATAAGATATAAGGGTGCATATAAGAGTTCACTTTTCAATAGACACCATAACACACCATATTCATATCTATACATGTAGAGTGTGTGTGTACATATGTGAGAAAGCCTTTCACATAAACACTTTTATACAACTCATATTCATACCTTGATAATCATACACTTTGTATGCATAATAAGATGTAAGGGTACATATAAGAGTTCACTTTTCAATTGACACCATAACACATCATATTCATAGCTACACATGTAGAATGTGTGTGTGCGCGCATATTGGTCCTTATAGTGACATATTAGCAACAACATTGATATTGAGTGTTCTTCCCTTAAAGGGATCACAACACATTCACGATGTCCCCAATTCATGAGCAATTCACATATAAAGACCTTAGGGATTCTATACCACACACACTTCATCATAGGAGACAAGGACACATTCAACATTGAATAGGTACTCCTAACATGTATATGATCAAACATTCATATAGGGGTCATATAGGTAGGGGTCATTCCACAATAGTACCTAACATAATCAATCATGTAGACCATACCTTATCCCTAACATTATCATTCACATTATACTCCTCATTATCAGCACACTTTAAACATCATGCTAGCATTGTGGATTTCATACATAACCTTCATAGCATAAGTTCATAAACATATGCATCATATCATCAATTCACTTCACATATATTGCCTTCAAGGCCATTCTCTCAACATGCATAGATAGAAAAGAAGTGAACACCTCCACAATAAGTGGATCAAACCATACAACATCAATTCTCATAGTATAAACTAGAAGTTAGGTCAACTTACCAATTCTCCAAGCCATGATCAACATGGATCAATCCTCAACAATTCATAATCAATTGACATAGGTAGCAATAGGAATCAACAATGTAATTCAATATCATAAACATAGTTTAAGTACAATTCCATAAACGAAGGGATCAACCCATAACTTTGCCAATAAGGCCATAATCCTCAACTCATCAATATACTAACAATTCAACATGAATAAGTATATATAATCATAAGAAACATCAATAAAATCTAATCTAAACATAATTTCACCAATAGAGATCATATTCACAAAGACCTACATCATAGGCCAATTTTAAAAGAATTTGGGGATCATGGGTTCTACAAGAATTCCTTTGAAAATTGTCTTAAAAACATTAATTCCACATTAATTCATCAGTAGAATGATTTAGAAAATTGTTTGACAAGGAACCCATGTTTAGATTGAAAATTGGGAATTTTGGTCTTTGAATCACTTTTGAAAAACTTTGATAGAACTCCTTGAATGAGAGGTTATTCAAGAATCAAGAGTCACCATACCTTAATTATTGAAGACCCTTGAAATTGAAGAAGAAATCAGTTGAAAACCCATCTTCTAGTTTGAGCTTCATCAAGGTCTTCAATGGAGTTTTTAAGAGAATCTATTTTGAGAGGGAAGGGTCAATTTGAAGAATGGGGTCTAATTTTAGGTTTTGGGATTTTAACCAACTTAAGAAACCCTAAAATAGGTAGAATAACCGTTTATAATAATTACCCAAACTACCCCTCACTTATTTGGACCTTTCAAACAAGTCAAACTTGAGTTTTATTTTTGCAGATTTCGTCGGGAAACAAGTTCGCGACGCGGAGGTGTTCCCACAAGTTTTCTGGAAAATAAATTTGAGACAGTAGAGTCCACGACATGTTCGCGACGCGGACCAAACTTTTGGCCCTTGGTGGAGCTAGTCCGCGACTCGGACATGCTCCCTCCAAACACAACTTCAAGCTGCCTTGGCAGCTTGCTTGGCAAAGGTTGGGGTCCTCCTCGGGGTCCCTTAGGGTGGCCCCCGGTCGTATTCGAATGTTTTGACCCTAAAAACATTTATTAAGACACTAGGGTCACGTCCACTGATTTTAGACTTCAAACAACACATAAAAACATGAACAACATACTAGAACACACCAACACGTAAAAGACTAGTTTCTGAACGTCTTGGTCGTCCCATGACGTTTGACTTCCAAACTCTTTAAAACTGACTTAAAAGGCTATTCTTCATTATTTTGACAAATTATTAATGCATAAAACCCATGTGAGGATCTACTTTATCCTACTTCATTTTGAGGGTTATTACATTTATAATTAGGGGGCTGCTTGGACATTTAGGAAATGTTACCATCTTTCATAATCCAGATCATGCAATAGAGCAAAGTTAAGAAGTCAGTTTCCACTTATACCTGATCAGGTTAATTAAATTAGGTTTACGATGGTTAAGGTTAACGATAGCTAAAATTTCAACATGCAACCTACAGAAAAAGATTTGAAGTTATGAATATTTAGACTACATTGAGCTCATTTTATTCGACCTTCCCACTCCACAAGGTATGTAAAGACTTTTATGCTATATGCATTTTAAGTTACATTTTTACCATTTGTATCACATTGGTTCAATTGAGAAAGATATAGTATGGTTATCCATATACTTAAAAATGATGGGTCACCTAGTCACATGATACGCTCAAATTACACATCCCTAAAGAAGCATAAGCGATCGTTATCAAATACAGAACCCAACTTGTAGGTTGGGGTCGATCCCACGAGGAAAATGATTTAGACTTTACTTTAACCAACAATTATATTCAATTAGTCAAATTACTTCTAGAAACAAGTATTTAAAGGAGGGAGGAGGGGGGGGGGGGGTTTGTGAAACACATTGTAAGAATTCAACAAGTAATCAGTAATCAAAAGTCAATTTTGGTTGTTATCAAGATGAGAGAAATAACTAGGGTATACGTGTTCCCCACAAGCTCCTAACGTGGTAATCCTAGTAATAGCAATCATTTTCTAGTGTACTACAAGCAAAGTGATAAGTTAGGTAACTCTAAATCCTTGGTCCGGCATCTAGAGAATTTCATCTCGCACCTTGGTCCGGCTACGTGTGTATAATTTACTAAACCTTACCTTTACCTCATATTAGACATCATAATCGATGTTTGGCTTAGTTATTACTTCGCACCAATCGACACTAGCCTATTAGATAGTATCACACTAAATCTATGTTGATAAAAAAAAATTTGTTGATTACCTCCTTGGTCCGGCAAGTAGCAACAAGGCGAGTTCTAACGCTTGCACTCGTTAAAAAGACTTCTAAACGAAAGAATTATCAATGCATGCAAAACACTATTCAAGAATTGCTTATTTACTATACATACTTTGTTAATCGCTCATGGTTCCCACAACCCTAGTTGTGGAGTTTAGTTACCCATAATCATATGAACACAATTCATTATTTTGGATGAAAGAATTATGAACTTACGTAAGAAGAATAATAAACCCAGAAATTCAACTTGAATTGCATCACCAAAATCTTCAAAACGAACTTAGGAAACTAAGAATTGCTAAAGTTGCAAGTTAATCTCCCAAGTCAAGAAGTAAAAAAATAATAATAATGTCTAACCTCCAAAAACGAGGTTTACATGCCCTATTTATAGAAAACAAGTCCTAAATTAAAAGGGAAACAAAATAGGGAAAGTTTGTTCAGGTACGCATCTTCATTCCACGAGACTGACTCACGGACCGTCAATGGATCTATGGTCCGTGAGTTCCTTTCGTCAGCCTGGACTTAGAAAATATTTCAGCTTCCAAAAATCAGCTTCTCTAAAGCAAACGACGGAGTTGCATTATGGACCGTAGATCAATCTATGGTCTGTCAATCCCTCTCTGTAGCTCCATACTTAGAATTTTTCAAACATCAGGTACTGGAACCCTCGTAGTATCAATCTACAGATCAACAGTACGGTCTGTAGATCCATCTACGGAACGTCAATGTCCACCGTGGTTCCACACTTGGTCAAATTTCCCTGATTTGCCTTCCATGCCTTGCCTGCTGATCTACAACCACCATCTACGGAGCGTCAATGGACCTACGGTCCGTAGATCACCTCCGTAGATGCCCTTTTCTGCATTTCTTTCAACTGTCTCTTTACTTTCGCGCCTAGACATATATCCTGCAAAATATAATAAAAACACATAAAAATCAATACAAAAAGTCCCTAGACACACACAACTTGTGAGTGAAATGTATTAGAAATACCGAAAACTCACGGTATATCAACACCCTCAACTTAAATTCATTGTTTGTCCTCAAGCGACGCACTAAGACTCTAAACGACACTTGTATAGAAGCACACATTTCCAGCACAAGCAATCACATGACTCTCTATCCCACTCACTTTTCGGGTGCAAAGTTTGTTCTCTTAGACTCGACAAGCTAATTTGTGCGGATCAAACCATGACAACGATCGACCAACCAACACACAACATACATTGTTTCACTGTCACCAAAGTACCAACTTTCCAACAATGTAACTAGTGCCCTTACTTCAAACGAAACCTCTTTTCTTTCACACAATGATTATGACTTTGAGTACAAGGATTCATTCAACACTCACACTCAGAAATAACTTCAAGTACAGTTAGTGCTCAGTACCATAGGCTTGCCCTTATTTTCACTGCTTAGACTCTCCAAACTAGACTCTAGGATCACTATAAGACTTTTTTGGCTTGTAACGTAGGCTCAGGGTCAGGTGTGGAACATTTGGGTACTTCTTAGTGACTTTCTTCCCTCCTTCACATTACACTAGGCTTTCAACTTCTTTTTGCACTATTTTTGTCATCCTACCATTTTACCTTCTTTCCCTTGATTTTCTTCAATCATGGATGTGACTTTAGACTTTGTAGATCTTTTCATTTTTCACTTTTATCTCTTTCTTGCGTTTTATTCTTTTTCTTTAGCTTTTAACAAGTCACATCCATTCCTCTCTTTTCTCAACATCAAACTCTTTTCATACCCATTTTTTTTGGGTTTCCTCTTTCATAGCCACCCTCAACTTATGGATTTTCCATTGGTTGAGGTGCACAATACCCAATGTCGGGTTAGGGCCAAGATTGAAGTTACTTTTTTACATTAGCCACCCTCAACTTAGGCTTTTGGCCTAAGTCGAGGTGCACATGTCCAAGGAGGGACCGGGGCCAACATAGTAGATTATGGGAAAGTGAGTTCGGGGTTCAGAAATAAATGGTCTAATTTTAGGCTCCAAGCATTTGGATCAAAGGGAGCATTTATTTCATTTTGTTGGATCTTTCATTTAGGCAAGTTGTGCACTTATCATAACAAGGGCCTATGATCACCTCCTAGCCTCTAGAGTGAATTGTCTTAGCAGGACTAACCGGGAAAGTTCTAGTTTTGCACAAAAACTGTTTGAACGATCAACTATTTTCACACACTCTTGGCACATAGTTTCATTATCAGATTACCCAGTTCAAGTTTCAGCTTAAGTCATGCCATCAAGTTGATTCATTATCATTTCATACTCAGAGCCAACACATTCCACTTATCTTGGCCTACAAATTCCTGCACACATAACAAAATTTGGACGGGTGTCAATTGTTTTTATAACCCATCATGCTTCATGCTTTTTTTTCATGCTTCTATACATACGATTTTAATACATGCCGGTTCAACAGAAATTAAATAGTCTCTTGGGGAAAAAGAACACAGGCAAGAAAACCCCAAAGAAAGGAATTATGAGTTGGGTTACTCAGACTTCACCTTATCACCCACAATCCATTTACCCCACCCCCAAAAAAATAGATGTGATTGTCCCCAATGCATACAAATGTAGTGAAAGATAATAGATTGGGTGAAGCAAACCTGTGGCGCATAGTGCCAAAGAATCATCAACAAGCGGGTGGGTCCGGTTTCCCGGAGCCTGCTAGAACCATACTTGGGTCACCCTCAGTAGTGCCCAAATCAACCATCATAGCATCCTCAGTAGTGCTCTCGGTCACTCCAACCACACCATCAGTGGTGCTCACAACGTCCCTCACGACAGGCGGGACCTCTACAACTGGGGAAGAACTTGATGCCCCTGCAATACTCTCATGCACCCTCTATTGGCGCAATTCTTCATCTAAAATTGAAGCCTTTCTATCCTCTTTCTGTTGCCTACGCTATCTCTTTTAGGCTTTTTCCTCCTCAGTGCAACTAGAACAGTGCCTTTTGCCTTTTGTATATGCAGGCTCAGGCCCCTCATCGGCGGTCCCACTGAATAAAGCATTCAGCACCATATCATCAGCCAACGCAATAGGTGCAGCCTGAGGCTCAACTGTAGGGGTGGCAAGAATGACATCAAAGTCGGCCCGGAGATTGGCTAACTCGGACTGAAAAGAGGATAGATCCATGGTCGGGGATGGTTGCTCAAGGACTGTCAATTCAAAGGCATCGAGATGCTTATTAATGACCTGGATCTTCTGGTCCATCATTCCCTCCATTCTTCGCTCCATTCTGGCCTCAAACTCAGCTATCGATTTTTGCATCCAAGGCTGGATGTGATGCAACAGTGTGGCCATCTGAGCCTTTAATTTATGTACTCTAGCCAACGAAACAATAGCAGCTTCTAATGGTGATGTAGACCGAGATGAGCTAGGAGCCCTACTAGCAGCCTAGGAAGAGGAGGTTGGGATAGTATCGGTGTGATCTGGCATAATGGGGTCACCACCCTGTGCCTGCCCCCACCGTGTCTGCAAGATCTGCACCCAAGGGAGGTACCTCAACCTGGGGATCTCTGCGATATGCCACCACATTTGCCTCATCTCGAATGAGGCCTATATCCAAAGTCCATGTAGGGTGGATTAACCTGTCACAATGCCAGATTAGCACTCCAGAGTCCCTGCACAATTGGAAAATCAAACATGGAAAGGGGTAAGTAGTGGAGGTCTTGAATGCCCTCTCGTGAATCTCTGCCAGCAGCATGCGGTCAAAGTCAATCTCCACTCCTGCTACTAATGTTGCAACCATGACCGCTCTGTCCCATGTGAGTTGGTTGTCAGCTTTTGTAGGCGACACCCTGTTACGCACCAACAATAAGAAGAACTTGGCCACAAAATTTAATGTGGCCTTGCGGATACCCAACCGTGGTGTGGCGATCCACTCCTCACGCTCACCATATATAGCAATGTATTTAGCTAACCACAGTATAACAGCCTCTCGTTAAGCGCCGCTCCACACGATGTCCCATCTGTAATCAAACTCCGCAGTGTTTAGTGACCAAGAGTGACCTGTGGTAGGACCATAGAGAAAGCGGCTGATGGTGACCTGTGATATGTCCATCAGACAACCTCGGACCATAGTGGAAGTGAGAGGGTCCTGGGCAATGGGCTTTGACTGCTTGGAGATTGAATCACAAAGAATGGCGGCATAGGAGGCATAGAACTCCCATACAATCTCCTCACTATAAGTCCCTAGGTCTCGAGCCATCCAGTCACACTTGTGAAGGTTAAAAGCCGGTGGATGTCGGGGACAGTGTGCAAGCTCCCTGTGAGGACTCTGTGCTCCTCTATTATAAGTCGGGCCATCTTCTCTTTGTCATTTTTCATCTTGGCATCCCGATAGATTTGCCATTAGACCTCAACACACCATATGTTTGGCTCGCCGGCAACTGGAGTAGGATCCTCATTCATTGGTACTAGTACTGACTCTGAGCTAGTGGCATCATCAGACGAGGCTTCTTGTTCATTCTAGCCAGACCCTGTGATGACTTGGCATTGGACTCCGAAGCATGGGCAGACTCGGACCCTGAAGCTTGGCTAGACTCATAGCCAAAAGCATGAGCAGACTCGGAGCCAGATGTAGACTCGGTAGCTGAACTGGAAGCAGCCCCAGTCGGTGACCCAATCAGTGTGTTCTCCTCATCAGACTAGGAAACAGTGACTACATCGGGAATCATCTTCCAGGGGGTGCCTCTGGTGGATCAGGATACAATGGGAGAACTCCTTGTGTTGGGAGGAACGTATTATGGATCTTTTTCTGTGTCCGTGTCCTCATCGATTAACCTGAAGCTAGGAGCAACAGATTTTGACATGCCCTATTTTGAGTAGATGACTAGCTTCTTGGGTGTCATCGTACCTGTGGAAGCGATATTAGTGCCAAAACTAACTATAAACACACTTGAACAAATTTTAGAACTAAAACCGAACAGTAACAAAGAACCAAAAAAATTTCAGACAGTGGCTACAGTGGTCATCCAAGGAGGGGACCTACGGTCCGTAGACTGGTCCAGGGTCCGTGGAACCCTTCCGTGGATCAGAGGACCAATAATATTGGTCGCAGATGGAAACCACGAATGTACAGAATGGTCTGTATATCAATCTATGGACCGTAGTCCACCTCCGTGGTTTCACACTTTGTGAAATTTTTTTAAGTGCATCCAACCACGGACCTGATCTACGGTCCGTAGACGGAGTCTCGTAAATGGGATTTGTGCCAAGTTTCAGACATGCTTAAATTTCAAGCCCACCTATTTGACCATTTTCAACAGCATCCTAGTCTAACCATGCATTTCAACATTTAATCATGCTAGTTTGTCATTCTCAGGATTCCGATTGATCATTTTAACAAGTATTGAAGACAAACTTTGGAGCCCTAAGTCGAAACTTACATTTAGACTTATAATCTCGTATGACAAGGCAACACAGTCACTATCTATCGTTCCAAGGGTATTGTAACTTCCAATTTTAGAATGGAATATCATCTAACAATTACCCAAGGTCAAGACCCAGTCCCTGACTTTCTATAATCTATCAATGAATCGAAATTCAAAGTGAGGAGAAAGTCTATTACCTTACAAGCAACGAGGAGTGGGGTGATTGCATGATGACACTAAGCTTTTCGAGACCACACTAAGCACCTAGTTTCGCTGAACCCGTACACCGGACCTTGTGGGGATTTTTGGAGAGGAAAGGGAATTTAGGAGTTTGGGAAAAAGTAAGGGAAGATTAATTGGGGAGTGATGGAATGATTATTGAGTGATTTAAGGAGTTTGGGAAGTTATGAAACGATTTAGGAGTAAATGGAGGAAAGTGGAATGATTTAAAATTGGGGGATTTTAAATAAGAGGGGTTCGGGTTGGGTCAAGCAGCATTAGGGTTTTGGACCAACGAGACCCCATCTATGGTTAGTGGGTCGATCTACCGTCGGTAGATTAGGACTATAGATCACTCTTACACTTGGACAAGTTTAGGGACTTATCTGGCATCTACGGACACCATCCACGCTCCGTGGATGGATCGACGGACCGTCGATGGGGTCCGCAGAATTTTCATAGCGTATCTGCACAGAGCATCATCAATCTTCCTTGACCAATTCGTTCTATTAGCATTAACAGTCTATGCCAAAATCTGTTTGATCTCTCTGTTGGACACTTAAACTTGTCCACTAGTCTGCGAATGGTAAGGAGTGGCTACATTGTGGCGGACACCATATTTCTCAAGTAGCGCCTTGAACAACTTATTACAAAAGTGGGAACCTCTATCGCTGATAATCGCCCTTGGTGTACTAAATCTGGAGAAGATATTCTTTTTCAAGAATGCGGTGACACTTTTACCTTCATTGTTGGGGAGCGCAACTGCTTCCACCCACTTCAATACATAATCAACTGCAACAAGAATATACTTCATCCCATGTGAACTCATAAATGGACCCATAAAATCAATGCCCTATACATCAAACAACTCTATCACCAATATAGAATTCATAGGAAGCTCTTGCCTCTTCGAAATCCCTCTTTTCTCTTTGGCAACGATCACAAGACTTGGCGAAATCATGAGCATCTTGGTGGATAGTAGGCCAATAGTACCCACATTGCAAAATCTTATGTGCAGTTCGAATACCACTATGGTGCCCACCAACAGGCGATGAATGACATGCTTCAACTACACTCAACATCTCAATCTCGGGCACACAATGGCGAATAATTCCATCAGCACAACTATGATACAAGTAAGGCTCATCCCAAAAGAATTTCTTCACATAATGCATAAACCTTTTCCTTTGGTGAAAAGACAAATCCGGGGGAACATTATCGCTTGCCAAATAATTAGCAAAGTCTGCGAACCAAGGAATCATATCATGAGAAGCAGCCATTACCTGTTCATTTGGAAAAGCATCATTAATTTCAGCCCTATCACCAAGCTTTAGCATAGCCTCTTCCTCTAATCTGATCAGCAACTTGATTTTTGGTCCCCTTTCTATCTTTTACTACAAAATCAAACTCTTGCAGCAATAATACCCATCTAATCAACCTCGGCTTTGCATCCTTCTTTGCCATCAAATATCTTAATGCAGAATGGTCAGTATGCACTATGACCTTAGTACCAAGCAAGTAGGATAGAAATTTTTTGAATGGGAAAACCACTGCAAGAAGCTCTTGTTCAGTCACAGTATAATTCTTCTGGGCCACATTTAGAGCTTTGCTAGCATAGTAAATAGGATGGAGAATTTTCTCTCACCTATGTCCCAATACTACACCAAGCGCCACTCCACCCGCATCGCACATTACCTCAAACGGTTATACCCAATCCGGTGAAATAATGATAGGTACAGTGACCAACTTTTCCTTCAACTCTCCAAATGCTCTAAGACAATCATCATCAAAATATAACTTACACTCTTTCTCGAGCAGTTTGCTTAAAAGGATGTGCAATTTTTGAGAAATCTTTGATGAATCTCCTGTAAAAACCTACATGCCCAAGAAAACTCCTCACACCTTTTACAGAGATAGGTGGGGGAAATTTTTCTATTACTTTAACTTTCGCTTTATCTACCTCAATGCCCTTTTCAGAAATTCTATGACCTAGAACTATCCCTTATTTCACCATAAAGTGGCACTTCTCCCAATTCAGCACCAGTTTGCAATCTTCACACCTTTTAAGTACCTCAGCCAAATGATTCAGACATAGATCAAAAGAGTCACCTACCATAGAGAAATCATCCATAAATACCTCAATAGTGTCCTCCACCATATCAGAGAATATCGACATCATACAACGCTGGAAGGTTGCTGGAGCATTGCACAACACAAAGGGCATCCATTTGAAGGCGAAAGTCCCATAAGGGCAAGTGAAGGTGGTCTTATCTTGGTCCTCTGGAGCTATAAAAATCTGATTGTAGCCCGAATAACCATCAAGAAAACAATACCAACCTTTACCAGCAAGCCTATCTAACATCTGATCTATGAATGGCATGGGGAAATGGTCTTTTTCTGTCCACGCATTTAGATTTCGATAGTCCATCCATACTTTCCATCCAGTCACGGGCCACATAGGAACAAACTTTTTTCTCTCATTGGGCACCACAGTAATTCCACATTTCTTGGGCACACATTGAACAGGGCATACCCAACTACTATCTGCAATGGGATAGATAACTCCAGCATCTAACCACTTGATGATCTCCTTTTTAACTACCACTTGCATAGGTAGATTTAATCTTCTTTGATGCTCAATACTAGGCTTGTGATCTGGCATGAGTTGGATTTTGTGGGAACAAATACCAGGAGGAATACCAATAATATCCGCAATAGTCCACCCAATAGCTCGCTTGAACCTCTTCAACACAGTCACCAAGCACTCTACTTGTCTTGTATTTAGATATGCCGAAATGATGACCGGCAAAGTGTTATCTCTCCCCAAGAATACATACCTCAAATGTGGTGGTAGAGCCTTCAGCTCCAATTTTGGTGCCTCCACAATAGATGGTCTCGCCGGTGAAGACTCACGATTCTTCATGTCTAATTCATACTTCTTTTGTTTTGACCGATATTCACACCTATCTAGTGCAGCTACCAACTCATCGTACTCTTCAATACCATCACTATCGAAATGCATCATAGCTGTTGCTAATGCCTCAACACTGAGTCGCTCTTCAATTTGCACCTTTGCTCCACTCTCAACTCTGTAAGTTATAGCAGATACCGTTTGGAGCTCACCACTCTGCTTCATGGACCTACAAATATTGAAAGTTGCTTCTTCATTGTTCAGTTTGAACTTCATCTGTCCCTTCTCATATCAACCAATGCACGACCTGTGGCGAGGAATGGTCTCCCAAGGATGATAGGAACATCAAAATCAACCTCACAGTCAAGAATCACAATATCCGTTGGAAAGATAAACGACTCCACTGTTACTAACACTTTATAGAGTACACTAATGGGCCTTTTCATGGTACGATCAGCCATAAGTAGCCACATCGTAGTAGGCTTTGGGTCCCCTAGGCCCAACTTCTTATAAATAGATAATGGCATGAGGTTGATGCTAGCACCAAGATCACACAATGCCTTAGCAAAGTGTAACAACCCTATGGTACATGGGATCGTGAAAGCACCAGGGTCTTCCTTCTTCTGTACAAGAGATCTTGTAGCAATAGCGCTACAATGTTGCAATCTATCATCATCTTTAAAACTCACAAACTTTTTCTTTGTCACCATATCTTTCATGAACTTCGCATACCCAGGCATTTGCTCCAAAGCCTCTATCAAAGGAACATTGATGGAAAGCTGCTACAACATAGTAATAAACCTGCGATATTTACCATCTTCAGTCTTCTTCACTAACCTCTGTGGAAAAGGTAGTGGAGGTCTAGGTATGGGGACCACTTTCTGAGATATCTCTGTTTCTTTCTCTGTCGCATTCTCAGACTCTTCTCTAACCTCTACCACATCATCTTCTTTTCTAATCTCAACATCCACCACAGACGGCATAGGTGGATCTATGGTTTGCTTATCCCCTCGAGTAGTAACGGCCATGCAATGACCATCATTCTTTGGATTCTGGATGGTGTTGCTAGGAAGAGTGCCAGGTTGATATGGGTTCACTGTAGTAGACAACTGCATGGGCATCAACCTTTTGACCAATACCAGAAAAGTCGTTTCTCATCTCCTTCACATTCTCATCATGGGAATCAACCTTTTGACCAATACCAGACAAGTCGTTTCTCATCTCCTTCACATTCTCCTCAGTTGCATCAAACCTTCTCATCATCTTATGCATCATATATTCAATACGCGTCATATTGCCTCCAGCTTCCCTATTACCAGATTCTCGATTTTGAGGGGGAACATAATGTCCAACCCGATTGTTTCTGTTGCCATAGTTGTTCTGGTTGTAGTTGTTGTCGCGATTGAAGTTCCCATCCCGAACATATTGACCCTCTCGGTTGTAATTGCCATAGTTCCGACCTTGGTTTCCTTGACCCTGGCGCCAATTTTCCGTGTTGGATCCTTGGGCATTTGGTCGGAAACCCCCCGTCTGATCATTTATCGCATAAGCATCCTCTTCATAGTAACATTCTTCAACTGGTGGTGGCGTTCTAGTCAAGTAATTCACAACATTTACCTTCTATGCACCTCCGCTCACATGCTTCAATACCAACCCCAACTTGATCCTCATCTGAGCCATCTCCTCATGAATATCCTCTGCAGACTGGTTGTTCGTAGCATGAACGGCAAATGTGTTTCTCCCAGTATTCGACCTCCTAGTGCTCCATGTTTTATTGTTGCGAGAGATCTTCTCCAATTTTTCTGCAATCTGTGCATATGTGCACTCACCATATGATCCTCCAACAATAGTATCAAGCACTGTTTTATTGTTGTCATCCTGACCTCGATAGAAATATTCCTTCATCGACTCATCATCAATACGGTGATTCGGAACACCTCTTACAAATGCAGTGAATTTGTCCCAAGAGTTACTCACAGACTCTCCAGGTAATGCTACAAAATTATTGACCCTATCTTTGTGATTGAGCATCTTGGACACTAGATAATATCTTGCTAAGAACACATCTGTCAGTTGGTCCCATGTATATATTGAGTTATAAGGAAGCTCAGTGAACCATACAGCAGCATCATTTGTCAGAGGGAACACTCGCAACCCGATGACATCCATATTCAAGTCTGGTCGACCCACACAGCTCTTGCAAACAACCCTTAGCTTGGCTATGTGAGCATGTGGTCTTCCGATGGTGAACCCGAGAATAAGCCCCTCGCTGTAAGAATTTGCATCAAGCTACTGGTCACTACAAATGTGTTCCCCGGAGGTAAAGGCGATAGGACAAGAGGTCCATCTGAGTCAGCAATGTTTACGTTGCCCCTATAGTTGTCATGTGGTCGAGGGCCTGGTGGGCCATGCACCCTCACTGCATCTCCCAATTGATTTTCAACTAAAACCTGTTTGTCTCCCCCAACCACCCTCGAGGGTTGCAACTCAACTTCATCACCTAGATTGCCTCCGATAAGATTAACTTGAACTCCTTGATTGTTCATTCTTCACAAAGTTCGGTTCAATTCTGGGTCGTAAGGAGTAAGTGGTTCACCCTGGCTCCGTATACTTGGCATACACTAGAGTCAGAACCTGAGAGAGACAAAAACAAAAAGAAAAAGTAAAATTAGTAAATATTTGACTAACGTTCAATAATGTAGTTAAAATAAATCTAAAGGCCAAAATTCCCCGACAGCGGCGCCAAAATTTTATACACTCAAATTACACCTCCCTAAAGAAGCATAAGAGATCGTTATCAAGTATAGAACCCAACTTGTAGGTTGGGGTCGATCCCACGAGGAAAATGGTTAAGACTTTACTTTAACCAACAATTATATTCAATTAGTCAAATTACTTCCAGAAACAAATATTTAAAAAGGGGGCTTTTTGTGAAACAAATTCTAAGAATTCAATAAGTAATCAGTAATCAAAAGTCAATTTTGGTTGTTATCAAAATGAGAGAAATAACTAGGGTATACGTGTTCCCCACAAGCTCCTAACGCGGTAATCCTAGTAATAGCAATCTTTTCCTAGTGTACTACATGCAAAGTGATAAGTTAGGTATCTTTAAATCTTTGGTCCGCCATCTAGAGAATTTCACCCCACACCTTGGTCTGGCTATGTGTGTATAATTTACTAACCCTTACCTTTACCTCATATTAGACATCATAATCGATGTTTGGCTTAGTTATTACTTCGCACCAATCGATACTAGCCTATTAGATAGTATCACACTAAATCTTTGTTGATAATTCTTTTCTTGTTGATTACCTCCTTGGTCCAGCAAATAGCAACAAGGCGAGTTCTAACGTTTGCACTCGTTAAAAAGACTTCTAAACGAAATAATTATCAATGCATGCAAAACACTATTAAAGAATTGTTTATTTACTATTCATACTTTGTTAATCATTCATGGTTCCACAACCCTAGTTGTGGAGTTTAGTTACCCATAAGCATATGAACACAATTCATTGTTTTAGATGAAAGAATTATGAACTTACGTAAGAAGAATAATAACCCCAGAAATTCAACTTGAATTGCAACACCAAAATCTTCAAAACGAACTTAGGAAATTAAGAATTGCTAAAGTTGCAAGTTAATCTCCCAAGTCAAGAAGTAAAAAAATAATAATAATGTCTAACCTCCAAAAACGAGGTTTACATGCCCTATTTATAGAAAACAAGTCCTAAATTAAAAGGGAAACAATGTAAGGAAAGTTTGTTCAGGCACGCGTCTTCATTCCACGAGACTGACTCACGGACCGTCAATGGATCTATGGTCCGTGAGTCCCTTCCATCAGTCAGGACTTAGAAAATATTTCAGCTTCCAAAAATCACCTTCTCTGAAGCAAACGATGGAGTTGCAGTACGGACAGTAGATCGATCTACGATCCGTCAATCCCTTTCCGTAGCTCCATACTTAGAATTTTTTAAACATTAGGTATTGGAACCCTCGTAGTATCAATCTACGGATCAACAATACGGTCCGTAGATTTATCTACGGACCGTCAATGTCCACCGTGGTTCCACACTTGGTCAGATTTCCCTGATTTTCCTTTCATGCCTTGGCTGCTGATCTACGACCACCATCTACGGAGCGTCAATAGACCTACGGTCAGTAGATCACCTCCGTAGATGCCCTTTTCTGCATTTCTTTCAACTGTCTCTTTACTTCTGCGCCTGGACATCTTTCCTGCAAAATATGATAAAAACACATAAAAATCAATACAAAAAGGTCCTAGACACACACAACTTGTAAGTGAAATGTATTAGAAATACTGTAAACTCACAGTATATCAACACCCTCAACTTAAATTCATTGTTTGTCCTCAAGCGACGCACTAAGACTCTAAATGACACTTGTATAGAAGAACGTATTTCAAGCACAAACAATCACATGATTCTCTATCCCACTCACTTTCCAGGTGCAAAATTTGTTCTCTTAGACTCGACAAGCTAATTCGTGCGGATCAAACCATGACAACGATCGACCAACCAACACACAACATACATTGTTTCACTGTCACCAAAGTACCAACTTTCCAATAATGTAACTAGTGCCCTTACTTCAAACGAAATCCCTTTTCTTTCACACAATGACTATGACTTTGAGTACAAGGATTCATTCAACACTCACACTCAGAAATAACTTCAAGTACAGTTAGTGCTCAGTACCATAGGCTTGCCCTTATTTTCACTGCTTAGACTCTCCAAACTAGACTCTAGGATCACTATAGGACTTTCTTGGCTTGTAACGTAGGCTCAGGGTCAGGTGTGGTACATTTGGGTACTTCTTAGTGACTTTCTGCCCTCCTTCACATTACACTAGGCTTTCAACCTCTCTCTGCTCTATTTTTGTCATCCTATCGTTTTACCTTCTTTCCCTTGATTTTCTTCAATCATGGATGTGACTTTAGACTTTGTAGATCTTTTTATTTTTCACTTTTATCTCTTTCTTGCGTTTTATTCTTTTTCTTTAGATTTCAACAAGTCACATCCATTCCTCTCTTTTCTCAACATCAAACTTTTTTCATTCCCATTTTTTTTTGGTTTCCTCTTTCATAGCTACCCTCAACTTATGGAATTTCCATTGGTTGAGGTACACAATACCTAATGTCAGGTCAGGGCCAAGATTGAAGTTACTTTTTTACATTAGCCACCCTCAACTTAGGCTTTTGGCCTAAGTCGAGGTGCACATGTCCAAGGAAGGACCGGGGCCAACATAGTAGATTATGGGAAGGTGAGTTCGAGGTTTAGAAAGAAATGGTCTAATTTAAGGCTCAAAGCATTTGGATCAAAGGGAGCATTTATTTCATTTGGTTAGATCTTTCATTTAGGCAAGTTGTGGACTTATCAGAACAAGGGCCTATGATCACCTCCTAGCCTCTAGAGTGAATTGTCTTAGCAGGACTAACCGAGAAAGTTCTAGTTTTGCACAAAAACTGTTTGAACTATCAACTATTCTCACACACTATTGGCACATAGTTTCATTATCAGATTACCCAGTTCAAGTTTCAGCTTAAGTCATTCCATCAAGTTGATTCACTATCATGTCATACTCAGAGCCAACACATTCCACTTATCTTAGCCTACAAATTCTAGCACACATAACAAAATTTGGACGGGTGTCAATTGTTTTTATTAGCCATCATGCTTTATGCTTTTTTATTCATGCTTCTATACATACGATCCTAATACATGCCAGTTCAACAGAAATTAAATAGTCTCTTAGGGAAAAAGAACACAGGCAAGAAAACCCCAAAGAGAGGATTTATGAGTTGGGTTTCTCAGACTTCACTCTATCACTCACAATCCATTTACCCCACCCCCAACAAAAATAGATGTGATTGTCCCCAATGCATACAAATGTAGTTAAAGATAATGGATTGGGTGAAGCAAACTTGTGGCGCATAGTGTCGAAGAATCATCAACAAGCGGGTGGGTCCGGTTTCCCGGAGCCTGCTAGAACCATACTTGGGTCACCCTCAGTAGTGCCCACATTAACCATCATAGCACCCTCAGTAGTGCTCTCGGTCACTCTAACCGCACCATCAGTGGTGCTCACAACATCCCTCACGACAGGCGGGACCTCTACAACTGAGGCAGAACTCGATGCCCCTGCAATACTCTCATGCACCCTCTGTTGGCGCAATTCTTCATCTAAAATTGAAGCTTTCCTATCCTCCTTCTCCTGCCTACGCTATCTCTTTTAGGCTTTTTCCTCTTCAGTGCAACTAGAACGGTGCCTCTTGCCTTTTGTATGTACAGGCTCAGGCCCCTCCTTGCCGGTCCCACTAAATAAAGCATCAAACACTGTATCATCAGCCAACGCAGTAGGTACAGCCTGAGGCTCAACTGTAGGGGTGGCAAAAATGACATCAAAGTCGGCCCGGAGACTGGCTAACTTTGACTGAAAAGAGAATAGATCCATGGTCGGGGTTGGTCGCTCAAGGACTCTCAATTCAAAGGCATCGAGATGCTTATTAACGGCCTGGATCTTCCGGTCCATCAATCCCTCTCTGTAGCTCCATACTTAGAATTTTTCAAACATCAGGTACTGGAACCCTTGCAGTATCAATCTACGGATCAACAATACAGTCCGTAGATCCATCTACGAACCGTCAATGTCCACCGTGGTTCCACACTTGGTCAAATTTCCCTGATTTGCCTTTCATGCCTTGCTTGCTGATCTACGACCACCATCTACGGAGCGTCAATGGACCTACGGTCCGTAGATCACCTCTGTAGATGCCCTTTTCTGCATTTCTTTCAGTTGTCTTTTTACTTCCGCGCTTGAACATCTTTCCTGCAAAATATGATAAAAACACATAAAAACCAATACAAAAAGGCCCTAGACACACACAACTTGTTAGTGAAATGTATTAGAAATACCGTAAACTCACGGTATATCATTACATATATGAGTTGTAGCATTTCTAAGCACATCTTCTTAGGACAATGTATCCAACTCTTGAGTTCAATATTTCCTCCATATTTATAAGATCTATTCCTATAGAGGACACTCGTTCTTAGTCTGTGCTATACATAGAATTTTTGGTATTACATATGTACTCTAAATTGATATTGTTGAACCAGTTTCTTTTAATTGGAAGAAGGCAGTGGCACAATCTGATAGCTAAATGTATCAGTGCAATAGTGTTACTAGAGATACCCCTAATTGGTTGACAAGGCCTAAATTCTCACCATATATCATCCTGAATATGTTAATAGTTTGTTTTATATGGTATGTTCCAACCACCCCGAATAAGTACTAATAACATTTATATTCTTTTCATGATTATGAAACTTAGAGATAAGTGTGCTAATTACTGCAAATGATATATGTATGGCAGTTCCTACTACAATCTATATTTTGGCTATGGAGGATTAGTATGTGACCAAAGGGTTAAGGTTAACAAAAGGAAAATTGATTGGTTAGACCTAAATTGTGATTAGTTAGGTTGTACATAGTGGGATTAGAGTACATGAAGCTACTAGTTTTGATTAAAAGGTACTTGTTAGACAGGAAGCATGTGAGAATGAAGCTTGAATGACACATGCCGAATATGTACGTAGAGCATTATTCACATGTATAGACTTCCATCAATTTGAATAGAGCTACTATAGGGTTTATTAAATATATGCTTGCAGTAATTCGTCAGTCATAGTCCAGTTAAGGGGGAGGAAAAATTGATCATATCCTAGTTGTTATTATTTGCTATCTTGCATGGGAAAGGAGTCGGAGCACCCTCACTTATTTTTAAAAAAATCTATTAGTATCGCCAGACCTATCTAGTTAAGCCCAAAGGGGATAACTCTAAGATTTTATGAATCATGACATAACTTTATAGGTGCCTGACATTTACATGTTATTAGAGTTCATGTTTTATGGTGCGTTCAAGCTTCACTATTTATTTTCTATTTCGACCTTCAAAGGGCACCAGACGTTGAGCGTGATATAACACAAGCTAGTAATGAAGGCAAAGTTGACCTCGGCCTCCTACTATAAAAGTTGAACTATTGAGGATTTTCTTTTTCTATCTTGACTGTAGTATTTATATTGACCTAGACGGAAGCCAAGTCCCAATAGCAGAACACCTATAAGAATTCTTAAGAGATTGAAGAGAGTAGATGAGGAAATCAATTGTATGTGTTTAGGTGAGTAAGAAATATGAGCAAAACTATCCCACCCGTGACTTAACGCTTAAGACAACATGTTTGCCCTTAATATGGTAAAGTAGTTCTATAGGATATCTCGTAGTTTCCAAAGATGGTTTGTTATATAATTATACATGTTGTATGTTCCATAACTTATCTATTTGTATGTCATTTTCCCTTTGTGGATCACTTTCTCACATGTTTTCTAATGTCATAGAATGCTTACATGTAAGTGTTATCTGCTTCAGAGTACCCTTGTTTATTGTTATATGTTTTTGTATGACCTTTTCCTTACATGTTATTTATTGCACTGTTTACTTTGCACATGTCACTTGTCCATATTGTGTGGGTACTACATGTTAATTGATCATATGTTATTGGAAAAATTAGTGCCTGTGGGTTATATGACTCGCATATCACTTGTTTATATGTCATATGCATCATAAACCATTTCTATGTATATTACATGCCTCGTAGTCTACTTGCTTAAACATTACAGGCCTTATAGCTTTTCTAGCCATGTGTCATGTGTTCACTTGCTCATATTTCATAAGTGTACTTATTGACATGTTAGGTCACCAATCCATGCAATATAACGCACTTGATCAATGTGATTTGTGTTCCGTAGTTCATATTTCATATAGTCTACTTGCTTACGTATTATATATTTTGTAGCTTTAGTACTCATGCATCATGTGCTCATCTAGTCCATTTCCTACATTCTTTATAGTTCATTCGCTCACACACTACCCTATGAACCATATGCATGCATACACCATATATTTCTATAGCTTAATGCACGTATATTATGCGCTCCTTTTTGTGCTAATTTGCCTATATGTCATACCCAATGTGACTTATTTATTTGTACACTATGCCCATCTGTGATTATTGACTTGAGTTTTGAACATTTTGGGAAAACGTTTCCTTGTATCATTATGTAATGAAGATTTTGACCAGAAAAGGTTGGGCATATATGTAAATTTTATCGCAACCATAGATAAATAACTTAGCATAATGCCTTATTCGAAGGTGCGGCATAAAACTTTAGATTCTATATTAACAGCTATGTGTTCTTATAAGTCTCACCTCTGAAAAGCGTCATAAGATAAAAGAGAAGGGAAAGTAGAGCCTCGATAGGTTAGGCCTATGATTTTGTGTTCGTTCCATATACGGAAAAATTTGGAGATACTATAGTTATTCTTGATTGTTAAGGCCCGGAATCTAAGCTCAAAATGTGTAACCTCCATTGTAGTATTGTGGAAGGAATAAAATATAACATAAGATACTTGGGAATAGAAGATGGTAGAGATCCTAAGTACCCCTCATCATTCTAAACATCAACATAAGGATATGAGATCATGTGGTCCCCTTATATGATCATGAATCCTACTTGCATTTGTTCATTTGATATGTCATTTGCATGTCTTGTGTTTAGGTATATTAAAGTCCTTATTTGTATGAGTTCTACTTGTGTATATTCAGTGAATTAAATGGTCAAGAAAGGGGTTTAATTTATCATATTATTATTTTATGAAACATATCTATTGAGACTTCATGCTAGACTTGTCTGTACATGTTTTAGATTAGTCTATGGATTTTGGATAGTCCTATTTATAATGGGAACTCTCGCAAATCTCCAAATGAAATTCCAAGGTTAACCAAACTATCAGCTTCACCCATTATTCAAGGACGAATGATCATAGGGGGGGTGGATGTAACACCCCGTATTCTACGTGTACTAGTTCTATTTATTACGCTTAAAAATTTCTTTGTGGTATAGTTATGGACTCAGTTTCCTATGCAACTAGTGACAATAGAATAGATTTAAAGTGAACTGTCCGTAGATTTTAATGTGACCCGATTAAGTTGGAAGTCGATGGAAGTATTTAAACTTGAGATCATAAGTTGGTATTTGAGTCTAAAGTTTAAAGTGACATAGTGTATATAAGTTTTAAGTTAAGCTAAAGGCATTAAGGTCTAGAAATGGAATAAAATATTGAGGTGCTTGCTTGACTTCACTAAGCTAGTAGATGACAAGTAGGTACATCACCTACTTTGACTTATTGACCATCCCAAAGGACCAAGTAGGTGCATCACCTACTAAGACTCTTTTGACCATGTTATTGGGCCAAGTACACTACACCTACTTGCATTAATTTGGCCCAGGTTGAATAGAAGAATAAGGGGAAAATGGACAACCAAGGCCCAATCTTTCCAAGCCCACAAGAAATAATTTGAATGGAAAAGTAGGTGCATCACCTACTTAAATGTGTGGCCTAAATTAAAGACACATGTTTGGCTGCAAAAGAAGTACAAGAAAGGTGGCAAAAGGCCCAATGTTCTTAAATTCAAAAAAGCCCAAGTGAAAAATCCAAGTAGGTGGGTCACCTACTTGAAAAATTATGGCCCAAAATGAGTGAGAAAGTCGGCCAAAGAAGGTTCCTTTAAAAGGGATTGATATCAGCTTTTTCCAACCATTTTTACTTTGCCAAAAATCTGATTTCTAGAGCTTTCTCTCTTCTCTCTCTTAGCTTCATACAGCAGCCATTAAATACCATTAGAGTTCCTGAATATTAAGGAGTTCAAGCTATTGGAAAGTATAATTTATGACAAGTTAAGGAGGACAACCTTTACCTTGAAGAATCCAACTCTTAGCAAGTGGTAGTTCTATCCAGCAATGTAAGCTACTGCAATTTTCTCCCTCTTGTGCTTGATTTAATTAGGACACTTGGTATGTGTTAGTGAGTTGGAAATTGTTACTTTTACATGGTGTAATATTGGGGAGGATGTTCTGGTGATTAGTGCATGTTGGGACAGCCATGGAGGGGAGTCCTCTTTAACTTCAGTCATAAGCTTGTTTGAGCACCTTAAAAGTAATGTTAAATCTTCAAGTGTTGGTGATCAAAAACCATGATTCATATTTCTTTTGTTACATTATTATGTTTAAGGATTGTTTTATATATGTTATGATAAGGGATGTGACTGGATGTGCGGGAAGTTATGGAGACGTTAAAGGACTTAAATATTGCAGAGAGGTTTGGGGAGGACCTGATACGAAGGTTGTACAGTATATAGACGCGATTTAAGGGAAAGGGAAGGAAAGAAAACATTGACTAGATAAATTGCATGCTTAATGCTTGGTTACTATTTTGGTGAGATCATGTAGCTCAAATTGATTAATTAGCTACTAATACTAGTCTTACAACTTATTTTTATTATAGATTAGTAATCTGAAGAGAAGGAGCTTAAGTCATACTTTTTAAATTGTATAGCAAGGTATGCAAGGCTATTCGATTTCCTATTTCTTTGGCATGAATCCAACACTTGCATTACAAAAAATTGCATTACAAAAAAGTAAGCTTTCTAAGTGCCCTTGGTAGTGACTGATCCATAGTTGCAGTTCCTACTCCCTAGAGCATTAAAGTGACTACTTTAATATGAGTTTGTTACTAAATGTATGTGCTTACTCTACCAAGTATTAGCATGCAAGGTTTAAACTTGTTTCACTGTCAAAGTACCCTTGGCACGTATTTCCCTTATATAAATCAAAATGATCCTAGATTACACATAGTACATATGTTTGTATGTTGGATATACAATCTACCCATATCATGCCAACTTGCTTCAATTATCTATATATATGTCATCTTGTCACATGTTCATATGTTACCTTTATTGGTTATTACTCCCATTGTGTTAGACTATAATGTTACCTCACAAGATCCCTACTTGCTCTGTTGTACATTTTATATGTACTTACTTGGAATATGTATCCGTCCTTAAGTTGAATCTGCCCACGTTCTCCCTTGGTTCCACTTTCATGTATACCTTGTATTTGATATTAGTTAGTGAGTCTACCATATAGAGTTCAAATCTCTTGGCTGAATGTTAAATGTCTTCACTTGATATGTTCTTCAATTTGAGATGTCAAAATGCTTAACTGAGTCATATGCTCCTAAGTATTACATGTTCATGTCACATTTGCTTCCCATGTCATTGTTATTATCGTAAATCCATATTCATATGTCTTCTACTACTGGTCCATAGTTCCAAATCTTAATAATGATTATGACCACCAAAACAACAATCTCAAAAGAGATAATGATCATCAAAAGAACAATCTCAAAAGAGTTATGATTATCCAAAGAACAATCTCGAAAGAGTTATGAACATCAAAACAATAATCTCAAAGATAAAGAATTTAAGTGAAGCTATCTGTATAATTATGGGTGGCAGCCCAGGGGCAAATGCCTAGCATGGGTCGATCCCAATTGGTATAGAAGGGTGGCAGCTCAGGGGTGAAAGCCTAGCATGGGCCGATCCCAATTGGTATAAGAGGGTGGCAGCTCAGGGGTGAAAGTCTAGCATAGGCCGATCCCAATTTGTGGAATTATGAGGACAACATCCCAGGGGTTAAAATGTCTAGCATGGGTCATCCTCTTCTAGCTGATCAGCTAGTCATTTGTATCATATGTCTTATAAATATTATAATGCAAAGAAAAGTAAAGAAAAGAATGTAACATACACGATTCCACAAGTATAAGCAAAGGTGGTCTCTAATCCTTATCTATTGCTATTTGGTTTCACTTGAGCTCTCATTTTACACATGGTTGTATTATGCCTTACATATTCAGTACATTCTTTCGTACTGACGTCCCTTATTGGGGATGCTGCATTTCATGTTGCATGTACAAGTACTCAACTAGTAGATCTCCCCAATAGAAACACATGATACTTAGCGGTTTTTGGTGAGCTCCAGGTTGATTCGGGGTTTTTTCGAGTCTTTACTATGCGTATTTCATAGTGGTACAAGTCATGAATTCCAGTAGAGGCTTTGTAGACATTGTAAAGCTATCATCTGTATTCATAGTTTCACTTGTCACATGTATTGGTTCAGCTAGTCAATATGTGTTGTATATGAAGCTTCTCATTAGTAAATCTATCTGCATAGTAGTTTACTTTCTAATCATAGGTCACTTGTAAATCATGTGTTCATATGGTACTTGTCCGCCTTACCTAGGGTTGGGGTGTGACAAGTATCTCCCCTGATTTTCTCCTTTTTGTTATTAAATAATTGTATTCTTGCAAATCAAACAAATAAAGTACATAAATCATATACATAACAAACTAAAATATTGACATTTTAAATAATTATTGAAAGTGTAGCTAAGGGGTCCTATTGAATGTCAAAATATTGACATTTTGAAATTTTTCCCATAATTGTATTCTTTATCAAACAAATAAAAAATACATAAATCAGATACATAACAAACTAAAATAGTAGTACTATTAAATGTCAAAATATTGACATTTTAAAAATGAGCAACTTTCACATATAGCAAACAAAAAAATAATATTTGTATGCTATAGCAAAGTTTGCATAATTGCGCTCCATAACAAACATATATATGTATAATTCGATATACATATGCAATTGAAAGCTATGTCTATTTCGCTATACATATATATAAAAAGAAGCAATTGTATAATTCGTTGGCTCCTCTTAAGATTTGTATAAATTCGCTGGCAGGCCATTTGTATAAATTGTTGTTAGCCTCTCGTTTGTATAAATCGTTGACAAAAATATTTGTATATAAAAAATCGCTCTCTCTTTCGTTTTATACAAACATAAATTGTACATTATACAAACATAAATTATACATTATATTTGTATAATCTGTGTTTGTATAAAACGAGAAAGAGAGAAAGGCAAAAGAAAACTGGGCAGAGGAATATTTGTATTGTATAATTATAAGTGTATAAGACGAATATATATGTATTTGCATGTGTATATACAATTTTATTTCGCTTTATACAAACATAAATTATACATTATACAAACATAAATTTTACATTATATTGTATAATTTGTATTTGTATAAAACGAGAAAGAGAGAAAGGCAAAAGAGAACTGGGTAGGGGAATATTTTTATTGTATAATTATAAGTGTATAAGATGAATATATATGTATTTGCATGTGTATATACAATTCTCTCTCGCTTTATACAAATAGAAACACAATTTATACAATTTTGTTGTATAAAGCGAAAGAGGCGAGCACAGAGGGAGCGAGCGAGAAAGGGAGAGTGGCAAGCGAGAATTTGGAGGGAGAGAGGCGACTGGCAAACGTTTGTTACGGGGCGCAATTAAATCAAACAATAGCTATTTCAGTTATTTTAGATTATAAGTTTGTCATTTTGTACAATTATCCCTTTAAAAATTTACCTATTAAAAAGAACCAAATAACATTTTTTTCAATTCGGTTTATGATAGGTTCAATTTTTTTTAACAATAAAAATCATTGAAAACGTACGATTGCAAAGTGGTGTGACAAGCCCTAAAAACTAGCAGGTGAGCCCATATGTTAAAGCAAGGAAAGAGCACAACATTTTCATATGAAATTGAATTTGTGAGGTTTGTTTGTTCGTTTGTTGTTTACATGAATCTCCGGCAATGAATAGGGCGGCGTTAATCAGCTCTCAGGTGAACCCTATTCACATAAGGGCCTCTCTTTTTCATTCTTCCCCAATCTTGGAACGTAGAAGACGCACTCATTGGGATTCTGTAAGAGTCTCTCTCGCTATTCTATGTACAACAAGTTTGTATTTTGTAAACAACAAGCCAATTTTCATTTCTATTCTATATTTTCATCAAGTTTGCTCCTTTTTCTTGTTGTGCAGGGAAAATGTGCCAATAATGGCTCATCAAGGGTAAATACGCTATGTTGCTTCAATTACATTTTTTATTTACCCTAAAATTTGTGTTTTCCTTCAGATTATGACTAGTGGAATTACATTTAATCTTGTAAAATAGCTATCTCCCTTTGGTTTGGTTAGGTTAATGAGTTGTTTGGAGTTTTGTTTCTTTTTTTTTTGAAGCTGTTTAAGTTTTATTTCTTCTTGACATGGAATTCAGCAAAATCCCCATGATAAACTAGCAAAAGCTTGTGTATTTTTAAACAAATTGGTAGAAACTTAGAAATATACTGTAAATAAAAAATTAAACAGAAAAAGAAATCCAGAATGCTTACTTTCTGTTTTAACTTGTTAGTGTTTCATGCATCACACAGATTCTTGAGTAGTTTAACATTCTGTGGTTAGCATGGATGGTTACTTGAGCATTTTTTGTATCTGAATTTTGGAGCCATCTCTGATTCATGTTTAACCTTGCAACTGTTGAACTATTAGTAATTTACAATAAATTATTTTATTTGTCTTTTCTTCTCATTGTACAACAACAACATACTCCATGTAATCTTGCAAGTGCGGTTTAGGGAGGGTAGTGTGTACACAACCCTACCCCTGCCTTGTGAATATATAGAGGTTGTTTCCCATATAGCTTCAACTTAACTAGCGCATATCAAAAATCAAGTGTGTAAGCAAATACAATACTAAAGAAGTCATATTGAAAAACAATGGAGAAGAGAACAATAACAACAACAAATAATAAGATAACTGGCACAAAGGAAACAACAAGTAATACTAAAATCAAAGAATAAGTTAATAGGAGAGTAATAATAACAATACTGATAAGGAGTCTAGACAATGCTTGACTACCTACTAGCATTCTGCCTGTGAGGAATTTTGGAGAAGAACATTATTGAATTGTATATCTACATTATTACACAAAGACCCTATTTATAAACACTAAAATACAATCCTTTACCAAATAGGATACTATATACTATTCATATTCTTATTCTAAGTAGGATTGTATATACCTATTCCTATTCTAACACTACCTTAATACACGACCTCCAAATCTTTCTATTTAGGGTCATGTCCTCGATGAGCTGCAAGTTTGTCTTATATTGTCTAATCACATCTCCCCAAAATTTCTTCAACTACCTCTACCTCTCTTCATACCCACCAAAGTCAACCTTTCACACCTTCTGTTGGGGCATCTCTGCATCTCTTCACATGTCCAAACCATCTCAGTCTCGCTTCCCTCATCTCGTCACCACGGAGGTAACTCCTACCTTATCTCGGATTAGTATTGTTAAAAGCGCTGAAGCGCCCGCTCTAAGTGAGAAGCAAGGCGAAGCGACAAATCATTTTGTCCCAATGTCAAAATGCATAGTAAAGGTCTTCTTAGTAGTGTTCTGTCTACATGATGTTTTGCTACTAAGTAGCTTTCGCAATCATCCTAGTACACCAAACCTAAAAATCAGCTACATGACATAAAACTTTCTTTTGTACTAGACTAAAGAGGATGGCAATAATACTCTTCCCTGCTGCTTGCGTCGACTCTTGGCTTTAGGTAACATAGTTTTCAGGGTGGGGTTTACCTAAGTCTAATAAATTAGTTTCAGGGTGGGGTTTACCAAAGTCTTATAAATCTTTAGGCTGCTGTCCTAATGGGAATATAGGCTTTGAGTTGATTGGAGCTCATAGATTGAAAATGATACTGTGTTTCTGGATGTCAAACGCAGATCTGTTCATGTTACTCACTGTCAAAAAAATTGTGCTCATCTTGTGATTAAACTGTGCAACATGGGCTCATTCTGTTGGAATCGCAGAGTTTCAGCCTATATGATGCAGTTTTTCTGGGTGTGTAGAAGCTAGAAAGATATTTTTGGTATTGAATGATGTTTGCTTATGTTAGTTAAATATGTTCATGGTCCGGTTTGGGTTAGTTTTTGGTTAAAACCAAAATCAAACCAATTTAGTCGGTTTTTTAATTATTAAAACCAAAACCAAATATAATTCATATTCATTGGTTTGGTTCAGGGGTGGAAGAAACACAATGATATTTCACTCTTTCATTTTTTTCCTACAATTAAAAAAGAATTTTTCATCCCTTTCCACCTATAATCCGTTATTAACGTTTTATTGTGGTAGCTATAATTTTCTTGGATTATGGAGAAAATATCTTAAGATCTATTAGCTTTAATCAAGTGAATAAAGTTGATAAGAAATATATAGAGATATAGAGGCAAATCTCATTGTTGTTTCTTTGAATAGATAAATTTGGATTCACGACTTTGTTAAGGAATGAGCTTAAGGTGTAAAGTTCATTAGCCTATTAGGGATAAATAAATTCTTCATGAAAAATTATGCAAAGTATTTAAAGTTATTTATAAAAGTTAATATATTGTACTCCCTTTGTTTCAATTTGTTTGTTTGGTTTTGTCTTGTCACGAAGTTAAGAAAGCAAGGGGTTTGCCTTCTGGGTCGAGCTCGTCGCACCGGGCTTGCCTAGTGCGGGTTACCTCTCCTATGTGGTTTGCGAGTTATTGCATAGGAGCGGGGGTTTTACCCTGTGCACACTCAAAGGGTAGTGGCTGCGAGTTTCCCTTGTCTTAAAAAAAAAAAAAGCAAAAAATTTTTTTGAATTTTGTAGTCTCAAACTAAAGATATGTAGAATGTACCAAAACTTCAATCTTTGATTTCATGTCACGTGGAAAATTGAAATTAAGGGGATGCCTTTGGGAGCCAAAAGCAAATCCATAGGCATCTTGAATGGGGTGATTGAAAAATGTGAAAAAAGGTTGGTGAATCGGAAGAGCCATTACCTTTCTTTAGGTAGAAAATTAACACTCATCAATAGTGTTTTGGACTCTATGCCTACCTATATGATGTCTCTTTTCCCTATTCCTGATGGTGTCATTTATAGAGTAGATGCTTTGAGAAGAAATTTCATGTGGGAAGGAAATAGTGAATCCAGGAAATTCCACTTGATCAAGTGGGATACTCTTATTAAGAGTAAACGGGCAGTGGTATGGGGGTAAGGAATTTAAAAATCTAGAACCAATGTCCTATGATGAAGTGGCTGTGGAGATTTGCCTCCACTGAGCAAGCACTGTGGGAAGAAGTAATACAGGCCAAATGTGAAATGGAGGATCACTGGATAACTGAAATGGTCACTAGCACTTATGGATCAAGCCTTTGGAGAGCCATCTGAAACCTTTTGGCCAAAGTTCAGAGGAAACTGTAGTATTAAATTGGGTAATAGTCGGAAGACCTCTTTTTGGGAAGATATATGGCTATAACAAGGATCTTTAAAAGCTTTGTTCCGAATATTTTCACCCTAAGCCAGCAGCAAAGGGCCACTGTGGCAGAGATATGGTCAAACCAAGGGTGGAATTTGAGTTTTAGGAGATCCACAGGTTGGTGGAGTTTTACAATGTTTTGTGGTAGTTCAAAGGAACTACTGATGCACATAATAGTTTGGGATGGTAGGATCACAAATTAAGACAATTTTAGTGTCAAAAGAACCTACAAGAAGTTTAATCCTTGTAACAGTCAGAGGAATGGGTGGCCATGGAAGCTGATATGGAAAACTAAAATCCCCTATGAAGTGTCTTGTTTTATTTGGTTTCTTGCTAAGAAGACAGTTTTGACCCAGGAAAACCCTATGAAGAGAAATATTCAACTGAGTCCTAGGTGCTTCCTATGTGGTGAAGAAGTAGAGACTATCACCCATCTTTTCCTTCACTGTAGGACAAACAGCATTTTGTGGAATGCCTTCATCAACCTGAAGGGCATGAACTGGGTTATGCCTAGGAGAGTTACCCAGACTTTGAGGATATGGAAAATCATTCCGGCTTGCATTTGGTGGTCTGTGTGGAAAGAAAGAAATCTCAGATGCTTCCAAGCCAAGAGTAATTCCATCTAGAAGATTAAGATGAACTGCTTAGTTTTGTTTCTTTTTTGATGTAAATAGGAGTACGTAGAATATTTAGAATCAGTTACAGATGTTTTAGGTTCCTTGTAAATTTTGCTTTAGGATTGAAGATCTTCCTTCTACTCTCCACAATTGTAATTAGGAACCTGTTACATGTTATGGCAGGTTCTGATTTTTTGGAATAGAAAACAACAACCTTCTTTTAAAAAAAAACTGAAATTAAAGAGGTGTCAAAAAATGGAAGGGACCTTTATGAAATGGACTAAAAAGGAAAGTAAGACAAACAAATTAAAATGGAAGGAGTACATATATAATTATAAAAATTGTGTATATAATTTATTGGTTGGTCTGATTTTTTCTTTGCTATGTTTTTTTAATAAAACCCAACTAAATATTATTGGTTTCTTGAAGCATAAATTTAAACAAAGCCAAAACTACATAAAAAATAGTTTATTTAATCATTTTGGTTTGATTTTCGGTTTGGATCGGTTTACGGTTTTTAACCAAACTGTGAACACCCCTAGTTTTAGTCTATAGATTTTATGAGGTCAGACTGAATCTTCCCATAATTGCAGTGTGGTTAAATTTATATATTGCTATATGGGAGTGTTAGCAAAAGTTATTGGTTCTGATACTATAAAAATAGTCCTTGGTCCCAAACTAGTTTGCTGTGTTACACGAATTTTCAATATCCATTCCGTTTCATCTGGATCAGTTTCATCCCAATACTCAATAATTCATCCTCTAAAACAAGTTTCTTACAATTTCTTTTTCAATTTTTTTGTCTTCTAAGACAAGTACAAGTCGCGTTTCTGATAAGCATACAAAATCCTACTCGGCCAGCATTCTATTTTAGTTACAGAGATATGCTTCATTTTATGATGTTTTAGGTGAATTGTTATATTGATTGCCATCTATTGTTCCAGAAATCATTCTTCTCCAGAAGATATAGGAAGCATAACTCAAGGCAGGCACTGTTTGAGAGTGTGAATGGATTTGCTGAACAGTTTTTCCAGGTCATTCATGAGCCAAAATAGATTATTTATTGCTGAATTCACGGTCCTTTAAAATGCTTCTAGTGATATAAATGTTTTTTTTTCTTTCTAATTTTTCTAACTTATAGAATGGTCAGTGGAACTTTTTATATGCTAAAATATATTCTTGCGTGTGCTTTGTAAGTGTCTATGGAAGGTCTATTTGGAGGGAAAAACGGAAAGATATAGAATAGTTACTGAGTTCGGCAGTTTCAGATGGTTCTCTACAATGAAGCTGTTATAAGTTTGACAATGGCTTGGGCTGGACTTATGGGCATTTGGCTCTTAACATAGGCCAGATCATGTTTACCCTTGGGTTACTTTTCAAATGGTCAGTATGAAATGCTTCTTTCTCTTTTTTGTTCCCACCTGCCGAGGACCTATGTTTCAAAACAGAAAATATTATCATCTCAGCCATTGACTTATTTTGCATGACTAGATGTTTGGTAGAGGCATTGAGGCTTGTTTAGTAGTTGGGAAAGACTGTTGTGCTGCTCCATGGGTAATGGGTATATCATTAATGAATAAGCTGAGGTCTTTTATTTGAACATGTAAAGTGCAAGACGACTTTTGAGGGCCAATTCTGCGATTTGCTTGATATGGAATTGAAAAATGTTATTGTTGACTTATTTCCATTCATTGTTATTGCTAACATGAATAAATTTTAGTACTTTTTGCAATGGAGGTTCCTCTTTTCCAGTTACACTTTCTTCTCGTGTTACTAACAACATTATTCCCTTTCCTAGAAAGAGAGTTTTGAGTTTAAAAGCTTGGAAATTTTTGGCCTTATCAAGTAGCTGCTTACATTGCATTCAGTTTTCGAAGCCTGAATCACTAGACTGTGACTTTATAAGGGATGTTTTACTAAAGAATTATGTTGACACTATTACTTAATTTAAAGGCAAAAGGGTCAAAATGCCGCTCTACTTTCGTCTATTAGCTAAGTTTGTCCCTAGTTACACTTTCTTCTGATAGGGGAGATGGTAGATTTAGTAGATTTTATAGGAAACTTGTTAAGAATACCCATCTGATGTGGGATGTAAGTTTCCAATTCATCATTTTTTGGATGATGAATTTTTTGGTGTGAATATAAAGTTACCCTTTTTTCAAAAATGTTTGTCCCTAGTTATACTATAGGGCCAAATATGTCCCTTCCAATACAAAGTATGCAAAAATGCCCCTATATTGGATGGAATCCCCAAATCAAACATACATACCCGATTTCCCCTAAATAACCCACTACCCTCTTTAACCCGACCCAACCCACTAAACTAAATAACCCATATCGAATTAAGAAAAAAATACCCGGTGTTCCTCACATTCATTCCCCTCTGAAAGAACTAAAATAAATTGTATATATAATGCTGCAGTCTAATTGAAGATTGTTGATACTCATGCTGTTATTGAAGATTGTTGATACTCATGCTGTTTAAAATACCTCTTCAACATGGATTATGACTCCATAACATAATCAAAGAGTAATAAATCTGAGTGTCATCAACTTGCTCCACTGTTAAATTGATAAACTCTACCTTGATGATCAGTTTATGGTTGAAACCTTAATTGTTTATAGTCACTCTTTTTGCTTCCATGTAGAGCGTTCTGGATGTAGTAAAAAGCTGGAAGAGATAAAAATTGCATCCCTTAATACGGGAGTTCATTTTTGATACTTCTTACTGCTCAAGTCTTTCTTCTCTTGGAAATCTATCCTCCCTCTCATTTGATAAAAATCCTTCTGTGCTACATTAGGGGTTTGTGATGGAGGTCTTGGCAATGCACAAGAACAAAGATTGCTATTTCCACCTTGGGTATTATGGGATACCGAAATTTCATTGCCCGAACTTCCTATATTGATGTGCTTTTAGCCTGAATTATGCAGTGCAGCCAGTCTTCATTACATTCCTGTATGTGGAACTCATAAACAACGAAATCCACTATAACCTTACCCTCTGTTGTTTTCCAAAAAAAGAACAATGGTGTTTGAGATGTGATTCTTCAGCTTCTTCGAGGTCCATCACTAGCTTATGGGCTCGTGTGTGTTATTTTTCCGTCTGCACTCCCTTTTCAATTTTATCGGAAGAAATTTTTAGAGATTAATATAATTGGGGTATAATTTGATATGGGTTATTTAGTTTAGTGGGTTGAGTCGGATTAAAAGAGAGGAGTGAATTATTTTGGGGGAAATCGGATATTTTTGTTTGATTTTGGGGATTCCATCCAAAATAGGGGCATTTTTGTATATTTTGGTAACAACGGGCATATTTGGCCCTATAGTATAACTAGGGACAAATTTAGCTGATAATACAGAAGTAGAGGGCCATATTTTTAACCCCTTTCCCTAATTTCAATTCTGGACTTTGAAGCCTACAAAGTAGTCCAATCCTATATAATTCTTAGCTTTAAAGAAACTTCCACTATAACATTGTTTTTCAGCATTTCAGAGCTGGCAGCATGACTGTGATGAATATGACCCATCTTCAAGCCGAGACAGTTCATGGTTTAGACGAGATTTCAGGGCCAGTGGACACAAAGGGGGAAGATCAAAGAACAAGGGACAAAATCAACACAGTAAGTGCACCTTTTGTAACATAATGCAGTATATAGTTTCTAGAGAACTTCACCTTTGTTGGAGTTTGATCTTGTAAAATACAACCATTTTTAGCTCCAAAGTGTCATGTAAAGAGCCTAATTCTCTTTCTTTGCGTATGTCATTTGACAAACCAGGCCATTTAGCTATCAGCCTGTGCCTTTTGAGTATTGAGCAATAGCTGATTTTCATCCACTCATTTTCAGGAGTGTTCCAATTCTTGGAGGAGGAGGATATCGAGATAGAGACCTTTTTCCGTTCTACATTTGGTGGAAACAGATACTACCACTGGTCATTTATTAATGAAGAACCACAATGGAGGAACTCATCAAACTACTCTAACAGCCGTCAGTGGAATTGGCGGCATCAGTACTCGGACTATGATGAGTCAACAGACTCTGAGAATTTAGAGTCAGATTTGAGTTCAGAGCGTCTGACTCTTGGATTGAATGCATTTGGCCCTTTGAATCTGGAAGATATTAAGAATGCGTGGGTGTTTAATGAATTGCCAGCTAGAAAAAATTACTTCCTGATGTGTTTTGATATCCGTATTGGCAAAAGTAATGTCTATATCACTGATTGCACATGCTTTACATTTGCAGATATCGTGTGTGTGCACTGAAATGGCATCCTGATCGCCACCAAGGCTCATCTAAGGTATATCTATTTCATTACTATTACATTTGTGATTTGATGTTTTCCCTTTTCCACCTGCATCCATTATACTCCACTCGGCTTTTTCCTAAGGCGCATACAACACGTGTTTTCCCTTTTTCATACACGAAATATGTTCAATCCTATGCTTAGCTCCATGAGTTCACACCTATGATTGATATGCTCCTTTAGCATTTTGAGGGACGGGCTTGGAAGAATCTGTCTTGTGTCTCTTGGTCTGTTATCATGCTTCATTCATTAGGTCTCTTAGAATTTGCTGCTTTCATCTGACTGATTAGCTGAGCTCCTAGTGCTAGGTAATATATTTGCCCTTGGATTATACTGACATTTGCATACACTATCAAGTTCATGCATGAGATATCAATTCACACATATACTATACAGATGAGACAAAAGAAAAGGAATCAAACATTCTATTCCAAGTCAATATTCCATATCTGTTAGCTTCTGCTCAGAGCTTATTATTGCCTCACTTTTCTCATGAAATTCAGATTAGTTTATAGTATCCAAGCTTATCTTTGTCTGTTTCTCTGTAATCCAGCTATATTAGATAACAAGATTTGATTAATTGACAGGTTGTTGCAGAAGAGAAGTTCAAGGCCTGCAGTGCAGCATATCAATGTTTGTGTGATAAACTGGGATTAAGTCAATAATGGAGCAGATAGTGACACATCCTAGATTATTGGATGATGATTACTCAATTACTGAGTCTCCAAGAGGACATGAGATATACTAACCTATATCATCAATAAAAGAGGCCCTTTAATTGTATTTGAAATGGTAATTACACAAATAGGAAGCTATGTCAAATTAGATTATTTGGAAGCATTCACTAAGTGTTTGTAGGAGAGTTATTTTGTTACCCTGATATATTTTGGTTGGGCTTTGTCCCTTATTTGGGATAATTTTAGAGACATTCTCTAGGTTTAAATTGGTAACACTGACTTCCTTTGTGATTTATAATAGCACATTTATCTTTTTATTGTCTTTTTGTAACCATTATTAACTTATTTACTATGATTTTTTTATTTATAATTTGACTATTTTACCCTTTCTAGTATTCTACTTTTAAAATTAATTAATTTTGTCAAAATATCTTATTTAATATTTTTCAAGAATAAAAGAATGACAAAAGGCACAGATAATGGCTCGAGGCAATGAGAAATTTTATTTTGTGAGTTACATTAACAAGATAACTTATATGAGTTTAGTTTATTATTTGACAAGTGGATACATCGGTCTCACAAATTTGTTTTTAAAGTAAAGTAGAAAATAGTAATATTAAAATCTACATTTTTCCTAATTAGAATGCACAATAAAAGGAAATTAAAATGTGAAAAGATATTTATATCAATGGCATTCTATCAAAATGGGTTAAATTGGAACTTTTAGTTGCTGCAATTGCAAACTCTCAGCTTTCATCATAAGTTCTTAATTGAAGTCCTTACATCTAGGATGCCAATTTAATTTTAAAATACAAACATTTTCTACAACAACAAAAAAAAATGTATCCACATTTAATATTCATGTCAAATCAATAGTTTTGTAATATATCTTTGTAAATAAGCCTTTTACACGTAATCATGATTAATTAACATGTAATTTCACATTATCTCAGTTTCTTAGGCACGTAAGGAACCGGTTTAACATTTTCTCAATTAAAATCTCAATTATAAACAAGTTTTACACAGACTAGGATATTTTTGAAATTTTAAGTGACATGATTCCTTCTTCAAAAGTTAAATCAATAATCGATTCACTGAAGAATAATCCTAATATGCAAGAACTCTAATTAAAATTATAATGAAAGCAAAGACTTTGCAGTGTTGAGATCTTTTCACATTTTATTATGCATTCTAATTAGGAAAAATTCAGATTTTTAATATTATTTTTTCCTTTATTTTTAAAAACAAATTTGTTGGATCCATGAATCCAATTGTCAAATAATAAACATAAGTAATGTTTGTTATTCAACTCACAAAGTACCACTAATACACATCTAATATATGTGTTATTTCTTTTAATACACTCTAGCATACGACCCCTTAAAATATACGATTACTGACATGCAATGAATACCCATTCTTACATTACTCCTCAGCATACACTAAACTCAATAAGAATTGCAGAAGATCAAACATGAACAATTAAATTGTGATGTCATTTGAGTGCGTAGAAAATAAAAAAGGTTTTGACTATTACAAGAGAATCCAATTTAAAGAGGTACTAATATTACAAGAGAAACCAATTTAACAGAAATGATTGAAGTGAGTTTAGACAAATTATATATTCTTAAACCTCCAAACACATCAAATGTAAGTACACCTTTTTTTTCCCCAAAATCTTGTTCGTAAACCTTGAATCCTTCCTGTAATCACATAGAAATTTTAAGTATCAAAGCTTTGAAACAACAAAAATACAGGGAGAGAGACAAGAAAATGAAACAAGTCTTTTGGAACTGTTCAAACCCACAAATTAAAAGAAGAAAATTACTCTATATTGTCGTGAAGTTTCTTACAAACCACATTACTTTCAGAAAAGAAAAACACAAGGAAAAGATTAATGACATGAAAACATTAAGGCGAGCTTCCACGTAAAATGATTCTGGATAGTTGAACACAATAATAAAAACTTCCACCCATTACAATATTACTAAAGGGAAGAATTACCGAGACGGGACAAGGAAGAGGAGGTGTAATTTAAAGGAATTCATTAATAGAGATGTTGTGGGCTATGAAATATAGTGACTCATGATATATTAGAGAACATTAGTTAATACAAGGGATCAGTGGGAATACACAAATGGAGTCATCATCAATCTCAAATCATCTCGAAATACCTCCAAAATTGATATTCAACTTCCTTTCCAACTAAACTCAATCGAGACAAAATAACAAACAAGAAATCACAAAAATTCGAACCAAGCTTTAATGATGCTTTCAGTCTTCATTTTTGATGTACTGATGTAGAACCACAAAAAATGAAATATTATTCAACCTGACAATGAAATCACTGAAAAACTGAAAATTAAAGGGAAATTGGCAAATATAACACGAAATGAAAAAACTAATCAACATTTCTCAGTCGAAAAAGGAAGTAGAGAGATTTGGAAGAAAAATATTGAAAGATTTTGGCTGAAAACAGTAAGGAGTTTTCTTCTCAGAAATGGAAACACTGTACAAATCTGATTCAGAAGCCATGGAATGTGAATGTAAAATCTTAATTACACAAAATAGTATGTCGGATAAGAAAAATTTTGAGAGAGTTTAGGAGTCTTCTTCTCAGAATTGGAATCAACATGTTCAGTTTCTTTTTCCCTAATTATCGGAACTTGAAAAAGAAACAACTGGTACCTCTAGATTTTTTCGGTTATGAGATACTCCCTCCATCCCAATTTTATGTGACACCATTTGACCAAACACAAAGTTTAAGAAAAAAATAAAAAACTTTTGAAATTTGTGGTCTAAAACAAACCTTAGATAAATCATTTCATTAAGGATAGAAGGAGAATTTTAAAGTTAAACTGTTTCTAATTATAGAAAAATGAGATTCTTTTTGGGCCAAACTAAAAGAGAAAGTGTGCCACATAAATTGAGACGGAGTTGGAACAAATTTTGTAGCCTGAAATGTGGGTATGGTTTTCTTATGCTATAATAGTACCAAATTTCCTTTTATGTCTTTCTTGGGCAGATTATGAATTTTATAATCCATCAAAATTCCTTTTGTGATTTGTCATTTCTAACATGTTTTGGTTTGGATGTTGGGCGCCAATCACAACACTGGTGATTTGGGTGGTGACACTTGTTCTAACTAACATTGTGAATCAACCAGTCCATAAACCTCCATCATATCATCGTTTAACAATGGCAGAAGAAGGGAAAGGAAACTTAATTTTTTGGACTTAGTTTACTCCCTGCTCAAAGCCTTCCATAGCACTCTCTTTTGGATGCATGCCATCAACGAAACTACTTCATCAAATACACTCTCATATACTGATATGGACAACCACAGCATGGTGGAATATTGCTACTTTAGGAGATGAA
Source organism: Solanum verrucosum (assembly GCF_900185275.1). NCBI lineage: Eukaryota > Viridiplantae > Streptophyta > Magnoliopsida > Solanales > Solanaceae > Solanum > Solanum verrucosum. The sequence goes on along the minus strand of NW_026020202.1, from coordinate 249,383 downwards.
GAGTGTCAACTTTGAGCTTCTCTCTTCTCGTAATTGGTAAGAGCCATGTCATTCTATACTATCACTCTCAGTAGCATTTCTTGTTTAAATTTCCATTAAACATGCTTCCAACTTCACCACTTACTATTCTCAGCATAAAATGAACTAGATTAGTATTTATACCAGATATAGCTATAAATTTAACCAATCATATACTCAACTACTTCCATTTTGTGATGCATTTTAATTAGGTATGGAGTTTAAGTCAGAGAGATAGACTTTTCAAATTTGTTCTCTAACAAAAGTCATAGATATTTGTGTGGCTATAAATCATTTCAATGAAGGTAAAATGGAAAATTTAAAGTTGAAATTATTTCTAAATATTAAAAAGTATCTTTCTTTTTTAGAAAAAACTAAAAAAGGGAAGTGAATCGCATAAATTGGGACTGAGTAATTCGTTGCATTTATAGAACATCCAACAAGAAAATTCTTATTACTTTCTAGAAGCAGGCAACAATAAGAGGTGCACCATCTCTCTCCTCTCACCCTCATCCATGAGTCCATACTTCTCCTTTTCATTTCTTCTCTTTTTTAAGCTTCCTCTTCCTCTCCTTCTCACTTATGATTAAGTTTATCTATTTATTTTTTTCATATTTTTGTTTAGTTTCCTCTATTGTTCAACCTTCCATGCACCTATCACTGGTCAAGCCACTTCCCAGGATCCTAACTTGCATAAATTTCCTACATGAGCTTTCAAGTGCCTTGAGAAACATCACCAGGTATTTGCAATTTCAATAACATGGATGAGATGAAGGTCCTTGCAGGATGAAGGAAGGAGAAGAATATCAAACAACAACAGGGAGTTCAAGGAAACCAAAATCAGGACGCAAAATCCAATGAAGTGCTGTTTAACAATATCAAGAAACAGAAATACACTTATATGGCAACTTTTAGCTGAAATATACACCCTTTTGGCCATTACTTTGTACCTTGCTATTATGAGTGGATTTGAGTGGCAAAGCTGAGCATATGGCACTCAAGGTTTCTGATATTCAACTGCAGTAACAGAAAAGATAAGCTCATATGATTCTTATTCAAAGGAGTAAAATGAAAAGAAAAAGGAAATCAAGCTTAGCATTATTGTAGAAAGGAATGTCATAAGAAAAGATCTTCTGACCACCACATCTAACATGATCAAAACAAAAAAAAAGGAAAACCAAATGTACTCTTTCTGTTTCAAATTATATGTCTTTCTTTTCTGCCTGTTTCAAAAACAAAAAAATAAATCTATATTTCGTAAGGTCTAAATTTCAACTTTGTTTTTTACCTTTAATAACACTTTCATATAGGAAATGATAGATTCATGAAGAAGAAAAGCTTCTTTGTATTTCTTGATATTTTTTTACATCTCATAAGAATGGATTCCTATACAAAGTCCTAAGATTAAATAAGAAAAGGTAACATTCCACAATCAATAACATTTAATTACAATATCAATCTACTACTATAATTAAGCTGGGGAATCGCTAATCAATCAATCAACATCATGGTACATTTTAGACCGTAACATTTAAAGGGTAGTTCTGGTATGTTATACACACCTTTAGTTTAAGACCACAAGATTCAAAAACATTCTTTACAATCTTAAATTTCATGCAGTCAAACTAGGACATCTAAAATAAAATGGTGGAACTATTATCTTAGAAGGATCTCATGCTCATGTTTTAATCAAAGTGTCTTCGTTGTGACAGGGCCAAGCATTACCCAAAAAGGGACAAAATGAGAGAAACTCATAAGATATAATCCACATCCAAATTTACTTATTTTACTTGACAAGTACACAAACAACAACAGAAATTTGATACGTCTATTTTATATAGAAATTTGGATACCCAAACTTAGTTTAAATGCTTGATTTGTCAGCTACTCTTATGTCATTTGGTGTGTTTAATCTTGTTCTATGGTTTCAGAGGCATTGGAGCTTAAATAGACTTAAAAACAATCAATTCTGGCTCAAAAGTGGCCAAGTGCAAAAGAATTTAAAATGCAAACATTGTGCGTATGGGGAAGTCTAGTCTCCCATGCAAACACCGACGATCTTGAGATTCAGAGAGGTAGTCTGAAGTTCTGGTAATGTGGGAGTTTGTGTCCTTGGTTTCTGATGCACCACAAAAATTCGAAGAGCTTAATCATTTCACTTTTGATAGTGTTTGCTGCAAAAGTCCATTTTCCAGCACATGTATAGAACTTCATAGAGGTGATATTCCAACTACTGCAAATGCATGTGGTGACTACCTATGTATGTTGGGTAGGGGTAGAGCAATGGGGCCAGACGAGATCAAGGTGGAATTTTGGGAGAGCGCATGCAGGGCAGGTATTTAGTGGTCAATGTTGTTTTCAAGACGGCGAAGATACCTAAAGCATGGAGATGGAGTAAAATGATTTGTCGTTCAAGAACAAGAGTGACATTCAGAATTGTAACAACTATAGGAGTATCAAGCTACAAAGCCACACTATAAAGGTGTGTGAGAGGGTGGTAAAGATGACGGTGAGGAGGAGGGGTGACTATTTCCGAGAACCAGTTTGGATTCATGTCGAGGCGCTCAACTATAGAAGTCATTTATCTCGCAAGGACCGGTGGATGAGTACAGAGAGAGGAAGGACTTACACATGGTATTCATTGACCTATGAAAGGCTTACAACAAAGTCCTAGGGAGGTTCTTTGGAGGTGGTTGGAAACTAGAGGTGTACTTGTGGCATACACTAGGGCGATCAAGGACAAGCACATTGGCGCCAAGATCCAAGTAAGGATAGTGGGAGGAGATTCGGAGCACCTCATGGTTTTGATAGGGTTGCACCAAGAATCATCCCTTAGCCCATTTTTATTTATCTTGGTGATGGATGCATTGACGCAACAAATTCAAGGTGAAGTGTCATGCAGTGTTATCAAAGGCGCGCTTAAGCCCTAAAGCGAGGCTCAAAACGTGTTGAGCGCTTCGCCTCGCTTTATGTGCGCTTCAGTGTCGTCATCAAAGTTCTAAGACAAACTTTTACTTGTCAATGAGCCTCTTATGAAGAAGTGACACTAAACAATTGATATTTCACTTTATCATAAAAAAATCGATTTCTTTGGTCATTATAATTATTAGTCTTGGACTAACATACACATTTTATTTTTTCTCCCTTTGAGCCTTTTTTCATTAAGGCCCACGCTTTATATGCGCTTAAAGCCCCCACAGACCTTAGAGCTTTTTTGCGCTTTTCGCTTTTAATAACACAGGTGTCATGGTGTATGTTATTTGCAGACAACAAAGTTCTGATTGACGAGACTCACGATGGAGTTAACACTAAGCTGGAGGTTAAGAGCAAACCCTGGAGTCTAAAGGATTCAGGTTGAGCAAGACCAAGACACAATACTTGGAGGTGCAGGTTCAGTGATATAAGGCATGAGGCTGACATAGAAATGAGGCTTGATACATAGGCCATCCAAAGAGAGGAAGTGTCAAGTATCTTGGGTCTATTATTCAGGGAAATTGGGAGATTGATGAGGCTGTCACTCACCATATTGGTGCAGGATGGATGAAATGGAGGCTCACATATGAAGCCTTGTGTGAAAAGGTGACACCAAAACACAAGGCAAGTTCTACACAGGGGTGGTTAGACAAGTTATATTGTATGGGGTCGAGTGTCGGGGAGTCAGAACTCTCACGTGCAAAAGATACAAGTGGCGGAGATGAGGATGTTGCAATGGATGTGTGAGCATACTAGGAGAGATAGGATTAGAAACGAGGATATTCAAGACAAGGTGGGAGCGGCTTCGGTGAATGACAAGATACGAGAAGCGAGGTTGAGATGGTTAGGGCAAGCTATGGATGGTTTTAGGAGAAGTCGATGTAGATCGAATAATTATTGGGGAGAGATTAGACAGAACATGTCATAATTTCAGCTTATTGAGGACATGACCATAGATAGGAGGTTGTGGAGGACACGAATTATGGTCGAAGGTTAGTAGGTAGGACTGCATTGTCTTGTTGTTCCTCCATACAAGTGGTCGTAGTATTACTCTTATAGTTTCTTGTCCGTCAACTTTTTTTACTATTCGTTGTTTCTTCTACTTCGACAATCAAATTGTTTTGTTGCAGTATTGTTACTATTTGTTGGTTTTGTTATTATTTGTTGTTTCTTGTACTTCTATTATTTCTTTTCCTGGACTAGTTTAGACTTGTTTTCTTGAGCCGGTCAATCGAAAACATTCTCTCTACCTCTGAGGTAGGGATAAGGTTTGCGAACACCATACCTTCCCCAAACCCCACTTTGTGGGACTACACGGGGTACATTGTTGTTGTCGTACAAATAGTATGCATCTTAATTTGTTCCCTTGTAATTATATGGTAATTATGTACTTCATCAAAAAAATATGGTAATTATGTATGGATTTTATTTCTTTTCTAGGGCATTTAAACTTAGTTATTTATACTCCAATAGCTCAAGGGAATGATCACGCAGTGTTTTCTCTTCTCATTTTTCTAAATGTTATAAGAGCATTGGTGAGAAACACCTGGGAAAGAAAACACAATCATGTAGTTGGTTGACTTTCTAGGGTTGTTTTGTGTCACCACCTTCTCTTTCAGTGTGGTTCGAAAACCAACATCATCATAGAATTCCCAACTCTTCAGTGAGCAAACCTCAGTCAGCCTCTCTAGAAGCAAACCTTACACGCACCCTCATGCGTAGTCAAAACGAATTTTCTAGCCAGCGCGTTAACTCCATATGCCAACATGTGTGAGCTTTTCTGGTCAAATTTCTGACAAACTTCTTTCTGTTGTGGTGTCACCAGGTCATTCTAAGGCTACCTAACTAAGTACCTCCTCATTCCAACCACCAAAACACAACCCTCCAGTGACCATCTTCAATTTCCAGACAAAATCTGGCTTTACAAAAAGCTAATATTCAGGTTTACGACTCAGAGCAGATTTTACTATATTGTTTGACATTATATCACCCTGGTAACATCTACTTTATCATATATTTGGTATTTAATTAGGTTTTGCTTTGACTCATCATCTTGTCTCTCAGAATAAATACTTTTTGTGCTAAAATTATGGTTTCCAAAATCCTGAACTATACTTTTTTTTGAGAATTAAAAAAAAAATAGTTCAGAATCCTGAACTATTCTATTACTACCACAAAACCTTTGATAGGTAGTGCAAACTATTTATCTTGGTCTTAGTCTATTCAATTATGGGGCAAGGGGAAAGGTGTCCAAAGTCACTTAATTAAGCAGGCTAAGGATATTAATGAAAAGGATAAGGGAGAATTTAAAAAGATTGATGCTCAATTGTGTAGCCTATTGTGGAAATCTATTGATTCGGAGTTGATGCCTCAGTTTGGTCCATTCCGAACTTGCTTTTTAATTTGAAAAAGGCTCGTGGGTTATACACAAATGTCTCATTTTTATAATGTGATTTCTTAGTTGACTAACGTTAAAAAATAGGATTTGGAGATGTTCACCTGTCTTAGACAAGTTCAGGTAGTGATGGAAGAGTTCAATGAGTTGATGCCTGCTACTACAAATATTGACAAAGCAATTGGGGTAACGTCGTAAGACGTTTTTTCTTTTGATACTTTCCAGGCTTCCATATTAACTTAACTAGGTGCGAACCAAATTTTGGCTAGCCTTATTGTCCCTACTGTGGATTATTTTCTCAATTATTACGGCTTGTTGAACCACCTATTTCATCCCGTCATACAGTGACATCAACCAACTCTTTTGTTCAAGTGTCTCAGACAGGAAATTCGAATGGATATCATTCTTGGAAAAGTTGGTCAAGATGTAGCTATTGTAACAAATTGGGCAATACTTTTGAAGTGAGCTATTATTTACATGGTCAACCTTCCAGAATGCTCATGTTGCTCGGACTGAATTCACTGATAACAGAAGAGATATCGGTGCTACTCAACCGATGTCAAACGGTACCTTATGTCCACTAATATTACCTCCTTTGAAAGTCAAACCTATTACCTACTTTACACTCTCCTCAACTAAGAAACTTGGCATTCTAAGGTTTTATCCATTCCATCTTCTAGATATTTTGTCATTGTTTATCTTTCCACTCTATCTCCCACAGCTCCACCTCCACCACTCTTGACTTATCATCGTCTGCACTCATCAACCGTTCAAGACAATTCACAGACGACTAGATTCTTTCCCTATTGCAGACTTGTCTCCAGCGAGTCCTCCTATTGCCACTCGAAAAGGTTTTTGTTCTACTCGTAACCCTAATCCTATCTATACTTTTCTATGTTATCATTGATATTGTCTAAGCTATCATCGATTGTATCATCACTATCATTTGTTTCTATCCCTACGAGTACAAGTGAAGCTCTTTCTCATCCAGGTTGGTGACAGGCTATGATTGAGGAGATGTTTGTCTTACACTCTAGTAGTACTTGGGAGTTTGTTCTTGTATCTTCAGGTAAGTCTACCAGTGGTGTTTGTCAAGAAGACAAGTCTTTAAAGTATGGACAACAGGGAAGAGTAAGACTATGGTAACAGAAGAAGAACTTGACATATCCATTTCTAAGTGTGCACAACAAACACATGATATAGTCATCCATTATAACTATATAAGAAACTTGATGTAGAAAATGTGGGGAACTTTAAAGTATAGCTCGCTTGTCCTTGAGATTAACAATTCAAAAAGCTTTAAGAGAACTAGCTAAGGGTTAAACTCTAAGTTGCTCGGACTCTTTACTTTTGGTGTCGCACCTATGTCGACACAACAAGGGTGAGGGTGTGGGTGTGGGATTCATACCCGATCTGGTCAACCGTTTTGGGTACTTTGACCAAATTTGAGGTAAAAATTCTAGATAGATTCAATGATTTCTGTAATCAAAACAAAAACTAAGGTGACATTGAAGAAAATGGAAGACCTTGTATACATAAACTTCTGTTGTCACTCCCTTTCCTTTTATCTCCTTCCAGAAGTGGCCTCTTGATCAATAATTTCTCCTCAATCTTCCACATAGTATCTCATAATTTAGGTTTTATAACTCTATTTCAAGATATTTGAATTATATTTTTTATTTTTTTTGAAACTGGTAACTTTGTGTCTATTATAGAAACAGATCAGTACATGGGCTGTACTAGGGCCATATTTACAAGTAAATCCAGATCCTATGATCCCATGTCTATAATGAATCTAACACATCAATAATAGATACAGGATCATTAGACCGAATCTGATTACACCAAAAACATAGAATCAAGATACAATTCAATTTGATCTGCTCTATACTATTTTCTATGTTCTCAAAACACCTAGAATTTGAAGTTGAATTGCATGGCTCTTTTCTTTTTTTGGTGTAAACATGAATATCCTCAAGATGCAGAGGATATTACTAGTATTTTAGAGTTCTTATGACCTCCATAGGAGTTCTTTTCTTTTAGCAACTTTTGGATGTAAGTATTACTAGAATACTCCTCATGTATTCTTTGTTTATAATACAAGTTACCTTTCTCAAAAAAAAACACCTAGAATTTCTCTCCTTCCAGATTGTCCACCATATGCTGGCTGGTATGATTCTCCACCTACTTTTGCTTCTTGCCAGAACCCCAGCTTCTTCCCAACTTTGAAGGGCCTCTGTAACCTTTCCTGGCATAGTCCAGGAGAAACCTTTAAGGTTTATGAATAGCCTCCAAAGCTGACATGTGATCTTGCAGTGAAGGAACAAATGCCGAACAGTTTCTGCTTGTTCTCCGCAAAAAAGGCATCTCGGACATAAAATTATCCCCTTTTTCATCAGATTGTATTGTGTAAGGACAGCTTCCTTAGATAGGAGCCAAATAAAAAATGATACCTTGTAGGGTATATTCACTTTCCATATAGTTTTCCAGGGCCAGTTGACATTCTGTTGATTGTGACTATTCAACCATCTGTATGCTTTGCCTACCCTGAAGGTTCCTCTGTCACTGCCCTGCCACCAAAGCTCATCTTCCCCTTCTTGTGTTCCTTTAAACTGGCCAATAGTGTTAAGGAAATCTGCAACTCTTGTGATTTCCCAGTCATTTACTTGTCTTCTGAAACTGATTTCCCACCCATCAGGTGTCCACATTCCTGCAATTGTTCTTTGCTGATTTAACATTAAGTTGTGGATATCTGGGTAGATATTCCTCAGAATCCCCATCTCATGCCAGTCATCTCCCCAGAAGCTTGTCTTTTCCCCATTTCTAACCTTAACCTTGGTTTTGATCTTGAAATCATCCCACAAGGCCCTTATAGATCTCCACAGATTCACTCCTTATGGGGAAAATACTTCCTTTGTCATCCACCTACTTTCTTCTTCATACTTGGCTTTGATGACTTTTCTCCATAACGGATGTTTGTCGTTAGCATATTTCCGCAACCATTTCATTCTGAGGGCCTTGCTATGATTCTGCAGATTTTTAATACCCAAACCCCCATACCTTTTTTCTATTATACGATCATTCCACTTTACCAAATTGTAACCTTTCTTGTCCTTGTTTCCCTGCCATAGGAACTTCCTTCTGATTCTGTCCAATCTGTCTGTGACCCCTACTGGAATGGGAAATAGAGACATCATGTAAGTAGGCATAGCATCTAGGACTCAGTTAATTAGAGCAACTCTTCCTCCGAGAGACAAGTATTGCCCCTTCCATCTAGCCAGTTTCTTCTCACACTTTTCCATTACACTGCTCCAGATCTCTTTAGACATTGATTTAGCACCCAATGGCATCCCAAGGTATGTAGTTGGGAGAGCCCCAACTTGTCCACCTAGGATTATGTTTAGTGCCTCCATGTTATGTACTTCATTAATGGGATAAAGAAAACTCTTTCTCCAATTAATATGCAACCCAGAGATTCCTTCAAACAAGACCAATATTACTCTATATCTGAGTTGTTCGTCTTCTTCCCCACAAAAGATGAGTGTGTCCGAATCCTTGAACTCATATCCATACATGGATACGTATCACCAACAACAACAACAACAACATACCCAGTGAAATCCCACTAGGTGGGGTCTGGAGAGGGTAGAGTGTAGAGTGTACACAGACCTTGCCACTACCTCGTGGAGGTAGAGAGGCTGTTTCCGAAAGACCCTCAGCTCAAGTACATCAAATCCAAGTAAAAGGAGAGGAAAACAGTGTATAAAACATAACATCCAATAAGAAAGATAGTATATAATCAACAAAGGAGACAATAACATCAATAAAATAATGTGAGAAGTGAAACGCAGTAAACAACATAAGGCTATAGGTATCACAGACAAGAACTGCAAGTGCAAGGCTAGGACTACTACAAACGCTAACAACCCATACCCTCGCAAGGAAAGACAGCACGCTAACCCTACTAGCCTTCGACCTTAATACGCGACCTCCACTCCTTCCTATCTAGAGTCATGTCTTCGGTAATGTGAAGCTGAGCCAAGTCCTGTCTAATCACCTCTCCCCAATACTTCTTAGGCCTACCTCTACCCCTCCGCGTACCCTCTACAACCAGCCCCTCACACCTCCTCACTGGAGCGTCTGCGCACCGTCTCTTCACATGTCCAAACCATCTCAGTCTCGCTTCCCTCAGCTTGTCCACCACAGAGGCCACTCCCACCTTCTCCCGGATACCCTCATTCCTAATCTTATCGCTCCTAGTGTGCCCACACATCCATCTCAATATCCTCATCTCCGCAACATGCATTTTTTGAACATGTGAGTTCTTGACTGGCCAACACTCCGCTCCATACAACAAGGCCGGTCTAACTACCACTTTGTAGAACTTACCTTTAAGTCTAGGTGGAATTTTCTTATCACACAAGACTCTAGAGGCAAGCCTCCATTTCATCCAAGCAACCCCAATGCGATGTGTGACATCATCGTCGATGTCGCCACTTCCTTGGATTACAGACCCAAGATACTTAAAACTTTCTTTCTTAGGAATGATCTGTGTGGCAAGTCTCACTACCACATCTGCCTCATCCAACGCATCACTGAATTTGCACCCCAAATATTCTGTTTTGGTCCTACTCAACCTGAACCCTTTGGACTCCAGCGTTTGTCTCCACACCTCCAACCTCGCATTAACTCTGTCCCGCGTCTCATCAATCAGTACTATGTCATCTACAAATAACATACACCATGGGACCTTCTCCTGAATAGACCGCGTCAACTCATCCATCACCAAAGCAAATAGAAAAGGGCTAAGGACTGATCCTTGGTGCAGCCCCATCTCAACTGGGAAATGTTCCGAGTCACCTCCAACCGTTCTAACCCAAGTCTTGGCTCCACCGTACATGTCCTTTATCGCCCTAATATAAATCATCGGGACACCTTTAGCCTCCAAGCACCTCCAGAGGACATTCCTTGGTACTTTGTCATAGGCCTTTTCAAGGTCAACGAACACCATATGTAGGTCTCTCTTCCTTTCTCTATACTTTTCTACCAGTCTTCGCATAAGATGAATGGCTTCGGTAGTCGATCGTCCCGGCATGAATCCAAACTAATTCTCAGAAATGGACACCCCTCTTCTCACCCTCATCTCCACCACTCTCTCCCAAATCTTCATAGTATGGCTTGGCAATTTGATACCCCTGTAGTTGTTACAGTTCTGGATATCAGCCTTGTTTTTATACAACGGCACCATTGTACTCCACCTCCATTTATCAGGCATCTTTGTTGTCTTAAAAATAACATTAAACAGCCCAGTTAACCACTCTATACCTGCCTTGTCCGCGCTCTTCCAAAAATCCACCGGAATCTCATCGGGTCCGGTCGCTCTTCCCCTGCTCATCCTACTAATAGCACGTATAACCTCCTCGGTCCTAAAACACCTACAGTACCCAAAGTCCCGAAGTCTTTCAGAGTGCGCCAAATCACCCAACACAATGTCTCGCCCCCTTTTTCATTTAAAAGTTTGTGAAAGTATCTTTGCTTGATGGAGATCTCATCCACCAATACTTTGTCTTCCTCATCCTTGATACACTTCACGAGCCTTCCTCTCTCTTGCTTTTGCGAGCCTATACAATTTCTTATCCCCACCTTTGTCCCCCAGCTCGACATACAAGCGTAATCTTAAAATTTAGATCATAGAGGATACGCAACCGTATCGGACACCCGCACCCGAGTCCGAGCAATTTAGGTTAAATTAACTTAAAATGATAAATATCCGTTAAACAACAATTCCGGAAAAAACTATGCAAATTAGCAAGTGCATATCAATTAGCACCATAACACTCCCCCTTCACAGGAAATATATTGGAAAGCTAGAATTTATTAAGCACCCAATTCATGTTTAATAGAGAGACACATCCATTATGCAGAAAATGTTGATATCTGTCTCAGAAGAGAACTTCTTTCTGTAGTTCTCTTCATTGCACGAAAAGTTAGAAGAGGCTATATAATTGATAAGCTTATGCTAATTTAAACATGCTGAGGAGACAACTGATTAAAACAGTAGAAGCTTACCACCACTGCAACTCCAGTCTCTGCAAATCTAGGAATGCAAATAAGCATTACCATCTGCCCTTCTGATCCTGCAGATAGTAGTATGATCACACACATTCTCCAGAAACTTGAACAAATCAAAAATTTAAAACATACCTTTTATCAAGCGAGATTCATATTTATCCTGATTGCCAACAAAATAAACATGAGGACATGTTTCGACATAGAAAGGATCCCTATCAGTGAAGGGATAGCAACCTGGAAATGTAATGGATGAATATACCAACTCAGTTGGAAGAAATATATGCAATCAAATTGAATTGCAAACTCTTCAAAGAACAAAAATAGTCATTTTTTAGCTCTTCCTATTCCAAGAACATATATTTTGTGTCACCAACTCAATTTGCAATCTAAAAGCATGAATTTGTAAAATCAAAGAATAAACTGGGCAGAGTAGAAAACTTTAGGCAAGGAAACCACAATCATAAGAACTTCCAAGTGTAGCAAGGCAAAAGGTTTTGACCAAGGGTATTTGGTGCTGTTGGTGCTAGGTGTCTCCACCTCAATGTTCTCTCCATAAAGTCAATATTGTTGTTTGCCTCCGAATACTTGCCAAGATCATCAATATTTTGACCAGATGTACCTAGGAACCTGATGATCATGCAGTAACCATGCAAACAATGAATACATTTCTTTAACTAATAACTAATCAACTATTGAATCTTACCTGATGTTGTCAAGTTCAAAACAATGTGGATTCGTGCAAGATCTGAAAGTGTTATAAGCTGATGATCCAGGGAAAAGACATCTGTGGAGAGGCTGAAATTTAACAGATGATCACTGATAACCAATTAAACCTCTGAAAATCTAAAGAAAATGAATTAAGGAAAAGCTCTGACTGGAAGTATTAAAACTGTGCTAAGCAAGGAAGACCTGCTGTGGCAGGGAGAAATTTGCTGGATCACTGGACCCTGGCATGATATCCAAAGGTATACTTGCTGCAATCTGGAAAAGGAGAAAATCATTTTCTTAACCCATATTGTACAATTTGCACTAGTATGTTGGTTCCAATTTAGGATAAGAATACCTGAGTTAACAAAATATCAAGCTCTTTAATTGGCTCAAACAATCTGGACTGGTCCTTTGACCCCAAATTCTGCGACACAATCAACTTTTGTTAGTGTCTTGATGGAGACTAGGAAACTAGTCATTTGCAGTTCCGAGGAAAATCAATTATAAGAATTTGCAGCACATGGAAAAAGAATTTCCTTTTATCATTTTTTAGGGGAAGACCAGAGAAAAAATCTAATGAACCGAAGACATGAGTCCACGAAATGATCCTGTACTGATTAAATACTATTAAGTATCAACTCATTTTGCACGACCATCAAAGGTTTAAGAAATTCAAGATCCAAAAGCAGCTAAGTTAATAACAATAATAGAAGCAAGACCTAATTTTGTATTCTGAAAAAGTAACTATTATTGGACATTTTTAACTATGTCACTGTAATATTTGTTAACCCTAGCATTTTATGATGACAAATATATTTGAATAACAATGTGCAGTCATTAATGAAGTTGTTCTTTGGACGAAGGCACAAAAATATACAATGAAGATATGGTGCAAGAAATTCAAGATGTACAAAAATCTGAGCCTTGTTTGTCCAAGGGAGATGGACATGTGAAAGGCAAAGACTTCTAAAAGGGGGAAGATGACGCTGCCAAGATTCAAAAAAGAAAAAATCACTCCTGTAGAAGGAAGATTTGAGAAGCCGTGGCTCAAGGAAGAAATATCCTCTGAATATGGCAACCACGGATAGGACTTAATTATAGGAAATGAAAAAGGGGGAAATTTTCACTTCAAGGCTTCCTTTTTCTCAATGGAGGCTGTCTATGAGCACTCCAAAGGAGACCCTTTTTTCCAAATCAAGGTTGAACAAAGACTACATTCAGGCTTGAGTACAACGTCAAAAAGTCGCTCAAGATTGGAATGATGCTGGACTGCAATCAAGGACGAGGATCATACAGAATCTCCAAGAGTAATCAAGCAAGTCAAAGACTGATTTCCAAGTTACCAAGTTTCAAAAAAAGTAAGACTGATTTCCAGAACAAGAATCCGGTAGAATTAATGAGGACTAACAGTCAGAAAATTCAAGAGGTGATAACAGTGTAGTGAAGTAAGAAGTGAGAAAAAAAAGAGAGTGAGTTGTGTGGGTTCTTTTGGGTGATCAAGTGAAAACTAAAGGGTGTGTTCATTGTTGGTGATCGAGTGAAAACTACATGATGGTAATGTTAATGGTGATCAAGCGAAAACCAACTGAGCCATGTCACTAGAAAACTACCCAAGTTGTTTTGACATTACATGTAAGTAATCCTCCATGGTGGTGAGTCGAGCAAGTATATGCCTATCTCTTAAAAAGCTAATATTGCTTTCTGCCTTCATCTCGCATTGAAGAGGCACAATTTTACAAATTCCTCTAGTTCAGGCCACCCGTAGGAGAATTTTCCTATGACAGCAAAATGCAAATTGCTTGTATAATCATGTTGTCCACTTCTTTTTATTCCCATATAACTATTGGTTCACCATGTACATACGTTATATCCTTGATGGGAATAGGGTTTATAGGTTTAGAGATTTATGGGGTTAACAAGTTCAAGTATGAGGGTATTATGGGTGCTGGTGATGGTTCTCCACCGGAAGAGGCAGCCATGGCGCCTTCCAGTGTGACTCGTAGGCAAATATTAGGGTTCCGATGGGCAAATTTCTAGAGAGCCCCCAAAATTTTCCTTCTAATGATCGACTTTTAATTTAATGATAACTTTTATACTTGCTTAATTTGAATAAATAACCAGTATCTTTTGCAGTTCTTGAACCTCAGTATATAGTCAGCCTACTTAGACCAAATAGGGTAAATTTTTATTGCTTATTATCCCTCCCCCCCCCCCTTCAAGGAGTTGAGGGCGTTCAACAAGGCCTTGCTAGGTAAATGGATTCGGAGGTTAGACGTGGAAGAGCAAGAATTATTGAAAAGAGTTATCACAGGGAAAAATGGCACTCATCAAGAAGATTGGATATGAACGAGTTTACTATACCATGTAAGGTAGCTCTTTTAAAAAGCATTATGGAAGTGTTGGAGAAGTTCTATAGCAATATCCGATACAGAATCAAAGATTGCACCAACAAATACCATTATGTGATGGTTTTGAGTCTGTTAGAATTTCTTGCCGGCAAAGGAGATGAAGGAAAGTTCTATCGAATATAGAGTTTAGGTATCTGTTAGGAGAAACCTGTCAGACTGAGAGGTTAAAGAGGTTAACAATCTTCTCAGGCTGTTGTCAAGGGAGGAAAGGGAGTTCCCTTATCATCAGTAAGGATCCTCTGGAACCATTTTGGTCCGTTTATGACCAATTTATTAAAATTAAAGTATTTGTCTTTAAGTAAATTAGGGTTCTCTATAGTATAGTTTCTCTAAATGACTAAATCTCACTTAACCCTACATTGACATAGAGGTCTCTAACTAAACTGAAAAGACTAGAGAAAGCTGGATCTAATGCAAGTGCGACAACAACAACAAGTCTTAGCACCAACCAGTTACTAGTGTTATTTCTTGTTGCCTTCATTTTTTCCATTTTCTAATGAGCAAAAGCCATACAAATTAATGTAGCACTTATAATCAGAGAGCATTTGACGCATTAAAACGAGCAATTGCTCAAATATGCTTCTTGGTATTTATTCTACATCTGGAACAGCAAATTGCCTGCTTTTATCAACAAGTTTAAAGACAGGGAGTAATGTTAGTAATTCTGGCATGTGAATGCAAAAATTCCTCCTCTATAATGAGAGGTAGCATTTCTCTGAGGTATACAGGGAAAAGAAAATGGAAAAATAAGAGATGGAAAGTCAGAAGTTTGCTACAAGCACAAAAGTAAACATACCTGTCCATTGAGAAGTCCATGAGGAACTTCAACAGAGTTTCCAGCAATAACAACTTGAACTATTTGAGCTGCAATAGTTTGTTCCTTTTCGAGTGGTACGTTTACAGGATAGCATAATATTAGTTAGATTATCATGTATCCAATACTTATTAGTAGAAAGTAAAGCATAGAATACTATTGAACCTTCTCATCTCCTAAATGTCCAGTAATGTGATCAACTAAAAGTTGAAATTGGAGAGGATTAGAAGAGCTTCTCCCAACACTCAAACCAGAGATGAAAACCACATATTTATCTTCACCTATCAAATCCAACAGAAGATGTCTGGTTATGTTCCAGGAAAAAAAAAAAGGAAATGAAAAAAATTGTTTTTCCCCAAGTTGAAGGCTGCATCAAAGAATTTGACACTTTTCTTGAGTCTACCAACCTTTTAGTTATGAAAAAAAAATCATATACAATTGATTATGCAATTACTGAGCTTCAAAATTAACCTGGACAGGCTGATGAAAATCAGAAATGAACCCATAAATAGATGAGACATTAACAAAAAGAAATTCAAGACACTCTGTTTATTGATGCTGTCTTAGAAACAGATATATTCATTATAGTTGAGCCAGCAACGCATGCTGTAGTTACCATTACAGAGAGAGGTGACTGAGTAGTAAGGGCGCCTTGAAGGAAGTCGACATAAAACAAGATATTAGAGACTTTCACAATAAAATAAACTTAACTTGAAAAAATTGGACAGAAATTTATTTTTTTGAGAAAAAGGTAAACCATATATTCACACAAAAAACTCATAGTGTCCACTAGATGCAAGCTGGAACACTCTTCCTCTGGTCTTCCTCGGCCCCTCTTCTTCCAATTCATTTCCAGTTGTTTAGCACTTCAAAAGTAGCCTTGGGCATTACCCAAGTCACCCTAGTATACACAAGAACATGTTCCACAGATTTACATCTGTTTTGCAGTGCAAGAATTGATGGTCATTGACATTTGTCTCTTGTCCACACATAAAACACCTTGAGCAAATCTGTAAACCTTTTCTTTGCAACACTTCACTGGTGAAACGGGCTCTTCTGATCACCGGCCATGTGAAACAAGAGACTTTGAGAGGAATTTTTACCTTCCAAGACCAAACTACTGTCAGTGATTGATTGTTATTCATTCCCCAGTAGCACGATTTCACTTTTCACAGTGAATACATACCCTCTTGTTGTGCAAATTCCAAATTGGCTTGTCAAGGCCAATGGAGATTCCTGAGAAAGCATTCAGTACCTACAGCAAACTTGCTACTCTACCAACCTTCCAATCACTTAAGGCCCTTCTAAAAATTAGGTCCCAACCTTGAGGACTCCACACTTGAGAAACAGTGACATTCTATTGTAGGCTTAAGATGTATATATCTGGGAAGAGATTCAACAACTTATCTTCACTTATGCATTGCTCATTCCAGAAGCTTGTCAACCATCTCCAACCTTGAAGGTCAAGTTGGTATTGAAGAGAGGCCACAATCTTCTGATGGTTTTCCACACAGAACAAGCCAAACGTTCGAGCAACTCCCTTGGTGATCCAGTGGTTTGGAAGCCCATACTTTGGTGAGATGAAGCTGCTCCATAGGGTCATATCTTCATTGCAAAATCTCTGTAACCATTTCTGTAATAGACTAGTATTTTGTAGACCGAGTCTCTTTATACCTAAATCTCCTTGGCTTTTGCGAAGAGTTACGAGATCGGCATTTTACCAGATTGTACCTTTGCTTCACCTTGTTCCCTTACCATAGTAAAGTTCTCCTCAGCTGATTAAACTTCTTTTAAATGCTCCTTGGCATAGGGAACAAACTCATCATATATGTGGGAAGGGCATCCATTACTCAGTTTCAAGTGTCAGTCTCCCCCCCCCCCCCGGATAAATACGGACTCTTCCACCTTGCCAGCTTTTTTTACATCTTTCCGGCACTTTAGTAGCTCTTGTTCATTGCACCCAGTGGCATGCCAAGGTATTTAGTAGGCAGTGAGGCTACTTTGCATCCTAGGTTATCAGCTAAGCTTACATAGTGTGTTGGCCAGGATCTACTCTACTTCCACGATTCAAATTCATATTGTTCACATAGAATAAAGCATGCTTTTATCAAAACAATCCTAGGAAAAAGGGTAGGCTAAACTAAAGAAATTTTAGCTCGATTTTTTGGGCAGAAACTTATATGATGACCCCAGACGTGCCAATCAGAGACCTAAAATGAAAAAAAAAAATATTGCCTATATGGATGCAGTATTCAATGAACACAAGCACATATCACTGGATAATGTCATAGACAACTAAACAAAGAGAAGTTAGGTACTTGATACCTAGTTGAATTGGCCGCTCTATTTGTTGTGGTAGGCCAGCCTCTAGAACATCTTCAACCAAAAATTCACCAGCACTAGTTTCTTTTCCATGCAATGCAATAATATTTCCTACGACGAAAGATTCACATATCTAAAAGCAATTCATTTCATAAGTCAAATAACTTTCTCCTATAGAAAAGCAGCGTCAACCAGTGACAACATCTCCAACCAAAAATGGCATTAGATAATCAGCTATAAAGCCCTCATTTATAGAACCAAAATCAGTTGCACAACAGTCCAGCCACATGACAGGATTGAGCTAAAGCTACTCACCTGTTACATATGTAGACGGCAGCAAACAACCACTTAGTTTGACTCTTCCGCTCTCATCTTCCAGAACTAAATTATCATCTAGGTGCATAAAGTTATGACGTTGTACAAGCGGTGAAACAGATCTCTGTATAACCAAGTTTGATTAGTAATCGCTTAAAGAAGGGATATGTTAACACACAAGAACAGGACATATCTCCACAAGACTGGTTCTAAAATAAAACTTTAGCTATGAAAATCAACGTCTTATACCTCCTTAGAGTACTCATCCAGAATAGAAGGTTTAAGCTTCATGTGCTTGTAGAGTGTCCCAACTATAATGCAATCTTTGCCTTCCTCTAATCCCAGAACAGTACAGACTGCAAGGATACGGAAATAAAACACAAGGAAAAATGTAATATTTTGAGTAAACGTTCTAAGCACCAATAAGTAAGCTCTAAATGATTCCAACAATAGCAACTAAAAACCTAAATAGTTCAGTTGAGTAGTAAGCAACTTGCACTCTTTCATTCTTTAATAATGGACACAAGTTAGTGAAATGTCCATAAATACAAACGTCAGAACTCTTAATATAGTAGTTTTTTTAAAAAAACTAACCAATATAAGTAGCAGAAGAAAGATGACCAGAAATATTCACCAAAATATGGAGATTAATCAAACACAAGTGATAAAGATGGGAAGTACAATCATGAATTGGGAAGTTTATCAGGTTATTGAAGCCCTAAAAGAAAAGAAAAAAGTAATTACCAGGTAAATGGGGTTTCCAATTGGGAATGAGAGAGTAAAGGAGAGTTCGCATCAAATGGAGCCTAGCAAAATATATTTGGCTGTATTGTTGACCCCTGTAAACCTCCTTCTGAATCCCAAAATTCTCATCCTGTTTTGATGAAAAGATAAAATTGAAAGTAAAAAAGAGGAAGTAGACTAGACTAGAGTAGAGAAGAATGAAGGAAGATGAATAAATACCAAAGATTGGTAAAGTGATTGTTTTCGGTGGAGAAGGTTCTTCTCCATTGATACCATGGCAGCAAAAATACTCTTCCCACTGCTTGCGCTATTAAAGTTTCCTATTTCACTTCCCTCTGTACTAAACACAATAACCCAACGTTATAAATTTGAACGCACTATCATTCTATCTATGTATATTTCACAAAAAATGACATAAATATTTCTTTAACTATATCAATAGATCTAAAATGGTCTCTTAACTATACATTTAATGTATTTAGTTCTTTAACTATTCAAAAACTTATTAACTTTAGTCTCTTAACTATATATTTACCGTTTTAGTCTCTTAACTATAAACTTATCGATTTTAGTTTTTTAAGTATTCAAAAACTTATCCGATTTGGTCTTTGTCCATTTTTTTAATACAAATAGTTTAGGTTTATATTAACCGAAATCTTCATGAAATTAAATCTTTAACTCATTTTATAAGTTGTTTCTCTATCCCCGTCCTTCTTTCTTCAAACTAATCTTATGAAAGAACAATAACGTCAACGATTCAAAATAAAATTAACGAGGAAAGAAGATATAAGTCCTAATTTTATTCAATGGGGAACAAAATTAAGCATATAATTGTTGTTAATGACTTGAATCAGCACTTGAATATGCTAATCAATGCGGATTTTATTTAATTTACTCAAATTTCTTTACGTGAAATAAAATGAATAGAATAACTGCAAATCTACCATTTTATAAATTTCAATTTCTGAAAAATTAAACAAATTTCGTTCAATAAAGTCGTTGGAGTACAAACTTTGGATTTAACGGGTAATAATTTTTTTCTTTTTCTAATAAAGTTTTAGCATATTCAAGTCATTAGTAGCAATAATATGCTTCATTTTATCCTATGTTGAAAAAAATTATAACTTATATTTTCTTTCCTCGTGAATTTTATTTTAAATCGTTGAGGTTAAGGTTCTTCGCATAAGGTTAATTTGAAGAAAAAGTAGCGGGGAGAGAGCAATAACAGAAAAAATTGCTAAAGAATTTAATTTCTCAAGGCATGAATTCTGTTAATATAAACCTAAGCTATTTGTATTAGAAAAATGGACAAAGATTATCAGGTTTTGAATACTTAAAGGACTAAAATTGATAAGTTTATAGTTAAGGGACTAAAATCGGTAAGTGTATAGTTAAGGGACAAAAACTGATAAGTTTTGAAATAGTTAAAAGACTAAATCCACTAAGTGTATAGATAGTTAAGGGACCATTTTAGACCTACTATTATAGTTAAGGGACTATTTATGTCATTTTATTATCATATATATTCTATCTATCTATATCTATGTTCTATATCATTTTAAAAACATAAATTCACAAACTTAAATATTAAATTACTACAATACCCTCAATCAAATCTATGTTACTTTAAAAAAAGCATAAACTCTCAAACTTAAATATTAAATTACTATAATAACCTCAATTAAAATCTATATGACCTTAATAAACATAAAATCTCAAACTTAAATGTTAAATTAGTATAATACCCTCAATTAAAAACATTCAAAACTTAAACATTATAAAACTAGTTAAAAGTTATTTTGACTTAAAAGCAGCAGCTAATCCAAACAAGCTCTTAGGCATATTGTCAAACACTCTTCATATAGTAGAAGGCAACCTGACATAATATTGTACTGACATGAATGTGAAGATGCAGTAAGAAAATGTCATGTTACATAGTAACGAAGACATATGAAACTCAAACTAAGAAACCAAGAAGGAGAAGAGAAAAATTCAAAATGAAGTCAAGAAAAAAAAGCAGACGACAATAGAAGCAACCAAAACCAAAACACATGATTAAAGAAAAATTTAGTAGAAGCTGAAAACTTGATTAAAATTTGTGAAGATTCACGTACACCAAAACATAGAAATCTGAAAGGAGAAGAAAAACTTACACCAACTCAGATATACAACAACATCAAAGATAAACTCAAATCAAAGCATAAAAATCTAAAATGATATCGATAAATTTTTTTTGAAAGAATTGAAAAAAAAGAGAATATACTTGGAAGTATGAAGACTTTAGCCACCCTCGAACTATTATCTCTAAATCAACTCAGATTTTACTGATCTAAGCAAGAAATCATTGGAGTTTTTCAGAGAAACAAAAATAACCATCGCCAGAAGCATAAAGACAACTCTAACGACACGAGAGAAATTGTGATGAACATTGCACTGGCAATTAAATTAGATATTTTATCTTGAAGTAGTGATACTTCAAATTCCACCATACTAGAGATTACACAAAAAAATGTTTTTGGTGAGATGTTGGGGAAGAGCCATAGAGAGAGTAATAGCTTAACTGAAAATAAGATTTCTTAAAGCTTTCAGGTTTCCTTTCGCTTGCCAAAATACGATCAATAGCAAAGACAATTCATTCACCAATGTTGTCCGTTAATACCTTCACAACATATTCAAGCAACCATCTGGAGAAACAATTCATTCACTAGACTTGCACCACAGGGAAAATTTATGATAAAAGTTGTTGGAAAGGTTTATTAAAAGGTACATACTAGTTAGTCAATTAGGTTGGAGTTCTTCAAGTCTTAAATATTGGGTAGAAGTGACAAATAAATAAAGTATATTAATTAGGTTAAAAGATGTTTTTTCAATAGTCCCAAACTTTTAACTTTTACACATTTGTCTCTATATTTTTTTACCTTAAAATATCTAAAATTTTACCAAAATAGACAAAAAAAAAACCCGCTCTTTCTCAACTTCATCTTCTTCTCATCGATCTTCTTCAACCGCATATTTGCCAATCCCTTTCTTCTTCTTCTTTTTGTTGTTCTTCATCTTCCTTTATCAAAAAAATATGTGCTTTTATTGAGAAGATCTATCAAGAAAAAAGAAGATCAATATATATATATATATATATATATAATAAGTCACAATGCAACTATCATTGTAACTATCTTGTTAGCTTTCAACCAAAAGCTAACAAGATTTTTAGTTACATATTTATTATTTAGTTAAATAATAAATATGTCATTGTATGAGCTATTTATTACTCATTCCTTTTGAATTTGTTAATCTGATTTTGATCTGACACATAGTTTACGAAAGTAAATTAGATTTTGAGAAAAAACATTAAGTGATACTTGAAGTTGTCCTAGATTTTCAAAAAGACACTTTAACTTTGCGTGCGTCCTATTACCCCACAAAACATTCAAAATCACAATAAATACATATTTTTTACACAATATTTCCACTTTGGACAAAAATATCCTTCGAATGTGCAATTTCTTAAAAACAAAAAGTCGGACCCATTATTGATGTATTGAAGGATGCTTTGGTAATTTCCTATGATGAATTCGTTTTGTTTGTTTCTTTTAAATTTATTTTACTATACTAAATAATTGTATAAAATATTATGAATCATGATAATTAATTACTTAAATATTTAAAAGATCTAAAAAAATATATAAAAGATCTGATTGACTCTTCAAATTTTACCGGTGACACATAAATTGGGACAAATGAAATAATATATATTATTTGAAAATTTCTTAGAAAGTACTATAAATTACAGTAATTAACAGCTAGAAATATTTCAAAGACAAAAAAATTGATTGAATCTCAAAATATTTTTAGTACTACATAAATTGAGAAATAAGAAATGACCTCTATTATTTGAAAATGACGTAAAAGTATTACAAATCATACAATAAGAATTAACAATTTAAAATTTTAAAAGACTTTAATGCTTTACTTATTCTATTTCCACTTTGGACAAAAATATCCTCCCAATATGCATATTTTTTAAAACAAAAAGTGGGGCCCATTATTGATGTATTCAAGGATGCTTTGGTAATTTTCCTATGATGAATTCGTTTTGTCTGTTGTTTAATTTTTTTTAAATAATTGTATAAAATATTATAAATCACAATAATTATTTACTTAAATATTCAAAAGATATAAAAATATGTAAAAGATCTGATTAACTCTTCAAATTTTATCGGTGACACATAAATTGGACAAATGAAATAATATATATTATTTGAAAATTACCTAGAAAGTACAATAATTTACAGTAATTAACAATAGAATATTTTAAAGACAAAAAAAATTGATTGAATCTCGAAATTTTATTAGTACCACATAAATTGAGAAAGAAGAAATAACCTTTATTATTTTCAAAATTGCGTAAAAGATATTACAAATCATACAACAATAATTAGCAATTTAGAATGTTAAAAGACATAAAAAATTTTTTACCATAGTTAACAATAATTAAAAATTTAAACTATTTTAAATTAATATTAAAGTTTGATTAACTCTTTAATTTTGTCTTTGTCACATAAATTGAAACAAAAAATGATACATATTGGGCCTGTACTAGCACGGGCTCCGATGTCTAGTATATATATATATATATATGAGTTTTTTTGTATTGCATTTATTTTGTTTGAGCTTTGAATTAACTCAAAAGAGCATTATTAATAAGTATAAAAATCACTTTGTGTCCATTCTTAAGTTGGGTTTAGTGAACCCAAACTGATTATTTTAGTCAACAATTTTCGTAGTTGTTCGGGAAATTACTGAAGTTGTTTATTGAAATAATTAAATACGTCTGTCAGTTGATGTCCAACAACTGTCTGTAGTTGTCCGGCAATAATAGAAGTTGTCCCAACAACTATTGCAGTTGTTCGACAATTGTGTTCTGTTGTTGGTCAATTGATTACTTGTTAAGAAAAATAATATAATTATGGACAAATTATTAATTATTTAAATAAATAATTGAAGAATTATAAAAAAATAATCCTAAATCTACTAAAAGTTTCTGACTATTGTTGATAGTTGTGAAACAACGAAATAGGTATAAAAACAAGTAATCAATATTCTTTAGCGATTTGAAAGTTGTTTGATGAGTGTCTCACTAGTTGAAATATTTTGTGATGTTTTCACGTATTGTGTCCATTTTTGAAAGATCAAATAATACTAGCAGATGATTTACATGGTGAATGGGCAGAGAATCCTACTCGTTATACTTGACGATCAAGGGGTCGAGAAACAGTTACAATAAAGATAAGTGAGAATGTTACATATAATGAGTTGGTTGCGATCATTATTTTTAGGTTTGAGTTAAATTGTGATAAAGATGATCTCTATATTATTTACATGTCTAGCTTCATTGAAAAGCAAAGAAGAGCTCCTTATGGGATAAGAAATATCGTGATTTATGATTTTTTAGATGATCGAAGTAGACCCATTTTAAGAATACAAAGATAACAGATACAACGAATTTAATTGCAAATGATGAAGAACATCTTGTTACTATTGATATTCCTATAAACGGGGACGCTTCTCAACATTTTGTACCAACACAACACAACCACATGGATAATGACGACACATGCTTTATAAAGATAAAATTTTCAAGGACAAGCGAGTCTGTTAATGCAATGTTCAATGAAGTAAGAGAACTGCATTAGTTGTCCAACGATATTGAAGAGTTGTCTATCGTTATTGGAGAGTTGTCTAACAACTTTGCATAGTTGTCTAATAATAATTGAAGATTGATCTAGTCATTTTGTGAATTATTAAGTATAAATTAATGTCCCGGCCTGGGTTGGGCACCTATCAGCCAACTATTCCTTTTTGAAATGAAAAGAAGAAAGGAAGACCGTAGATCACTGATGTCGAATTCACGAAAAAGATCATATGTGAAAGAATCGTTAGTATAATAATAATTGAAGATCGATCTAGTCATTTTGTGAATTATTAAGTATAAACTAAGTTGTTTAATAATAATTGAAGATCGATCTAGTCATTTTGTGAATTATTAAGTATAAACTAAGTCGTTTAACAATAATTGAAGATCGATCTAAATCTTGTAAATTATTAAGTATAAACTAAGTCGTTTAATAATAATTGAAGATCGATCTAGTCATTTTTTGAATTATTAAATATAAATTAAGTTGTTTAATGATAATTGAAGATCGATCTAGTCATATTGTAAATTATTAAGTATAAACTAAGTCGTTTAATAATAATTGAAGATTGATCTAGTTATTTTGTGAATTATTAAGTATAAACTAAGTCGTTTAATAATAATTGAAGATCGATCTAGTTATTTTATAAATTATTAAGTATAAACTAAGTCGTTTAATAATAAATGAAGATATGAATTATTAAGTATAGACTAAGTCGTTTAATAATAATTGAAGATCGATCTAGTTATTTTGTAAATTATTGAGTATAAACTAAGTCGTTTAATAATAATTGAAGATCGATCTAGTCATTTTGTAAATTAATAAGTATAAACTAAGTCGTTTAATAATAATTGAAGACCAATCTAGTCATTTTATAAATTATTAAGTATAAATTAAGTCGTTTAATAATAATTGAAAATTGATTTAGTCATTTTATATATTATTAAGTATAAACTAAGTCGTTTAATAATAATTGAAGATTGATCTAGTCATTTTGTAAATTATTAAGTATAAACTAAGTCGTTTAATAATAATTGAAGATCGATCTAGTCATTTTGTAATTATTAAGTATAAATTAAGTCGTTTAATAATGATTGAAGATCGATCTAATCATTTTGTGAATATTAAGTATAAACTAAGTTGTTTAATAATAATTGAAGATCGATCTAGTCGTTTTGTGAATTATTAAGTATAAACTAAGTATTTGAATAATAATTGAAGATTGATCTAGTTATTTTTGTAAATTATTAAGTATAAATTAAGTCGTTTAATAATAACTGAAGATCAATCTAGTCATTTTGTGAATTATTAAGTATAAACTAAGTCGTTTAATAATAATTGAAGATCGATCTAGTTATTTTATAAATTATTAAGTATAAATTAAGTCGTTTAATAATAAATGAAGATCGAATTAGAAAATATAAACTAAGTAATTTAATAACAACTAAAGCAGTTGCAGGAACAACTGAACTAATTGTAGGAACAACTGAAGCAGTTGTACAGACAACTAAACAGTTGCATGGAACAACGGAAGGAATTGTACAGACGACTAAATAGTTGCACGAACGACTAAAACAGTTGTCCAAACAACTAGACAATTGTACGAACAACTAAATAGTTGTAGAAACGTCTGAAGTACTAAAGCAATAACATGAATAATTAAAGCAATTGTAGAGATAATTAAAGTAGTTGATAACAAATACACAAAAACTGAAATAATTATATCAAAAACTAACACACAAAAATATTTGATAACAAATACACAAAATAGTGATCCAAATATTTTGTAAATCAAGTACAAAATCCACTTTCATACACAACTACTCTCTCAAGGAGTTAATTCATTCTCAAGCACAACAACATCATATTTCATCCTAAAATTATCCACCTAATTATCGTTAAGGCAGTTCATATCCATCCCAACA
The DNA here is from genome assembly GCF_900185275.1 of Solanum verrucosum. Classification (NCBI taxonomy): domain Eukaryota; kingdom Viridiplantae; phylum Streptophyta; class Magnoliopsida; order Solanales; family Solanaceae; genus Solanum; species Solanum verrucosum. The sequence goes on along the minus strand of NW_026020202.1, from coordinate 222,996 downwards.
AGAAAATGATCAATAAAAACACAAGTATATGGTCCACATGCTGCACAAAACCTGTTAATTGACACATCCTTTAGACGCTCATATGATCATGCATCATTCCAAAAAATTTAGACAAATGATTAAACATATCGCTTTGCTTGAGTAGTTTGGGCCACAATTCGAGAATGAGTTGGATCAATGTCAGAGAAGTCGGCTCATCACACACATGACTATTGTAATCATAAACTTGAATCAAGTCTTTCTCCATCAAAAACTCAAGTGCAATAAAGTATGTATTCTTTATGTTCATCATGGTGTAAATTCTTTTTACTCCATTCCACTTTTGGCCATATGGATAAGGTCTTTCACCCTTACGGTATTTGAGTATGTCATTGTCTATCTTAAACAACGTGAGTGCCTAATGTATTTGTGGTGCACCATTCACTAAATTCTTATCACTCAAATTCTTGTACTGATCATACAAGGTGTTGTAGAAATGTATATCCAAAATTAGATTTGTTTGATTATAGTGCCTGGCTTGCGCATAAGGGACAAGATCTCATCAACATGCTACAAAAAATTTGACAGTCAATTTAATATCAATAAATATTTAAATCAATTAAAAATTAGTAATATTTACCTTGCACTCAATAAAAAATATGGATCAATCATGTTCACCAAGTCTTGATAATTGAATTTTCCATTCAAATACATTTTTCTTTCCTCTTCCTTCTTACTAATGAATACATGAAAAATTATTATTTTCGCCACATCAAGAGGTTTGTACAAATTCACTTTCAAATTGTTCTTTATTGCATCTTTTACCTTGGCCAACCTTCTTTTAAACGCAGAAGTATAAGGATATTTTCTTGCATAACTCGAATATATAGTCCTCTTTGATTGTTGTCCATCAAATTTTGTTGACAAAAATTTTACTTCATTCAAAAGAATTTCATACTTATCACAACATGTCTCACATTTACAACGACACTCAACATTGGAGGTATTCATATTTGTTTTTTTATCACACTCGGTGTATCTCCTCCCCTCTCAAGATCAGTTGATATGAGTCACCTTTTTCTACATCACCAAAAAATCTACAAGTATCTAAAACAATCTGACCATCACCGTCCCTCACAATATCATAATCTCTCACAACACTATATTCTCCACCAGTTATACCAAGACCCTCCTCACCAATAGTTATATTCAACTTCATGATTCTTACAAGTGTCAATTTTTCTTTTAAAACATCAATTTTTGGATCTGATCTATCTTCATAGGGATCAATATTTGAACAAAAAAAATTTCCTTCTTTATGTTTGTTGGAAAAGAAAAGGGTGAACAACCTGATTTTGTATTTGCATTTAAAAAAAATTAAAAAATCTATGTAGTCTAAATTAAATAATTCAATTTTCAAACAATTACTTCAGTTATATGTAATTGTGGGAATAACTTCTACTGTTGTTGGACATCTGAAATAGTTGTGGGAACAATAAGTACAGTTGTCTAATAATTACATTAGTATATAAATATTACATAACACAAATAATATTATATAAATATATTTTTTTTTTAAATAACTAATTAAATGTCCAACAACAACTTTAGTTGTATGTGTACAATTTTTATTATTGCCGGACAACCAAAGTAGTTGTCAGAACAATAAGTTCGGTTGTTCAAAAATTACAATTGTTATTTAACTATTGCATAAAACATTTAATTTTATGTAGATAGAGTCTTACTTGTTTGTTTGTCTTATAAATAGGATCAACATTTATCTTGTAACCGGGTGTTGCAGACATCCATTTAATCATTCTTGGAATTGTTCTTTCAGATGAAGAATTATTGCCAAATCGTTGAATTGTCGGAATAGTTTCAAATGTCAAGCTTACAATTAAAATTAAAAATATCCAAGTATACATAATAAAGTAAAATAATAATTTAACTAAAAATCATAAAATGAAAACATCGATTTAATTACTTATGGCGAAGCCCACGGAAAGCCATGAAGATTGTACTGAGATTTTGTTGAATCTAGCTCTTTCAAAAGATACTTAATGGTAAGATCAAAGATTTCTTGACCTCATGGGTATGAATCATACTCTTTTTTTCGACGCCATCTTTAACCAATTAATGTCTATCTTCTTATATGCATTTTTTTAACACAATATACAATGCAAAAATCAAACAATACTAATAACAACCTTTTACTTTTTGGTTAAGCTTGGATTACACATTTTTCTATGAGTACAATAGCATTTGGAGATTTACACGCTATATCAATCAAAATTTCACTTTCTTTTTCAATTTTTGCTAATTGCTGACTTAAAGGAGTAAGAGAATGACATCGAGTCCAGTCATAATAGTGAATTCATTAATGCCGAGGAAAATATGCAAACCATTATAATCAATCCACACCTCTTCTTTCTTTTCAGAAAATATATGATGAAGACAAAAATCGTGTACTAGCATCATTGAAAGTTGTACTGCTACATCTTTATCCAACTTCAAACAGTGACAAAGTAAGATTTTTTAAAATCATTTTCAATATGTTGTGTGATTAGAATCTTTCTAAACTCAACAAATTGAGCTCCAAAATTGACTCTCGCATTGATTCTTGAATCATAAGACCTGAACACATTCAAGTAAGTCTTAAATTTATACATACATTGAAAATGATTTTAACATAATTTGGAGAGGATTAATACCTTCTTCTCATTTTTCATTTGATTGCTCACTTTCACTTTCATCACTTTTTTCTTCTCAACTTGATTTATCTCCATAACTTTCATCACTTTTTTCCTCTCTACTTAATTTATCTCCATCACTCTCATCATCTTTTTTCTCTTTGCTTGAATTTTTGTTGCTATTCTTATCACTTTTATCTTTACCTAATAGGTCACTGCCGTTCTTACTATTTTTTTCCATCTCACTAGATTGCTTGCCGCTATTTTCATTACTTTTTTCTTCTCTAGATGGTCGTCCACTGATACTTTGAAGTGTTGCAGTACCTCTTTTTCTAGCAACAGTTAAGCTCTTAGTATTTTCTCTAGCATCTGGATCGGATTAAGATGTTCTAATTCTCTTCCTCTTATATTGGCGCATTATATCTATACTAAAATAGTTAAAAAAATAGTAAATAGTATAAAATTAATTGAATAAGATCAATAGAAAAGGAGTTTGAGCCCCATTGGGTATGGAGTTACCTTTGTTAGGGAGCGTTTTACCCCCCAATGTGAGACTTTCCGACGCGAATCCGAATTTAGTCGGGCTCCATTGTGGATAACCGGGTGAAAAACAAAAAAAAAACATCAATAATTATATTATTTATCCCACAACTTAACACAGTTGTCCAACAACTATCGTAGTTGTGGGAACAACTTCTCTAGTCGTTCGATAACTACAGGCAATTGTTGGACAATTTTGTATTTGACAAATATACCCAATTATTTCTACAAATAACTTTAGTAGATGTCCAGACAAATACGAAAGTTGCTGGCTGAAACAACTAAAATGGATTACTAAATTCATTAACACAAAATAATTTTATACCTACCAAAAAGCCCTTTTGAGTTAATTTCAAGTTCAAACGGAGTAAATACAATGCAAAATAACAAAAAAAGTATCATATGTAGATGATAATTATTTGCTTCTTTATGAATCCCTAGTTTTAATCTTTTGAAATAGAAAAGAGAAGAAAATTTACCTTGTATGATCAGGAAGAAAATACAACAGAAAATGTTTAATAATTTTGAAGTTGAAGAGGAAGCAAAAAATTTGAAAAAAAAATCTCTCTTTCATCCAAGAGTTCGTTCGTTGGCCTTGTTCCCGTATCGTTCCTATGAAAAGAAGCTCTTGAAAAACTAATGGAAATAAAAAAAAATAGTATTTAAGTTTTTATCACAATTTTAAAAATGCTATTTTAAGTCCTTAAAAATTTTAAAATTAGTATTTTAGGCCTTTTTATTAATATTAAAAATAAAAAAAATAGAGAAAAAAGGGGCCCACTTGTCCCTTTTTTTAATTGGAAACTTACCAGACATTTTTAGCTCATTTCCAAAGTTGATGGTGCAAACATATAGGTTCCAAAAGTGTAAAATCCTAATGACATTGATCAATTAAGTCACAAGAAGGATGTGTATGTTGTATTTTTTTCCCTTTGTGTGCGTTTTCTGTCTATTAAATTGCTTTAATTAAATTTTTATGATTTTTTTGTCATAAGTTTATATTTTTATTTGGCCTCAAATTATCCATTTGTGACTTCATTGGAAATTTGCAAATTACTAACCAAAGTTCAAAATTTACAATTGATCGAAATTAATTTTAAACATTAAAAATACACTCCTTATTTGGTGTTTTTTGTCACACTTTTAAAGATTTATTTGTAGTTATTGCATTTTATTACTCATTACACGCGTGTTTTCATAAAATTCTAATCATAATAAAAATTACGCGGGATAACACACATGTCCAGAATCTAGTGTGTGTATGTGTGTGCGCGCGCTAGAAATCATCTAATTATGTGTAAAATGAATACTTGATAAATATTATTAATATTGATAAATTTTAAGTGGCGTTGATGATTTAAAAAAATTCACTAAATAAAATTATATCGACAAATGAATAGATAGATGTAAGTGTGATAGTAAATCGTCTCATTCTTTTTTCTAGAAAACCTAATATGAGGGAGCCCATTGAAATGTCCATAATTGAAGTATTTTTTTCATTGACCTTGGATTTTTTACTCAAAGTAGTTATAAAATTTACACAAATATCAATGACATTTAAAGTAATATAACTATAACTAAAGAGGTATGAATTTAAAACTAAAGAGTGTAACTAAAATGGGTCACACTATTTTGAAAATAGTTATACTCTAATTAAATTAAATTTGGAATAAAAAATGGTTTTTTTGCTTTTTCCAAAAAATACTCTTGTTGAAGCAGGTACGCCGACAAAATGTTGCCTGCTTCAGCATCTAACTCCATGTGATATAATAAGAAAATATAAAGCTAAATATATCTAATTATTACTATTACCTTCGTCCCATATTAAATGGACATCTTACAAAAATATTTGTCTCGTATTACTTGATCACCTACTAAATCAAGATAGAATTAATTAAATTCTTCTCATTTTACGCCTACAATTAATATGGTCTTTGAAAGTTTAAACAAATTTTGAAGATCTAAGAATTTCTTTTTCAAGAGGTTGATGTAGCACCCCGGAACTTGAAAAGGAAAAAAGTTACAAAAAATGTTGTTGAAGGACTGATTCTACGGGACCTATCTATGGACCTGTAGAAGTTTGTTGAGTTTTTAAAATTCAAGTCCCAGTGATGTATCCTTCGGAGGAGCAGGATGGGTCGTAGGAGTTTCTATGGGCCGTAGGAACTGCCCCTAGAATTGTTTCAGACTTAGCCAAAAATTAAAGTTGAAGGTTGAAGTCTACGGAAGGGTTCTGCGAATTGTAGAATGTTCTACGGGCCGTTGAAGGGTTTCTTGGAAAAGTGTTAAGTTTTGAGTTTCAGTAACTTGTTCTACGGATTGAAAGGACGAATCGTCGTTTGGTCTACAAGCCGTAGATGGATTCCATAAGAGTGGTCTAGACTTAGTAAGATTTTGAGTTCTACGAGAGGTTTCTACGGACCGTAGAAAGTTCTACGATTTGTATGAATGACTCTTAATAGTTATTCAGATTTTAGACCCCCGGTAAGTGATTCCACGATTGGATAGTACGGATCGTAGAAATTTCTATGGACCGTAAGTCCAAATGGTAGGTCACTTCGGCAGTTTTTAATTAAGGATATTTCGAAATTCTTCCATCCCTTCTAAGCTTAAACCCTGACCCTTTTACACCTAGTTAAGGGTTTAGAAAATGTTGATCAATTCTTTTACATTCATTGATACTTCAAGTCATTAGAGCAAGGTTCCAAGAGGAGAAAAGCTAGGGTTTCAAGCGTTCTTTGAGTTTCATCAATTTCGCAAAGAACTTTGTTCTTCCTTGTATGTAAGGCTATCATAATGATGGACTGAATTTGTCCCCACGCCCTACATCTATCTAAATTCAGTAAAAGAGCTATCTAGAGTTTTATCCCTACTATTTGAGTTTTTTTAGATGAGTTGTTGAATTATGAGTTTCTATTCTCGATTGAGTTGCTATATATCCTGTATTGAGATTCTTGAGTTGATTGTTGTCACGCTCCGAGCCTACACCCTTGGCGGGACTGGCACTCGAGAACCATTACTGCCACAAGTGAACCCTTGGCCTGACTTACTTACTCAACAGAAGACTTAACTTATCAAAGATAACCCATATAAAACTTAGAATGTTATAAAGAAAACATTCATCTAGCCAATAAGGAAAACTCAAGTCTCAACATAAGATAATAAAAATGAAAAGACTAAAGAACTAACATATGACTGTCTATAAAGCCTCTAAACAACTGAGATGGATATCGGGACAAGACCCGCGACAACCTAATGAAACTAAAACTACTAAAAGCAATAAAAGGGGATCTTCCTGATGCAAAGAGGCTCACTAATAAGTTTGGAGCTCAACTAGAATCAACGATGTACTGTATGCTGATCCTGGTTACCTGTATCTGCATCATTAAGAGATGCAGGCCAAATGACATCAGTACATTGAATGTACGAGTAAGCGAAGGGAATTCTAAAACAAGACATAAGCCTGAAAGGATCTGAAGAACTTACCTGGCTCAACTCAACTCAACTTAACTGAACTCAATTCAATATAAAGCAGTATAAAACAAGTGCAATATAAAGAAAAATCTTTTTAAAACATGGATGCCAACTCTGTGTATTTGAAATACAATAATACTCTGTGTGTATGCAAAGATACAATATAACTCTAAAATGTATTTAAAGATACAATTAAACTGTGTATATAAGAATACAAATACTTCTGTGGGAGTTTCTCTAACCAACAACCATCACGTAAGACCTATTGTGATGATAAAATGTTTTGCCTCACGCTGCCAGGGCCGTCCTATACCTTGCCGGGGGTATAGAACTTGACTACTAAGTGGATCCACTAGTCTATGATAAAAAGCACTAAGGAATCATCTAAAAAGTATAACCCTTTTCTACCCATGATGGCTACATGGTTTATGGGGGCTGTGAGTTGTCTGAACTCTCCCCCATATCGGTGCTCAATACTACTCCCAAAATATGATACTAGCTCTCATGTTTAAAAACATACTTCTTTCTGTGATTTGAGATGATTTCTCAAAGACTTAGCTCAAAGACTATCTTGAAAATCAAAGTTTCCCCTCTTGCTTAATTGTGAAAGCGTTTACTCTTTTCTAAAAACTAGCTCAAAGGCTCTTTGGAAATCAAGGTTTCCTTCTCTTGTTTAAATGTGAAATTTTTTCAAACTCTTTGGGAATACATAGTCCCCATATACTTTTGAAAAAATGAACTTCAATCTTTACTCTTTACTTTACTCAACTTGAACTTTAAGTCTTAAAACAAAGTTAAAACATTTAGAAAAGACTTTTGGAAAACTCTAAGAACTTTTCTTGACTTGACTCTTACTTCTCTTGACTTTGATCTTAACTTTCCTTGAATTGGATTATGGATTCAAGGTTCATGATCTCATGTTTATGGATGATTTCATGATATTTAGATGTACCTTAGAGTATAAAAATCGACTAGAAAACATAGGTATGTTGCTAAGGAACTAGTACGGAAAGAAGGGGGAAAAGGTAAGAAACCTGGCGTCTCTGGCGCACTGAGCGATGTGGGGCGCCAGAGGCAAAACTTCAGGGGCTGGGTTGGGGCACTCTGGCTGGTGCGGGGCCCCGAAGCCCAAACTTTAGAGCCCTTTTTGGGGTGCTCTGGCTGGGGCGGCACCCCAGGCCTCTGCCTAGGTGGGTTCCGACTTTTCTTCTTCGTTTTTCATCTCTAAACCCCTTATTTCGACTTGGTTCTTTTCCCAAACACTTAGAATCAACTATACCATCAAAATTCATCAGATTCTACTCAAAATCACACCTAAAATCATGAATCAAACTCAAGGAACTTCAACGACAAGAACCCACAAGATTTCAAATGAATTTCATCAAGAACTCATAAGATTTACTTTCAAATCAATATACTTCGCTGAATTTAATCATGATTGGCGCGTGGGTGAAATAACCCAACGTTATGTGATCTCACATACCTCATAGGGATCACCCCTTGACGAAATCCATGATCTTAGCTTCGAGAATTTGACGATTTTTGCTTCTTCTCCTCTCTTCTCTTGTTCTTTTCTCTTCTCTTAAACTCTAACTCAATATTGTAAAAGCGTAAACTGAATCCTATCAGTTTAGACCCCAATTAATTATCCAAAAACGAAATTAAGTCATGGGGTATGAAAAAGACCATAATGCCCTTCTAAAATCCAGATTTAGACTTTCCTTATTTGAACAACCCAACTTCAAATGGGCATATCTCACTCATACGAACTCGAAATTGAGTAAACTCGGCGGCATTGGAAAGATTATTCCAAGATATTTCCTACGATATCTAGAAGCACACCTAACTCATCCTGAGCTAGGATTTATGGTCATTAAAAGTTAACCAAAAACTCAAACTTAACATAGCAAATTTTCCAGATTTTCATTCTTTCCAAAAACAACTCTTTCTAATTCTAGCTCTTTCTAGTTCTTTTAGATAGCGAGGTGTTACAATTTTCATGCCTATTTTTAAGCATGAGCCCTAGTACTTGAGCATTTATTGAGTTATTATTGAGAATCTTTTTAAATTGATTTTCTAAGAAAGCAAAGATGAGCTTTGAAAAGAGTTTTATACATGATTTGAGAAAAAGTATAAGGGAACTAAGTATTTCCAAATGTATCATGTTTTTACATTGAGAAAAGAGAAACTCTGATTTCTAAATGAGTTGATGAGTTCAGAGATAGTTCACAGTTGTTACCTCTCTTAAGAGTGGGTGTGGGTGTCACTCATGACTCATTTTTTGTCGTAATACATTAAGGGTCTGTTTTGAAAGCTACCTGGTAATTGGAATTAGTGTAATTACTAGGGTAGTAATTACTAGCCTAGTAATTACACAACCTAGTAATTACACTAACATGTTTGTTTGTCACAATGTAATTACACTGTAATTGCACATGTGCTATTTGGATGCACAATTGCAATTATAAAATTATATTAAATTTTAAAAATAAAAGTTAATTAGTTAAAATTAATATTAGACAAATAAGAAACTTTATAAATGATATTAAATTAAATATTTTAGAGATATATTATCTTTTGAAAAAATATTAATTAATAAGCATATGTTCTTAACTAATATTATGAAAAATAATTGATTTATATTTTTCAAAGTAGTATATTTCAATTGAATTATTCATAAAACTAAAAGTACAAGACATCATGAAATGCATGTTTGACAAAAAGATTAATATTATAAATAAAATATCATAAATTATTTGGCAAAAATATAATCGACCAAGTCTAACTAAAAAATAAATGACTTGCAATGTGAATTGTCAAGTCAATACTACTAAAACAAATGTAACTGAAAATATAAAATAAGTTCTAAATTCAAAACAAATTAGTCTTATATTAAATTTCAACATAACATACATAAATATAATTTAAAAGAAAAGTAAAACCGAAGTCTATAAACTTTACTCAACAATGAATTCTACTTTAATTTAAAAAGTAGAATACTATCAAAATTATGCCAATAAAAAAATAAGCATGGCATAAAAAATAGATAGAATGAAAAATTGTATGGAATCACATGAAGTAAATGTTGAGAATGAGAAGGAAATAAGATATAAAATATAAAAAATAAAAAATAAAAAATAAAAAATAAACTTTTAGAATAATAAAAACAAAATAAATTTGAATTTAAAATAATAGAAATTAAAAATATATTAGAATGAAAAAATAAAAAGAAGAAATTAAAATGTAATAAACTTGTAATTACAACATGTAATTACCAGTAGTTCACAACCCCTCCCTATGAATTGGAGAGCTTAATAACTCATGTCAATTACACTCAATTACCTGACCACCAAAACATGTCAGTTTCACGACCTAAGTATGGATGTGGTGACACTCGTCTTATCCCACTAAGAAAGTCAGCCTTAAACTCAACCATTAAAATAAAGTCTGAAAATAAAATAAACTTAGAAGTTTAATAGCAAACACTAATGCGGATACCAAGTCAACTTAACTAAATCTCCAAAACCTAATTGCCACGTGCACATGCCTCTAATGTATTATAATAGAATTGAAATAATAACACAAGTATAAAATGATAGTCTCTAAAACAAAATAAAATCATAAATAGGAGTAAGAAGGTCCGCTGGGATGACAAACATCTACCTCACAAATCTCCGCAACAAGCCTCGGACAAGAAGAGAGTATAAAGTATCACGAAGATCCGGGCTTGTAACTTACACAAATGTATAATCAAGGGGATGAGTACCAAACCACACGGTACTCAGCAAGGAAACAACTAAACACAAACTAAGACTATAGAAAACGGGTACCCCTTACACTCGAACCAAACCTCCACAACTACAACCTGCATAAAATAAGTCAAACCTAACAGTGCACAATTTAAATAGTTCATAGCTCAACGACAACATTTCGACAATTCAAGATCAACAATACGCTGGATAAAGTCATCAATCACAAATTCCACAGAAAGCACTCATAAGTTCACCATGATGAAGGTATACAATACAATGAAATGCAATGTTAAGTATGATGATGCATGTCTGACCTAGTGATACACACTCATTGTCCGTCATTCAAGGACCCATGGGGGACATAGCTGTTCATGCATCCGTCGCGGTGTGCGACACATCCCTCGATAATAGAATCTGTCACGACGTGTGACATACCCCTCGATAATGGAATTCATCGTGGTGTACGATACGTCCCTTAAATCATAATATTCGTTGCGACGAGCGACACGTCTCTCAAAATGGTGCATCCTCTTTAATTTCTTATTTTTCCTCAATTCACATGACACTTTTCACAATCATGTCTAAGAACCAATGCAAATGACATGTTCACACAATTGATGAGAAGATGACCATTTTCATAACAATGCACAATTCATAACAACACAATCGTGATATAACATCAACAATGAATCAGTAAGCCTTTCAAACCATTCTCAACACATCACACACCAATAATTAGTCATGTTGCCTTTTAATCTCTGTTTTTCATCATTAGAATCATTCAATATGGACAAGTCAACCCATCACCAAATCCCATTACACCCCAACACATACCACAGGGAAATACCCATTTCTATACACTTAACATGGGTTGGGAAATCTAATTGCCTTAAATAATCAAACAATTACTCTGGGACTTGAGCCTTCTCTTTTCGTTGGGTTTTCGAATCAGTGCAATCTATTCAAATAAATAACCACAATAAGATTTCGAAACTAACAACATTCATATTAATGTATGTCTAGCCTAGACCCAAACCTTACTCACATATATAATTAAGTTCTTAAGGTTCAAGCCTAAGGTTAAGTCTCAATTTTTCCAATATCCTAACTCTAATGATATTCATATAATACAATACACTTAATATTATATTACCGATCTCAATATATTAAAATTTTAATTTATAATGTTCTAATAAAATAAGAATTACTAAATATGGGAACCACTGGTCACGAAACTAGTGTAGTTTTTAGCCATACTTTTTTTATCATTAGAAATACTGTATGAACTAAGTTCTCCTTGCAACTAGACTCACACAAGCATCATTTCATAGAGGTCATCATCGATTCCACAAGCAAATATCATATGACATCGGAAGATAAAATAAATACGCACTTGAGGAGGGTCATTTTTTTCTATCATTGCAATCTAGTTTGTTAAGTGCAATTCTAGCATGTAGCGAATCTTTGTCACACCCATAACGTTGAGGGAAATCTAATTGGTTAAACAACTAACCAAGAGAACTATTCCAATAATTGCTAAAGTAAGGAATGATATAACAAATCTTTAACAAGTAATAATATACAAATTAAAGCCACCAAACCGACCATAACATGCAGCAACCACATATGGCTTCATAATTGCCAAATATTGAACTTCTCATCTTCACTTTATTAATATAATAATGGGAAAATACATTAAAAAAAAACTCTGAACTTGGCACGAAAACTTACTTTAGTACTTAAACTACACGGGTGTTTAAATACCCTCCTAAACATCTTTGAAGTGATTAAAACACCCTCTAAAGGATGATGTGGCAGAGAGAGTGAGTGCACTCTCCTGAAAGTGCGTGAAAACAGAGGAAAAAAAAGCTGAATTTTTAAAGCCCTACACATGGCCTTTTTTTATTGGCCTATATATATAACAAATTATTTAAATAGTTTTTTTTTATATATATTAAATCTTTAAAATATGTAAATTTTCTTAATAAGAGGTAAATGAAATTAGTGGGTTCCCTTTTTAATTTCTTTAAATTTTTTTTTTCTTTTCAATTTGTTGTCTTCCTTAATACACATCTTTCTCCATTGAAACATCTCCTCCTCCATCTTCATCCCCACCTCTATCCACTATTTTCATTTCACTAGTCTTTTACTAATCCATAAAATTCAATACCAATGTCATTTTATTGACGTCAATTTCACTCTATATTATTGGTGTCGATTTGGCAAATATAAACTTTCTTAAATTTTGAGTGACCCATTTTGATTTCTAGATCCATTCAAACATTTTTCATAAAATTTATATTTTTTTGGACTAACTTTCTTATGCAATCTTCATTTCTTATTTGAGTTGTCAAGAAAATATTGGCTTTCAAAAAAATCCATTCTCCAAGTGGGTAAATTCATTGGGAGGGTTCAAAGAAGATAATGTGAATATTAGTGAATTTTCTTCTTTAAAGTGACTTAAAATTTTTTGAATAGTGAAGAAGAAGAAAAGAAAGTATGGAAGACTGGAATAATGATGAACAACAAGGAAGAAGAAAGAGAGGTGTGGGGTATGCATTTATAAATTAATTAATTGATATAATTAATTTTCAAAAGTGTTTAAGAAAAAATAGTGAATAAGTAAAAAAGAAATAACAATTAATGACATGGTGCCTACATGGTTATGATGTGGCGCTTACGTGGCTATGATGTGGCGGGTGAGAGTGGTATTATAGTCTCAGGGTGGAAAAAAATCACTTCAAAGATGTTAAGGGAGGTATTTAAACTCCCGTGTAGTTTAAGTATAAAGTAAGTTATTCAACCAAGTTCAGGTTTTTTTTTATGTATTTTCCCTATAATAATCATTATTGTTGATTTCCATCCATTCTTAAGAAATCACTACAGAGATATACCAACACATACACAAAAGATGAGGATTTTAGTTAAACTTTACCTGAACACTCTTGGTTATTTGCTTTCTTCTTCTCTGTTTTGTTTTTGTTAGTGGGATGCCGCACGAACTTGTGCAAAGAGTAAAAATGGAATGACTATACCCTTCCGGGTCATTACATTATCCACCACTAAAAATCATATTCGTCCTCGAGCATAAGGTTAACGATAGTACCTAAAGCTTAATAAAGTTGAGGATATGTAGCACGCATGTCGACTCCATCTCCCAAGTTGCCTCTCTAATTGAATGGTGCTTTCGCTGCACCTTTACTGACACAGTCTCTTTGGTTCTAAGCTTTCGAACCTGCCTATCCAATAAAGCTATAGGCTCATCCTCGAATGTAAAGTCTAGACCCATATCCACTGAATCAAGTAAAAGTACATGAGACTCATACGGAATATACTTCCAAAGCATGGAGACATGGAAACTAGGATGAACTGCTGACAAACTAGGTTGGAAGGCCAACTTATATGCCACCTCTCCCACTCGACTCAAAATCTCAAAGGTCCAATGAATTTAGGGCTAAGCTTGCCTTTCTTCCCGAACCTCATCACACCCTTCAAGGGTAATACTCGGAGCCAAACATGATTATCCTCCATAAACACTAGGGCTCGAATTCTTCGGTTTGCATAACTCTTCTGTCGACTTTGGGCTGTCGACAGTCTATCCTGAATCATACAAACCTGCTCCATAGCATCTCTAAGCAAAATCTGTATCCAAAGAGTCCATCTCTGCCGAATCAAACCAACTGATCGGAGACCTACACTGTTGGCCATACAACGCCTCAAATGGAGCCATCTGAATACTGGAATGATAACTGTTGTTGTAGGGAAACTCTACTAAGGGTAAATGTCGATCCCATCTAGCACCAAAATTGATCACATAAGCTCTGAGCATTCGTCCAACACCTGAATCATCCGCTCGGACTGGCCACATGTCTGAGGGTGAAAAGCGGTACTCATATATAACCGAGTACCCAAACCATGTTGTAATGCCTTCCAGAAATGGGAAGTGAATAATGTACCTTGATCAGAGACAATAGAAACCTGGACTCCATGTAGTCGCACAATCTGACTGATATAAAGCTCGGCTAACTTCTCCGTCTATACTTCACCTAAACCGGAATGAAGTGGGTAGACTTGGTCAACCTGTCAACCACAACCTAAATGGAGTCATAACCACCCATTGTGGTAGGCAAACCAACAATAAAGTCCATAGTGATCCGTTCCCACTTCCAAATAGAGATGGGCATCCTATGAGATATACCCTCGTGCCACTGGCGCTCACACTTGACCTGTTGGAAAGTCAGACACTTAGAAACAAAGTCTCCAATATCCTTATTCATGCCACACCACCAGTAAGGTTGACTCAGATCATGATACATCTTCGTTGCTCCGGATGGATGGAATATCGAGAACAATGGACCTCCTCAAGGATAAATCTAATCGACTCTCCTGTCTTAGGCACACAAATCATGCCCCCAATCCTTAAGACACCATCAGAATCAAAGACAACCTCCTTGGCTTCCCCTTTCAACACTTTGTCTCAATGAGACACAACTTCTCATCATCAAACTGGTGCTTACGAATCTGCTCGACTAAGGGGTTTAAGCCTCAATAAAAACAATGATACTATCACTCTCCTCTGAAATCTGCATCCAGACAAGACTGTTAGCTAATATTTAAAGATCTCTAGCCAATAGTCTCTCCTCAATACTGAGCGCAACAAGACTCCCCATGCTAGGAGTCTTCCTACTCAAAGCATCGGCCACCATGTTGGCCTTCCCCGAATGATATAGAATGGTCACGTCGTAGTCCTTATGTAACTTAAGCCATAAACGCTGCCTTAAGTTCAGATCGCTCTGACTGAAGATGTACTAAAGACTCTAATGATCAGTGAAGATCTCACAATGCACCCCGTACAAATAGTGACGCCATAACTTAAGCACAAAGACCACGACCTCCAACTCCAAATCATGAGTAGGGTAGTTCTTCTCATGGGTCTTCATCTGCATAGAAGTATAAGCTATCACCTTCCCCTTCTGCATCAATACACCATCTAACCCGACTCCAGAAGCATCACAATACACAGTAAAGTCCACACCTTCCTCAAGAAGAGTCAATACATAAGTCGAAGTCAACAAAGTCTTGAGCTTTTCAAAGCTCTCCTCACACTCATCGGACCACTGAAAACTCACAGCCCGTCGAGTCAATCTAGTCATTGGAGCTGCAATAGTAGAGAAATTTTGAACAAATCGTCGGTAGTATCCTGCCAATTGTAACACCGCGGATTCAAGAAAATAGAAAAATGCATCTTTCCAGGATCTGGTGTCAGAACCAAAGAAAGCCACCGATGGACTGTGTGTCAGACCATGGTCTGCAGGTGGGGTCCCGTGGTTTAGTCCCAAACTTGGGGAAAATTTTGGATCTAAAGATAAAACCTACATCCGTGAACCACGGACCGTAGATTGGTTCCGTAGTAGGGGTCCAAAGTTTGATGGTCTCTGATCCCACCCACGGTCGACCAGTATGGTCTGTGGTTGGACCTACAGACCGTATGTGAGGGTCAACAACTATTTAGAGGAAAATAGTTGTTGGGTCAACTTCAAACGGTCATATATTTTAGCACATAATGAATTAGGTGGCCCATGACCTATCAAATTAAAGATAACATTTTTCCAACGCCACCAAGTTTGCTAAAATCCAAGCTTGGGAGTAAAAAGTTATGCTCGTTTTAGTGAAGCCCTGTTGGGCAAAGCATGAACGATGACCCCACACGATGGTCGATAGTCCAAACGATGGTCCGTCAGTCCCACCATGGATGGCCTTCGTCAGCTTTAGAGTTAGGGCGTTTTGATCTTTTCCCATGCGTTGGGGCCCTTAAAATACGTCATTTGATGCCTAAACTACGTCGTTTTACTCAGTCTTAGCCTAATAACCTAGTCAGACATACCCAGAACCCTCATTCTCCAAAAATCATCCAAATTAGAACGAAAAAAAAGAGAAAGAGGCACCAGTTTCTTTCAAGAACAAGCATCAATGTTCTTCAAGAGTTCCGTCACTTCTTTTCATACACTAGGTCCCTAGAATTCTGTCAGTTCCTTGATTCTACATAGCTTGTTTAGACATAGGGTTTGTAAAAATCTTGGGAATTTGTTGTGATTTCAATTGCTATAGAATCCACAATCTAAATATCATATTTTCTTGGAAACGCTGCATAATTCCTTGTATAAAACTCAGAATCCCAGTTGGTGTAAATTCTTTTAGTTCATGAATTATACTTGTTAGTTCAGTTAAACAGAAAATCATGCTCCAGATTTCGAATGTCACATTCTCAGTATATAAATGTTGCATTCTCAGTTAGTATGTCAGTATTTTGAGCTATTCAGTATTTAGTGCATTTTAGTTTCATATGTATTCAGTTGGGAGTAGACTTAGCACCAAGTTGGACTAGTGTTCAATGTACCCTCATAGTCGGAGAACTACATGTCCACGTAGGATTATAAGTCCCCTCTGTTGGGCATCAATATTAGTGATCACGCCACAGTCATGACTTTATACCCCTGGCAAGGTATATTGGGTCCTCTTGATGGGGTGTATACATCGGACTCTACATTTAGCTCACGTGGTTTATGTCGGTTGATAGTAGCTCCCACAATCAGACTTTTAGTTCATTGACCAGGTTTTCAACATTTATATTAGTATACAACATCATGATTAGTACTTGGTCATTGTATTCAACTTAAATTTTTAGTTATGTTTCAATATTTATATTCTTGCTCAAATTATGTCATTGCTCAGTTATGCTTTGTTCAACTCATATATATTTGTTCCACTTAGTAGCTATATCATACATGCTCAATACATTACAAGTACTGACGCATACTCTGCACTACATCCTTTCATAATATAGGTTTAGGTACTCATCATCCAGATCACGCTTAGATCGATTCTCAGTCCCTATTCAGTAGCTTCAGTGGCGAGTCCTCATATTTCGAGGACAATAGACATGCTTTCATTTTAGTCATTAAGTTTAGTTTCAGTTTTGTTAGAGTTAGCTGGGGGGCATGTCCCAGTAACTCAACTCAGTTAGAGGCTTTTCAGACATAGTAGTAGATTCAACTTGATTTGTTAAGTGGTTGTTTCAGTTAGCACTAAACTCTTCGTTTATTTCACTTATATTCAGACCATTTCATGTTTTCCCCATTTTTAGATATCCACTATGTTAGTTTCCGCATAGTACATGTTTTACTTAGCTATTTTCAGTATGTTCATGACATGACAGATTTAGGGTTAGCTTGGGGTCACTCGTGATCCTAGGTCTTATGTTATGTCAAGGGGTAGCCTCGGGGCGTGACACCAATCCCACAAAAATCTAAATCTCGGTAGGAGATGTAGGTCGCATCCAGCCACTAACTGCCTCAATCTTGGCTGGATCTACTCTAATACCCTCTTTGGACACTACGTGTCCCTAAGAATGCCACAGAAATAAGACAAAACTCACACTTTGAGAACTTGACATGTAACTTCTCTTCCCTCAACCTCTGAAGTACAATCCTCAAGTGTCAAACATGGTCCTCCTCAGTCCTGGAGTAAACCAAAATATCAAGGTATGGTCGAAACACCCCGTTCATCAACTCCATGAATATTGCAGGGGTGTTAGTCAACCCAAAAGATATCACTAGGAACTCATAATGCCCATATCGAGTCTGAAAAGTTGTCTTAGGAATATCTGATGCCCTAATCTTCAACTGATGATACCCGAACCTTAAGTCAATCTTAGAGAACAACGATGTTCCCTGGAGATGATCAAATAAGTCATCAATGCGTGGAAGAGGATACTTATTCGTCACCGTTACCTTGTTCAACTGTCTGTAATAAATACACATCCTTATAGTCCCATCCTTTTTCTTCACAAATAACACTGGGCACCCAAAGTGACACACTAGGGCGAATAAACCCCTTACTTAATAAATCTTGTAACTAATCCTTCAACTCTATTGTAGCCATACGGTAAGGAGGAATAGAAACATGTTTAGTTCCCAACTCCAAATCAATAGCAAAATCAATATCCATGTCGGGAGGAACATTTGGAAGATCAGTAGGGAACACATCTGGAAACTCTTGAACCATAGAAATGGAATCCATGGGAGGTGGCTCAATATTAGTGGCACAAATGAAGGCTAAATAGGACAAACACCCTTTCTCTACCAATCTCTGAGCATGGATAAAAGAGACAACCTTGCTAGGGTAAAAAACTAGCACCTTTCCACTCAACCCTAGAATACCAGGCATTTCTAAGGTCATAGTCTTAGCATTACATTTAAGAATAACATGATAATAAGAAAGTCAATCCATACCTAAGATAACATCAACGTCTACCATCCCAAGAATGATCAAGTCTACTAAAGTGTCATACCCCGCCAAAGAAACAAGACAAGATCGATACACTCGATCCACCACGAAGGGCTCACCTACGGGTGTAGACGCATGAACTGGTACATGTATGTTATCACATATCATATCAAACCAGCAACAAAATGAGTAGACATATAAGAGAAAGTAGACCCTGGATCAAACAACACACATGCAGATCAATGGTGGACTGGGACAATAGCTATAATAACTGTATTAGATGTGTTAGCCTCAGGCCTTCCCGAGAAAGCATAACATTGTCCCCCTCTGCCACCTCCAGCCTAGGTGGTATCTCTACCCCCACGCTGCTGACCTGTAACACCACTAATAAGATCTCTACCGCCTCTACCTGACTGAACTTTGCCTTGGCCTCTGCTCTGTGGTACCGATGGTTTAGTTTGAAATGAAAAATTAGGTTGGGCCCTCTCCGACCTCTATGGAAAGGACACTGTTGCATCATGTGACCGGGATCTCCTCAACTGAAGCAAAGCCTATGATCTGGGAACTGTTGAGCGGATCCTAAAAATCCACCATAATTTCCTCACCCTGAAGTCGTTATTGTGAGTTGTATGATCCCTGACCCTTGCCGACATAGATGCATGATGGGTCTCGATGCTAAAAGGAATCACTCATTTTGTGTGATCCCTCTAGACGGGGCACCAAAAAACTGATTTGATGTACGTACCCTTGATTTAAATGTTTCAAGCACACCTCATAAAATTCTAGGTGTCAACGATCATAAATCAGTATAAAACCCAACAAATGAGTTGGGGTCGAATCCTACAGAGAGCGGTACGTGTTTCAAATTCAATTAGGAAGTGGAAACGTGGTCTAATCAGTCATATGAATAACAATTATCGAAAAAGACATTAATCAAATTAAAGGGGTTACACGAGTGTCATATAGGGGGTTATGAGTTTGCAATTATCAACTATACAACAGTCACAAAAACTTTGAAATAACAATACGAAGAAGGATTCTCGGGATGTGATCGATTATAGGCAAATTTTGATATATAGGTAATTGAAACTACTAGTAAACATCTAAAAACTGGTGAGTAGGCTAGACTATGAGGGATATAGTTTTCTTTCGAACAACTATCCCGAATTAGGTGATTTCTTTCGAACATCAACAAGCATAACAATAAAGAACAACCCACACCTTAATTCATCCACTCTCTCGAACTAGAAGGGTAGGATTTGATTTAGGATTCACTCTCTCGAGCTAAACCCAGCTCAACCCAATACCTACAAATGATTAATCAATAATCTTAGTTCTAAAACCTCTCTCCCGAGCAAGCCAAGAACACGGAATTAGAATAGCATTTGCAACTACAATTAATGATTAAACTCACTTCAAAATAGCCTCTAAACTAGTAATTAACAATACCCACAAACTAATTCAGCCCATAATCATATGATCACACCCCAAGAATTGAGGTTTTAGTTAAACATCATAAAAGAGTAAAAACGATTACCGAATCGATTAACCATTAACTGGGTAAAAGTGATTTAGTCTTTACAATACTTTAATTTGTAGAATATTTGAAACCTACTTCCAAAATCTCCAAATTGAACCTCTAAAAGTCTTCAAAACTATGAAAAATTACAGAGAAAAGTGTTCTAAACTAAGTTAGAATAATAACAGAATGTCCAACTCCTCAAAATAATTGTTCAAAATCTAATTTATAGTTGCCAAAAATAAGCCACAAAGGACCGTTTGGCAAAGTAAGTCGGGATCGCCGAACCACTCGGCAAGCAGCCCTTTGACCTCTTCCATCGCCTTTTCGCCTTGGCATTCAACATCCTCGAGTTTTGTAACTTTGGG
The DNA here is from genome assembly GCF_900185275.1 of Solanum verrucosum. NCBI lineage: Eukaryota > Viridiplantae > Streptophyta > Magnoliopsida > Solanales > Solanaceae > Solanum > Solanum verrucosum. Next base: position 202,388 of record NW_026020202.1, on the reverse strand, counting down.
CGATCTCTCTTTGCCTCGCGAAACTGTTCGGCGATTCGCCGACTACTCCTTTTCGTCGCCGACTTAGTTTTTTCCCTCAGGGATGGCATACTGGAACTTTAAAGTACCTTATTTGAAAGATCAACACTGGCTCCACTGGAGCCTGCCATGGAAGTCTCTCTCAACGAAGTCTGAATGGCTGAATGTACCATAGTCTCCTCAACCTCAAGCCCTCATGGATGGTCTCCTCTTGAACACCGAGCTGTTCTTCATTAGTTTCAGCCTCGAACTCTACAGCCACCTCATTGAGTCTAACCTTATCTCCAGTGGTAGTCGTAAGCACATTAGAACAAGCCAAAATATCTATGTCCAGGTCATCAGGGATCTCCATGGACCCAAAAATCATCAAAATATTTGTGGACTTCAATTGGTCCAAATCTTTTCTTAACTCTACAATTGCGGCCTTTAAGACCATCACCTCATGAGTGGCTCTCTGACCTCTCTCACACACCTCTATCCTCATCGTGAGGGCCTCGATAACATCTCTAAGAGGTGTCAAAGCAACAGTGAGAGCTCTCTCAATCATCCCAGGAACTACAACCTCTAGCCTGGAGGCACACACATCAGCAGAATGGGCTAGGTGCTCCATCTGTAGCAACATGGCCTGGGTGAGTGGAGGTCGGGATATAGCAGTACTAACAGCAGACCTAGGAGGTAGGGGAGTGGTAGAAGAGCCCAGAGTCATAGAAGGGGAAGAGCTAGAAATACCTGAAGGCCCAGTGGCCGGAGTAGGCAATACTACCTCTGCAGGTAGTGTCTCAACATCAATAGCCGGTGATGTATCCACCGGGCCTGCCCTCTTCTTCTCAACCTTATCCTTCAAGTACTCGGCCTCAATACGTCAGATGTCAGTAGAGGAGGTAGAAATCACTTCCGCGTCCTTCTTCTCATCACGTAGCACCTGACTCGTCTGCACAACTCGATGATCAACACCGGAAAAGGGAGAGATGTATGTTTCTGCCTAGATCTCATGGACATCTCCTGTTTAATGATGACACCTAGATTGATGCTTTTCCCTTCAATGATAGATCCAAGACAGGCCGCCTTTGTGTGGCGGATGATAGACTTGTTCTATGATGGAATGATTGTGCTACTGATAAAGTCGAACTAGTACCTCGCTGCCACATTGAGGTCTTTCTTCTCGATTGGCACTCCAACCTCAATTCACCTAGGAGTGCTGTCAGATAAAAGAGGGTCAACCAACTTTTCATGTCCTCTAATGAAGTTCTCTTGATCATGCTCTGGTAGTTGTCTCCAATGTTGTTAGTGCACTTCAATACGACGTTTATATCATTACTATCACACTTTACTTTCCTTCCCATGACAACTACATAGTCTACTTTCTTGAAGGTAGCAACCTTCCTCTTTCTCAGTGGCACCAAAGCTCCATAGGCAGTGTAGAACTCTCGGACCTAACAAGGAATTTAGGGACCCCGGGGTTTAGTGAAAATCTAGAACTTGTGGGACCTAAGGGTGTGCCATATCTCCGGATATCTATCTATCACACCTCTATAGATAACCTCTTATCCTCAATGATAGTCCTTAGTCCCTCGACCTTTAGTCTATTGAGAGACCGAGGAGGAGGACCCTGTGCAGGTGGTGCTGGGACCACAACTTGATCTGGAACCGGAGAAGGAAGAGTAGTCTGAGGCTCCCGAATCCTAGACGGATCATGCATCCTCTTGGAGCGCATTTCATCTCTCCAGGCCAATAACAATTGGTCATCCTCAGGCTCAAAGATGACAGCCTGAGGATTCTGGTGTTCCCCCTCGCTTTCATATGTTGTGAGGTGAGTCGCGTAGACTCTCTTACTGTCGGAGCTGACCTCTGGTGACTCAGCTGCGGGCGTCTTTCCCTTTCCCACATGTGGTAGAAAGTTTAGTCGCCTTTGCTTTGGATGCAGTTGCATCCACATCTATGGTGATTCTTTTTGCCCGCTTGCGGGGTGGCATATCTCTTCCCAATACTTTGGGTCTAGCCATATCTGCAAAACACATCAAAAAGTGTTAAGAAATAATTCAAGAAAATTTGTAGAATTCAAGTTGCAAAAAGACTTGCCGAACCAGTCAGTGAGTCACCGAGTCACTTAAGCAAGCTAGATCAGGCTCGCTGAAAAGACCAGCTTGAAAATTTCCCAGAAATAAGGCATAGCGGCGATGCTCAGGGACCTTCGGCGAATCGACGATGCCACTCGACTAGCTTAGGCAATCCCGCCAAAATTTACAGTGTGTTTTAGGGGTTAGGAACGTAGAAAGGGCGATCAAAGGAACCTTTTGGCAAGTCGCCGAATGAACTCGATGAGCTTAGGATTCCCACCGAATGTTACAGACTCAATCAAGTCAAATCAAGCAATTAAGGGCGATCAAAGGGGGACGTTGTCGAACCGTTGAACCGTTTGGCGAGCTCAACCCAGCTCGCCAAACTGTCCAACGTGCCAAATTTCAACCTTGTTTCCTAAAATCAAGCCTGCAACCCCTGAAATCAAAATCAAACACACACTACGAAATTCCCACTAGACCCATAAGATCCATGCCTTCGAGGTACTCAAACTTCCCCCGATTTGGTCAAAATTAGTCATTTGACGACTTTTGCCCTTAAGAATGACGTCAACCGCTCCATTATTGGGCAAATTATGTCATTTGGCTCAATTTAGGGTTACTCATACTTTACCCCACTAAACCCAATACTAATTTAACCGCAACCCAATAATTTAGAATAAAATTTAACGCACTAAACACGAGATTCATCATTTTAAGCATTTAGGCACAAGTTCGAAACACAAAATAGGCAATCTAACACATAAAACATGATTTACACACAGAGCCAACACATAACAACATAAATTAACTGAAAGCATTTGAGTTCAACCACTAATCAAAGGTGCGGGGTTCGGAAAACCAACCTGAATACAAAATTGAGAGTTTGATATGCTAGGCGGCAAAGTATTCCAAATCCAAACACGAGATCAAACACAAAAAATGAATAAAAAAAAGAAGGTACAAAATATTTGAAGTGCGGGTGAGAGTGTACGAGGTTAGAAATTAGAGAATATGAAATATTTTGAAATTTTAAGCCGTTTTTCCTTTTAAAACCTTTTAGTTTGCGGCCCTTTCGATGTTATTAGCCGACCAAGCCGAACCACTCAGCGATCCGCCGAGTCGTGACTTACCTCGCCAAGTTTTACAGGACCTCCAGTCAATTTTGGGGTCCAAACGGCGGACAAAATCGGGCTCGCCGACCTGTTCGGCGAGTCACCGATGCAACAATTGGCCCACCGAGTTTTACATACTTACACTTCATACTTTGTGGGTCTAATAGCGGTCTAAGTCGGGCTCACCGACCTCTTCAACGAGTTGCCAACTGGACTATTGGCTAACCAAACCTCCTATTTTAAAACACACTCCACTTTTCAACTTGCATAATCAACACCCGTTATTCGAAATCAAACTTAAAGTGTTAAAAACTTGGGTTTCCTCCCAAGAAGCGCCTTAGTTAATATCGTGGCACAACGCAAGTACCCATGCAAGCTTCATTTTGGGGGTTTGCCATTGTATCACTAGGCAACCTCCCTTATTGTCTTGGGTTCAAATGTGATGAAATCTGACCCATTTGGGTCTCCAACTGCTTGATGGAGACAGAATGAGAGGTGACAGTCTGATTAAGTGTTGAGACATCCTTATTCATCTCTTTTAACACTTTGTCTGATCCCTCAACTTTGTTGAGAATGCGTGAGAGCATGTCTTTTGTACAGAGACCTTCAGTTTCCTTGGGCTTTTGACGCTTATGGGGAGGCACATACCTATCCTTCTCTCCCTTTATTTCTTTCCAAGTGGCGTTTTGATCACGTTAATATCTGTCACGGTCTCTCCAGCCATCATCTCTATTCCAACCTTGATTTCCACCCAGTCTTGGGTAGTTAGCACGATAACCTCCTTCTTGGTTGGCTAGGAAGTTCACTTCCTCATTGTACAATACTTTAAATTTGGCTTCATCGGGTTTACTCCACCAACACCCACAACATTAACACTCCTTGCACCATCACCCATGACATTTTTGGTTAAGATGTCCAGCTGAGTCATCATTTTTGCCATGTTTTGGTCTCTCTTTTGATCATTTTCAATCTGTTCTTTTGTCATTTTATAAGTGAGATGAAAGACTTGGTATTCGTGAGTGTACCATGCTCGGTTAATTTTGGTCATGCAATCAATGAGTTGGGATGCTATTGCATTATACCACCCGGAGAAAGTTGATCAACCACTCTTTTGTTCACCGAATCGAGGCTTCTATAGAAGTATTGCAATAACAAGTTGTTGGGCAATCCATGAGTTGGGAATTGCATCACCAACTTCTTAAACCTTAGCCACATCTCATGGATTGGCTCACCCTCCAAGCGCTTGAAACTTTGGATACTATCCGTAAGTGTCATCATCTTTGATGGAGGGAAAACTCTCATTTGGAACACTGTGATCAACCCCATTCAAGAAGTGATAGAATCTCTTGGCATCTCAGCCACCACTTGCTTACCTCGCCCATCAGAGAAAATGGGAACAATCTCAGACGAACTGATTCTTGTGATATTTTCTTAATTGAGAACGGTCCACAAACATCAACAAAATTTATGATGTGCTTATGGGGATCCTCATGAGCAAACCCCCCAAATAAACCTTTTAATTGTAGGAGCTGAAGCATGGTGCTTATGATATGAAACACAACGTTTCCTTCGGCCGGAGGTAAACGAATGGCACCAACACCACCCACTTGGTTTGGGTCATTGACATTTGGATCACTGACATCATTGAGATTCCCAATGTCGTCTTGGTGGACCAGTTGCCTACTATTACTTCCGTTATTGCTCATCTCCTCCTCTGTTTAACACAAGCAACACAAAACCAAAACTAAAATAAGTAGATTCAACTATGACTAAAAAGAACACAATTCAACTTCACTAAAAGAATTTCAAACAACACCACTCCTGGCAGCGGCGCCATTTTGATTTAAAAGTTTCAAGCACACGTCATCCAATTCTAGGTGTCAATGATCGTAAATCAGTATAAAACCCAACAAATGAGTTGGGGTCAAATCCCACAGGGAGCGGTACGTGTTTCAAATTCAATTAGGAAGTGCAAATGTGGTCTAATTAGTCATAGGAATAGAAATTATCAAAAAAGACATTAATTAAATTAAAGGGGTGACACGAGTGTCAGATGAGGGGTTTTGAGTTTGCAATTATCAACTATACAGCAGTCACGAAAATATCAAAATAACAATAAGGAGAGGGATTCTCGGGATGTGATCGATTATAGGCAAATTTTGATATATAGGTAATTGAAACTACTAGTAAACAACTAAAAATCAGTGAGTAGGCTAGACTATGAGGGAGGTAGTTTTCTTTCGAACAACTATCCCAAATCAGGTGATTTCTTACGAACATCAACAAGCATAACAATGAAGAACATCCCACACCTTAATCTATCCACTCTCTCTCGAGCTAGATGGGTATGATTGGATTCAGGATTTACTCTCTCTAGCTAAACCCAGCTCAACCCAATACCTACAAATCATTAATCAATAATATTAGTTCTAAAACCTCTCTCTCTCTCGAGCAAGCCAAGAACATGAAATTAGAACTACATTTGCAACTACAATTCATAAATTAAACCATAATTAATGATTAAACTCACTTCAAAATAGCCTTTAAACTAGTAATTAACAATACCCACAAACTAATGCAGCCCATAATCACATGATCACACCCTAAGAATTGGGGTTTTAGCCAAATATCATAAAAGAGTAAAAATGATTACCGAATCGATTAGCCATCAACTGGGTAAGAGTGATTTAGTCTTTACAATGCTTCAATTTGTAGAATATTCGAAACCCACTTCCAAAATCTCCAAATTGAACCTCTAAAAGTCTTCAAAACTATGAAAAACTACAGAGAAAAGTGTTCTAAACTAAGTTAGAATAATAACAGAATGTCCAACTCCTCAAAATAATTTTTCAAAATCTAATTTATAGTTGCCAAAAATAAGCCACAAAGGGCCATTTGGCGAAGTAAGTCGGGCTCACCGAACCACTCGGTGAACCCCCATTTGACTTCTTCCATCGCCTTTTCGCCTTGGCATTCAGCATCCTCGAGTTTTGTAACTTTGGGCGATCTCTCTTTGCATCGCGAAAATGCTCGGCGATTCGCCGACTGCTCCTTTTCGTCACCGAGTTGGTTTCTTCCCTCAGGGATGGCACACTGGAACTTTATGTGGTCAAGCTAGCCACTCGGCGATTCGCCAAGTGCTCTTGGCGATCACCAGGCTTGCCTTTCTTCATTTCTTCAGCTTGTTTTGTTTCTTTTTGCCTGTTAGTGTCCTAGCTTTGTTCCTCAATCCAAATACATGAAAATCAAGGATTTAACATCAGTTTATGGCACAAATTAAGCATTTGAGGACACTAAATCTATATTAACAAAGCCCCAAATGAGTCTAAATCTCAAACTCATCAACCCTCATAGGGTCCCCAAACTCCTCTCTCTCCATTAATTCTACCTGCTTGGCATCGCTCACAATGGACTGGAAGGAAGCCCCCTCACGAGATTCCCCGAACACAACTGATTTGATAGAGAAAGTCAACCCCCTAAAAAATCTACGGATCTGCTTCTCATACGAAAAATGGCCGAAGCGTGCCTACACAACTGGCAAAAACAGGCCTCATACTCGGCAATGGATAAGTTGTCGTGTTTCAAATTCTAAAACCTCGAGCGGCTCTCCTTTCTCATGTTCCAAGGGACGAAGCGGTCATGAAAGGCACTGGAAAATATCTCCCACATCACTAGATGAGATCCAATTGGCAAAGACCGTGAATAAACTATCCACCACAATCTCACTTGCCCACGAGTTAGAGGGTAGCATACCAAACCCCATGTGACTCAACTAAGCTAACCACCTCTAGTAACTCTCGACATATAGTAAGAAACTCATGAGCGTCCTCGCTCTTCCCACCCTGAAACTGAGGTGGGTCCATCTTATAGAATTTCTCATACATGCGCTTCTCATCCTTTGTCATAATAGCTAACAGTGCACCTTGACCCTCAACTGCTAGTGCTAGATCATTTCCAACCATAGGATCCACTGGTGGTCTCCCCACCAAATCCTGAATAACTGGAGCCTACTGGTGCTCTAGGGTCTGAGCCCTCGCTCTTGTCAAAGAGTCATGTGGTGTGCCGGTCACATCACCACCCTGAGTAAAGTTCTTAAGCACACTCAAAACCCTCAATAATGTATCCTAAAGCGAAGGTGTGGTTGTAGGATCTAGGGGAGCCTGGTCCTCTGCTCATCAATCTGAGGCTCTGGAGAGACCTTTCTAGCATGTCCCCTAGCTGGTGCTACTCCATGGACACGACCTTTAGGTAGTGCCATTCCACGGGCATGGCCTCTAGCTTGGGCTCTACTCCTACCCCTAGTTGGGCCTTAACAATTGTCTGAGAGACTGCCTCCCCTCTACCACCAGTAACAATAGCTTTAGTCCTCTCCATCTATCAAAAGAACACGCGATAACTCAGTACTAAAGAAGGTAACCACGCATGATGAGAATGAAAGAACAAAAGAAAAGTTTCTTAACAATCTTCATAGACTCTCAAAGATAAGTACAGACGTCTTTGTACCAATCCTCGAGAATCCACTTAGACTCTGCTTGTATACACGTGAGACCTATGAACCTAGATTCTGATACTATTTTTCATGACCCAAATATGGATGTGATGACACTCATCTTATCCCACTAAGACAAGTCAGCCTTAAGCCCAACCATTACGATAAAGTGTGAAAATAAAATAAACTTAGAAGTTTAATAGCAAATACTAATGCCGATACCAATTCAACTTAACTAAATCCATGGAAAACACTCATAAGTTCACCTTGATAAAGGTATACAATACAATGAAATACAATGTCAAGTATGATGATACATGCCTGACCTAGTGATACACAATCATTGTCCTTCAGTCAGGGACCCATGGGGACATACCTGTCCATGCATCCGTCACGGCGTGCGACACATCCTTTGATAATAGAATTGTCGTGACATGTGACACGTCCCTCGATAATGGAATTCGTTGTGGCATATGACACGTTCCTCGAATCATAATATCCATCGCAATGCGCGACATGTCCCTCGAAATGGTACTTCCTCTTCAATTTCTTATTCTTCTTTAATTCACATAACACTTGTCACAATCATTGTCTAATAACTAATACAAATGACATGTTCACATAATTAATGAGGATATGACCAATTTCATAACAAATCACAATGTATAACAACACAATCGTGATATATAACATCAACAATGAATAAGTAAGCCTTTCAAACCATTCTCAACACATCAAACACCAATAATTAATCATATTGCCTTTTAATATCTAATTTTCATCATTAGAATTATTTGATATGGACAAGTCAACCCATCACCAGGTCCCAATACACCCCAACACATACCACAAGGAAATACCAGTTTCTATACACTTAACAAGGGTTGACAAATCCATTTGCCTTAAATAATCGAACAATTACTCGTGGACTTGAGCCTTCCCCTTTCGTTGGGCTTCCAAATCAATGCAATCTATTCAAATAAATAATCCCAATAATATTTCAATACTAAAAACATTCATATTAATGTATGTCTAGCCTAGACCCAAACTTTACTCACATTTATAATCAAGTTCTTAAGGTTCAAGCCTAAGGTTAAGTCTCAATTTTTCCAATATTCAAACTCTAATGATAATCATATAATACAATACACCTAATATTTTATTACCTATCTCAATATATTAAAATTTTAATTTATAATGTGCTAATAAAATAAAAATTACTAAATATGGGAACCACTAGTCACGAAACCAGTGTAGGTTTTAGCCATATATTGTTATCTTTTGAAATACTTTACGAACTAAGTTCTCCTTGCAACTAGAATCACACAAGCACCATTTTATAGAGGTGATCATCGATTCCACAAGCAAATATCACATGACATTGGCAGATAATATAAATACGCATTTGAGGAGGGTCTTTTTTTTTCCTATCATTGCAATCTAGTTTGTTAAGTGCAATTCGAGCATGTAGCGAATATTTGTCATACCCATAATGTTGAGGGAAATCTAATTGGTTAAAACACAAACTTGGAGAACTATTCCAATAATAGCTAAAGTAAGGAATGTTTTAACAAATCTTTAACAAGTAATAATTGACAAATTAAAGCCACCAAACCGACCATAACACGTGGCAGCCACATATGGCTTCACAATTGCCAAATATTGAACTTCTCATCTTCACTTTATTAATATAATAATCATTATTGTTGATTTTCCATCCATTCTTAACAAATCACTTCAAAGATATACCAACACATATACAAAGATGAGGTTTTTAGTTAAACTTTACCTGAACACTCTTGGTTATTTGCTTTTTTCTTCTATATTTTTTAATAGTGGGATGTTGCACGTGATATACCATGAGTTTACGGTATTTTTGATGCGTTTCACTTAGAGTTTGTATGTGTCTTGGGCTATTTTGTTATTAGGAATAATGTTTTGTGTATAATTCTTACAAGAAATAGGCTTGGATGCGGTTGATGAAGATACGAGTTGAAAAGTGCATAAGTGGCCACCAACGGAGCCACCCACGAATCGTAGGTCCAATGACAGGCCGTGAATGGACAGTCGTAGGTCCTTGTCTGGGGGTTGAAGTTCTAGTACTCAGTCCACGAAATGCCAGGACGGACCGTAGGTGGAACATCAGGAAAGTCTGACCAAGTGTGGAACCACGGAGCAGACGATGGACCGTAGGTCGACCCACAGTTTGTTCTACACATCCGTCGATGATGATCTGGGAGTTGAAGATTCCAGTACCTGATGAAGTTTTGTAAGTATCGAGCCACGGAGGGTGACCTATGAACCGTAGGTCGTGCCATCGACAGAAGTCATGTTCCAGCAGTTAATTTCCTTATTTTGTTTCTTATTTTATTTAGGATTTATTTTCTATAAATATGAGTTGTAATCCTCGTTTTTGGAGGTTAGACATTATTGTAAGGTTTTAGTTTTGTTCTTTGAGGAATTAATTTGCAAACTCTTAGCAACTAATTTTCCGGATTTCATTTTATAAGATTTTCACTTTGAAATTCAACTGAAGATTTCAGGTTTCATCAATTCTACTTGTAAGTTCATAAATTCTTCTTATCTAGTTATGAATTGTGAACTCTCAAGCATGAGTAGCTAAATCCACAACTAGGGTTGTGGGAACAATGAGCAATTAACAAAGTATGAGTAATAATTAAGTAATTTTTGAATAGTGTTTATGCATGTATTGTTAATTCTTTCGCTTAGAAGTCTTTTTAACGGTTGCAAACGTTAGAACTCGCCTCGTTCCTACTTGCCAGACCAAGGAGGTAATGAATGAGAAAAGGATTAAACAAAAGAGATTTAGTGGATGATATTTAATAGTCTAATGTCAATTGGAGTGAGGGTAAAACCTAAGTCATACATTGATGTGATGACTGATTTGAGGTAAATGTAAGGGTTAGTAAAGCATACACCCGTAGCCGGACCAATGTGTGTGGTGAAATTCCCTACGTGGAGGACCAATCACTTAGGGATACCTAACTTACCAACTTTGCATGTAAAACACTAGGAAAGAATTACTATTATTAGGATTACTATGTTAAAAGCTTGTGGGGAACACATATGCCCTAGTTTCTTTCTCATATTGATAACTCTAAGTTTGAATCTTGTCTACTTGTTACTTAAACATTCAAATCAGTTACTTACTTACAAAATCCGCCCTGCTTACTTTTCTCGAAAATAGTTTGACTAAATGGATATAATAGTGAGTTAAGTTTAAGTTTGAACTATATTCCTCGTGGGATCGACCCCAACCTACAAGTTGGGTTCTTTACTTGATAACGTTCGCTTATACTTCTTTAGGGAGGTGTAATTTAAGTGTATCAGCACGAACTTGTGCAAGGAGTAAAAACGGAATGATTTTTTTTATTAAACCCTATTTTACTCTAACTTATTTTATTATTTTATGAAAATTTCCAAAAATGCCCTTCTGGGTCATTACATTCAGACAATGCAATTACACCAAATTCAATTACCAGGGTGGCTTTCCAGACATGCCCTAATAAAATATTAGAAAAATGTCATTATTTGATAAACGTTAAGTTATTTGCATTATAAATAAATATTTTAAGTTTGATTAAAATAAAATGGAACTACATATATAAATTATAACAATAAAAATATTTGTTAGAAAAAAATCCAGTCATCTTCTTTTGAAAAAAAAATCAACACAAATTAATCTTCAAATAAATAAGTGAAACATCTCAATGTTCTATAATGTGTTTGCTCATGTACTTTTCTCTAAAATAGATAATAAACATGACACATTCAAATGATTTTAAACAAATTTATAAAGACATCATCTTCCAATTTCAATAATGCATAGTTATGAAATTGTTTTCACTTTAATTAAATAAAAGGGAAAAATGTTTGAAAAATACTTCACCTTTGGCTGAAATTGATGTAACAATCCCTAACTTTGGGAAAGACCTATTACCCCTCTGCACTATTTAATAATGTATTGTAAATACATATACATGCCCAGCTGGATCATTTACTCAGTCAATGTTAGTTGCATGTGTCACACACGCTCTTAAATTCATTACATTAATTAAATTAGTCTATTAGTTTAATAATTTCATTTTAAGTAATATCTTTTAAAATTCAAAAAAAGAAGAAATCAAATTTGGGCAAACAAACCTTTCTCTTTCCCAAACCCTTGAACAAATCGTATTACCCCTTTCCCTTAGGTTGATCCCACATCAAAGACCAAATCGTATTTCTTGTTAGTTCTTGATAGTTCTTAATAGCGTGTTAGCTTTTCTTGATCGTATTTCTTGATCGTGTTTCTTGATAGCGTGGCCTAAATCGTGGATCTATGACTATTTCTTTTTTGAACTAGTGACCTGAATTAGTAGTTCTTGAAGGTTAGTCCTTTTTTCGTGTTGTCTAACCTTAGAATTGAATGTTTCATCCGAAATTATCTAGGGTTTGGTTACTATTGACGTTATTGTTGATTTTGAAGTAAATTATTTTAGGGTTTATCAATAAATTAGGGTTTTTACTATTCATAAATTATAACTTGTTACTGATTACGATATATGTTTGAGTTGTATATGCGCGCACCAATTGTTGATAAATTAGAATTTTCTAGTCTTTCCCCAAATTATTTGATTTGTAAGAACCAAATATATTCTTCAATTTTTAATATATATGTATTGGGATTGTGACATAATGAGATATTATCATGGTGGAATTTTGAATAGTAAGAGTCGAACACCGTTATATGAAGGTGGAGAAATCACTGAAATATTCGATGTCGATGTGGATAAGATGTCTTACTTTGAACTAACTAATGATATTAAAGAGTTGGGGTATACTACATGTTGCACATTTTATGTTAGGCCACCTAGGAGTGACTTTCTATTATATGTACTAACTGATGGGGATATTTTTGAACTTTCACAAACCTTTAAAGATGGGGATATTGTTGAGGTCTATGTTTTTCACATGGTTGATCAAGTGGATGGCCCCATTGGTTTTTTGAAATACACTCCTACCAATGAGGAATCTTTTGGTGCTTTTAATAAAGAAGGGGATAAGGGGGACCATGTAGGTGAGAGGGTTGTTGATATTAATGAAAATGCTGAGTTCGAAGCTGCAACTACTCAACCAACAGTTTCTCAAAGCTCTACAGTTGTTGAGCTAAGATTGTTGCACATACTCAAGCATCAACTTCTGCAACTGCTTATGTTGAGACATTTGCACCTACTCAATAATCTGGTACTTTATTTGTTGAGCCTATTGTTGTTGAACCAACTCAACCAGCAGATAATCCAAGTGTTGAATATGTTATTGTTGAGGATGACATTCTAGTGCTAGATTCAGACCAGTTAACTGAAAATAGTTCAGATTTAGACCATCAAGATATATTCAATGAAGGTGATGCTGAATATGAAAGTGATGCCCATGAGAAAGTATAAACTTAAGGGCTGAGAGGAGGTCATACCAAAGGAGGAAAAGAAGAGAAAGAATATCGAATGACCCAGAAGAAGTTCCAGTTGCTGAAGTTGGTCTAGATGTGGGTTTTGATGAGACTAAACTTGTCGATGAAGAGTTAAAGTTTCTGGGGATGAGCATGTGTGTTGTAGTTCTGATTCTTATAGTGTTGAAACTGATTTAGATGATAAGACAAAAATGGATAGTAGAAAAGTAATTTTTGATAAAACTGTTGAAAAGGTTATGTGGGAGTTGGGCATGATTTTTGAGAATGTGAATGATTTTAGGTATGTTGTTAAAAATATTCACTTCAAAAAGGTGTCCAGTTAGAAAAGTTTACTAATGATTCAAAAAAGGTGAGGGTTAGATGTAAAGAAGGGTGTCCTTGATTGTTATATGCAAGTCTTGATAGAGCTACTAATAACTTTGTGATTAAAACCTATAATCCTAGGCACAAATGTGTGAAGACCACAAGAAATTACATGTGTAATGCTAAGTTCTTGTATAAGCACTACAAAAATAGAATCAACGAGCAACCAAACATTAGAATTATTAAATTTCAACAGTTGATAAGAAAAGAGTTTGGAATACATATTGGGAAGACTACTGCTAGGAGAGCAAGACAAAGAATATTGCAGGAACTAATGAGTGATCATGTGAAAGAGTTTGGTAGAATTTTTGACTATATAGATGAATTAATGAGGACCAATCCAGGTAGCACTTGTGTAGTAAAAGTATATGATTTTGAAGGTAATGGTAAGCTGATTTTTTAGAGTTTCTATATATGTTTTGATGCTTGCAGAAAAGCTATTTTTGGTGGATATAGGAAATGTATTGGTTTAGATGGATGTTTCTTGAAGGGTGTAACCAAAGGACAATTGTTGGTTGTTGTGGTTAAAGATGTCAATAATAAAATGTTGTCTATTGCATGGAGTGTATTAGAGTATGAAAATAAGAACACATGGACATGGTTTTTGAAATTGTTGATAGAGGACTTGGGATTAGGTGATTACAGATATTACACACTCATTTCAGACATGCAAAATGTATTTTTTTTTTTGTTAATTTACTTATGTTTAATGCATTATTATTGTTACTGCAACAATACTGTCTTTTTGTTCATCGTAGGGGCTTACATGAACAATCATAAATCTTTTACCAAAGATGGAGCATAGGATGTGTGCAAGACACATTCTTGCTAACTGGGCAAAAGATTGGAAAGGCTTAGAAAGAAGGAATCAATTTTGGAAATGTGCAAGAAGAACCTTTTAGGGAGAATTGAAGGCAAATTTTGCTCAAATTACATTGTTAGGTAACAAAGATATTGTTCCAGATTTACTTCACTACAATGTAAAAACTTAGTGCAAGATGTACTTTAGGACTGATGTTAAGTGTGATAGCATAGATAATAATATGACTGAAAGCTTCAATGCTTGGATCTTAGCTCCAAGGCATAAAACCATAATTACTATGCTTTAAGAGAAAAGGGTAAACGTAATGACTAGACTAGGACAATTTCATAAATTTTCAGAAACATGGTTAACAAATATTTCTCCAATGGCATTGAGAGTGCTAGAAAAGAACATTAGGAAAAGTCAATGAAATGTCATATTGAGTTCAATGGAGAGAGAGGCTTTGAAATTTCAGATGGATCTTATGTCCATACTACTGATATGAGCAGTAGGACATGTAGTTGTAGATAATAGATGCTCAAAGGAATACCATGTCCACATGCCATTGCTGGCATTCTTTACAAGAAATGGAAATCAATTGACTATGTTGATAATTGCTACATGAGTAGTAGGACATGTAGTTGTAGATAATGGATGCTCAAAGGAATACCATGTCCACATGCCATTGCTGGCATTCTTTACAAGAAATGGAAATCAATTAACTATGTTGATAATTGCTATAGTAAGGAGACTTATCTAAGAACCTGCTGTCATTACCTTTAACCAGTGACCAACATGAACATGTGGCCTGATTCAAGAAATCCTCATATGGAACCAGCAGTTGTTAAATCTATGTCAATAAGGCCAAGAAATATTAGAAATAGAGAGTGTTGGGAGTCAAAAAAGCCTGGAAAAATTACCAAGAAAAGGTGTTTACATGACTTGCAGCATCTGTCATGGAAAAAATCACAACAAAAGGAGTTGTCCTTTAAAGGTATTTCATTTATATGTTATTCCTTATTTATGATTTATATTTAAGATATGTGACTTGTCATCTATTTGATTTTGTAGGATTTTGTTGTTGCTGGACCAAGTAATGAAACATGTACTTCCTAAACCTAGAGTAAGGCCAAGAAAGACACATGCTACTACTGCTGAAGCACCTACTACTGCTGGAGAAGCTCTTAGACCTAGGGGAAGGCCAAAACAAATGTTAATCCTGATGCACTTCCTACAGCTAAGGAAAGGCCAAAAAACAACAAACAATGATTTTGATGTTGAGGCACCTGCAAGAGGCATATGAAGTACTTGTGAACCTATTTCAATATCAACTATAGGTAGATGTATGACTCTTGAATCAATTCATTTTCAAACCTTTTTTATGAATTAATTTTCAAACCTGTTGTAGCATAAAAAAGAGACACTGTTGCTACAACCACTTCCTCACCTACAAGAGGAAGTGGCATAGGCCTTGAAAAGGTTGTTATAACACCTGTAAGAGAAATAGGCATATGTATTGGAACGGCTGATGCATCAGCTGCAATAGAAGAGGCATAGGCATTGGAAGGGATGATACAACAAAGTCTTAATACCATTCAGATCTATAACAAAGTATTAATACCATTCAGACTCTATTAAAATAATAAGCGTTCTTTCATAAACAAATTATCTTCTTCCTTGATTCTCTTCTGGGCAAGTTTCAAGTTTCTTCTTCTCCGTTTCCAACAAAATACCATATTTTTTCTTTTGAATAAGTAAGTTTTCAAATCTTTTACAAGTATTTATCTAATATTTTTAATATATACAATATGCTTGGATGAATTGATATTTATGAAGAACTCTTCTTGTCACAATTCGTTTATTGTCAAAACTTGTTTGGAAGAAGTTATCATTGTTTCTTGAGAAAAAACTATTTGACAAGAGATCATTTTTTTCTAAGTTATAATCTTATTCTTGAAATAATTTTTTGGAAGAAGTTATCTTGGTTTGGGTTATAGCTTTTGTTGATATAGTGTTTAATTCCTAATTTTAATTTTTTTTATGCACATTCAGTTATTGAAAACAAACAATCTTAATGATTTATTGTATAGACCTAGAAACTACATCTTAATATTCAGATGTGCATTTAGATTCGGCCTAACCCATCGGTGGCCACCTAAAGTTGACACCAATTTTCACTTAGACACATTAATTAGGCCTTGTTCATTTTAGACATCTCATGTCTTGCCCTACTACATCTATTTGACACTTTTTGCTGATGTGTCATATTGAGTGTATCACACTTTCTTCTGACGCGTGAAAAACTATTCAATTGAATTTTATTTTCTTCTTATTCTTCTTCTTATTTTTCTTCCCCAATTTTTAACCACCATCTCCAAAAACTTCAACTCCTTCGGTGGAGAAGTAGATTCGATAGTGCTAATTAGTTAAAACAAAAACAACTAAAATTATAATAGATCAAGCTATAATTAATTTGATTATGAAAAAACATTGAACCGGCAAAGAAAACAACGAAGGAAGATTGAAGAAAATAAATCTTGCGTGAGTCAAGAACAGGTCATAAACTTGTAAAAAAGAATTTCAGTGAGAAGACGATTTGGATGGGGGTGGAGGTTTGGGTGGTGAGGCTAGTGGGGAGAATGATTTGGGTGGAGGAGGGGTTGGAGATCGGGTGGTGGGGAAGATGATTCGGGTGGGGGGATCTGGGGTTGGGGGCGCAGGAGAAGATAATCTAGGGGGTGGGCTTTGCATTAATTTGTTTTTGAATTATTTGTGTTTAAAAATGACACATGTCATTGACTGATTGACCCACTTTTTTTCTATTCAAAATTTATTATTTAAAAATTATTTTTTAATATATATGCCACATGTCTTCATTTAATAAGTCACTTTGACACGTCATCAACGAGTGTGTTACACATACCTTACACATTTGGTTGATTGTCAAAAGGATGTCAAAATGAGATAGTGGGGCATGACATGAGGTGTCTAAAATAAACAAAATCTACATTAGGTGTCTAAGTGAAAATTGGTGCCAACTTTAGGTGGGCACCGATGGGTTAGGCCTTTAGATTCTGATATCTTAATCTTAATATTCAAATGTGCATTCAGATACAAATGAGGCCTAAGACTCTGTCACATATATGATTCGTTTAGACCCTTTCAGATCCATTTAGACACTTTGTTTAAGTAGAAAAATCAAACACACTTAATATAGCCTATTGTATGAACCATTCAGATTCAGACCTCAATTAAGTGCAAACAAAGAAGGCCTAAGACTCAAAACCTTATTTAACTACTTTTTTTCCCAATTTTTTTGGACCTTTTTTCTAACTTTATAATCTGAAAATCAAGACAAATGCAAATTTCAAAGAGATAGCATGATCAAGTGCCCATCGAAAGAACATTATTCTTCATTATTTTTGAACGTTTTTCTTCCTTTAAAATATTTAATAGTAAAATTACTCACGCGTCGCGCGAAAATTTAATATCACAGAATTTATAAAATAATACTTAAAACATGTCCGTCATTAAAACTAAAATACTATATTATTTTACATACAAGATTACACAGTAACAAAAATTAATAACGTAAATGAAAATGAAAATAATAAAATGTTATCAGTTATCCTTAATAGCATAAGCATAAATTAATGACTGTAAAAATACATACCAGGATCTGTAACATAAGCAATGGTGTCAGTGAAGAATTCAACAGGAGCAAAGTACATGAATATTTAATTGTGTAGAAGAAAAAGAAGAAGTGGTTCAGAATTTTCGTTATTTTAAAATAAAATGAGAGGAAATCCCTCTATTTATAGACAACAAAGGGTAGTGTGAACAAATGTTTATTGTGCCTTATCAGAAATGTTACAACTATTTGGAAAAGATGCAACCCTTCGAAAATGTCACAACCTTTCATAAAAGTCCAACTTTTCATAAAAGTCGCAGCTATTCATTAAAGTCACAACTTTTCATAAAAAATACAACTTTTCATAAAAAATACAACTTTTCATAAAAATAACAATTTTTGATAAAAGTCACAAATCTTCATTAAAGTCACAATTTTTCATTAAAGTCGCAATTTTTTATTAAAGGGGAAGACTAGTTTTGCAAATAAATAAATTAAAAGGGAATCCTTGTTTGTGGTGGCGCAACGTAGGCGGGCCTAGGGTTTTATATATATATTTATATATATATTGTAACACCCCGTATCTGAAACAGACCAAAAATGCAAATTTTGAGAAGTTCTAGGTGCAACTTACCATCACTATCCACGGACCGTAGATCAAACCACGGCCCGTGCTGGTGGTCCGTAGTTCACCACTGCAACCCCTCCCCAAACCAGCTGAGAAAAATTAGCTAAGTCCCGACTCACGGATAGACCCACGGTTCGTAGATCAGACCACGGTCTATGGTCTATGTCCGTGGATCGAGACCTCCCTTACCCCACCTTTGACACAAACTATGGTCGACCAGTACGGACCGTCATTCGATCCACGGTCCGTAGGTTTGACCGTAGATGAGGGTTAGCAGCTAGTTAGATGAAAATTATTGATGGGTCAACTTCATATGGTCATAATTCTTAGCACAAAATGAATTAGGTGTCCCATGACCTATGATATGATAGATAATTGAATTATATTTCCAACGCCACCGAGTTTGCTAAATTTTGACCTCTGAGTAAAATGTTATTCTCGTTTTAGTGAAGCCCTGTCGGGCAAACTTGACCTACGGACCCAATCGACGGACCATAGATTGAGTGACGGACCGTAGGTCCAATCCGTCAGTCACTCCAACAACAATTAAGTCAGGGGTCTTTTGGTCTTTTCCTATTTCGTTTAACCCCTAAGATACGTCATTTTGACCCTAAATCATGAGGTTTTAGTCAGTTTAAACCTAGAAACATAATTAGAACTTACCTTAGTCAAAATCATTAATCAAAACTTAGAAAATTAGAAGCAAGAGAGGAGAAAAAGGTCAAGAACCCTAGTTCAAGAACGCAACAAGGTTCCATCAGTTCCAACCCCGAAATCAAAAGATTTCTCCGTGGAATTCGTCACCAAGTATGTGGGATTTCACTAATGGGTTCCTTTCACCCATTAGGTCCCTAGAATTCAGTCAAATTCTTGATTCCATGATTATGAACAGACCTAGGGTTTCTAGAAGTACAACAGATCATCATGAATTAGTTATTTAAATGTTCCAAATCAGATTATCATGTTATTGCTCAGTTTCTTACATAAACTTCAGAACCCTAGCTATGTATTTCATTAGTTCTTGAATTACACATGCTAGGTCAGATATTTCAGTTATTCAGATATACATGCTCCAGTTTTATGCCACATTATCAGTATATTTCAACATAAACCCTATTTTGAGTTATAAATCTTGAGAAGCTTTTCTTTAAGACAGCACTTGAGTTTTAAACTGAGTTTTTGAGAAAGTTAAGATGAGTTTTGAGAAAGAGCTTCTAAAACATGATTAGTATGACAATTGAGTAGGTCATCAATGTATGAATAGTATGGTATCTAGATATACCATCAATGTTTATGCAGTATGACTTTCCAAGTCATCAATGATCATAGTATAATATGATGTTGAATTGTTTTTTTAAAAAAAGGCTTTCAAGTATTAGTATCTACATGTCAGTATTTTGAGTTATTCAGTATTTCAGTCATAATATATTCAGTTATACATGCCTTAGTTTATGAATGCATCATTATCAGATTAATTGTTGCATTCTCAGTTTGCATGTTCAGTTTCGAGCTATCCAGTATTTACAGAAACTCAGTCATAATGTGTTAACCACTTAATCTATTGGGAGTAGCATAATACCGAGTTGGACTAGGGTTTAAGCGTACCCATATAGTCCCAGAACTATGAGCCACGTAGGTGTAAGTCCCCTCTGTGGGCAACATCAGTTTAGTGATCACGCCAGTCATGCCTTTATACCTTTGGCCGGGTATATTGGGTCCTCTCGATGGGGCGTATACATCCGACTCCACATTTAGCTCATGTGGTTTTATGTCGGTTATTAGTATCTCCCACAGTTCAGTCAGACTCTATTGCATTGACCATATTTCAGTACAGTCAGTATTCAGTCTCAGCATGTTATAAAATTGGTCATTGCATCAGTTAGCTCAGTATTCAGTATTTTCAGTATCTATATCATGTTCAGATTATTTCATTGCTTCATTGCTTTGTTCAGTTATATGTTATTTCAGCTTTACTCTATCCTGCATGCTCAGTACATTTCAAGTACTAACGCATATATGCGCTACATCTTCTGGTGATGTAGGTTCAGGTTCTCAGCATCCAGATCACGCTTAGATCGATTTTTGATCTTCAGTTCAGAAGCATCAGTGGTGAGTCCTCATTCTTCGAGGACTAGTGACATGTTTATTTTTATCGCTTTTAGTCTTTAGTTTCATTTTTCCTAGACTTAGTTGGGGCATGTCCCAACATTTCTAGTCAGTTTAGAGGCTTATTTCAGACATAGTTAGATTCAGCTTAGTATTGAGTTAATATCTTATTTGTATTAAACTCATCAGTTATCATATATCTCGGTTATAGTATATAGGTATTCCCCATCTTTTCATCTTATTTATGATTTAGCTTCCACACAGTTTCTATTGTTCAGATTATATTTAGTATGCTCATGATCATTCCAACAGGGTTAGCTTGGGATCACTTGTGGTCCTAGATCCCGTGTTCGCGTCTCGGGGGTAGTTCGGGGCGTGAAAAACTTGGTATTAGAGCCTTATGTTTAAGTGTCCTAGGATGTCTGAAAAGCCACACTAAGTAGAGTCCTTTTCATGGGTGTGAAGTGCACCACATCTAATGAGAGTGAGACTATGAAGTATTTTAGGAAAACTTCACTTTCTTGATATTCTTATCGTGCGTAAGGTATGATCTAATACTATTCTAACTCGACGTTCTACATTTCAGCGATCATGCCTCCCTGTAGAGCTAGCACTAGGAATGTGGATGCCATGAATGCTAACGCAGTTCCTCTAGTCCCAGATCAGGGAGTTTCGAATGTAGAGTTTCAGAACACTATTCAACCTTTCGCTCAAAGTATGAATAATCAGAACAATCAGCAGGTTGAGGGAGATAAGCTTAGGGAAATTGCTAAGGTAACCAAGAAAGCTAGAACAGGGAACTATGAGTACTCTCAGCAGAAATCGGGTGGTGGAAATCACTCACAGTTTCGACAAGATCAGAATAGTAGGGCACCAGGCTCTAAGTCTCAGGGAAATGTTTTAGGAAATAGGACCTACCCAACTTGTCCAAAGTGTGGTAAGAACCATCCAGGCGAGTGTCTTGCAGGCAAGGAAGGATGTTTTAGGTATGGCCAGTCTGGTCATAGGGTGAAAAATTGCCCTTCTGCCAGGAAGGGGCAAGAAGGTAACAATACTAGGGCTCAATCTATAGCTCCAACAGTACCGAAAGGTCACCCAACTCAGCAGGGTAACTCTTCTGGTACAGGTGGTGGACAGTGCCAAAACAGGCTCTATGCTCTTCAGGCTCCCCAGGACTAGGAAGATTCTCTTGACGTGATCACTGGTACGTTTCGAGTCCTTCTTTAGATATTTTGTAGTGTTAGATCCAAGGGCTACTCTTACCTTTGTAACTCTCTTTACAGCAGTAATCTTAGGAGTAGGTCTAGAAACTCCTTTAGAACCCTTCTTACTCTCTACCCCAGTTGGTGACCTAGTTATAGCTAGATGGGTATACAGAAACTGCCCTATCTTAGTCTCTTAGAAAGTCACCTCAGCAGATCTTGTAGAGTTAGAAATGGTAGATTTTGATATAATTCTAGGCATGGATTGGTTTCAGTTCTATCATGCCTCAGTCGATTGAAGAATTCGGGTTGTTCAGTTCCAATTTCCAAATGAGCCAGTCTTAGAATAGAAGGGTAGTAGCTCAGTGCCTATATGTCGATTATCTCTTACCTTAAGGACAGAAAGAGTTGAATCTTTGCCAGAGAAGGTGGGTTGAGTTCCTCAAACATTATGATATGAGCGTGCATTACCATTCAGGTAAGGCAAATGTAGTAGCAGATGCTCTTAGCAGATTATCTATGGGTAGTGTAGCACATGTTGATGAAGAAAGAAAAGAGCTAGCAAAGGATGTTCACAAACTTGCTTGCCTAGGAGTTCATCTTATAAGCATATCAGATGGTGGTGTAACGGTTCAGAATGGGGCAGAATCTTCTTTGGTAGTTGAGGTTAAGGAAAAGCAAGACAACAATCCGATATTACATGAACTCAAGGGTGCAGTCCATCAACAGAGAGTTGAGGTTTTCTCCTAAGGGGGAGATGGTGTACTTCGCTACCAGGGTCGATTATGTGTTTCTAATGTGGGCGAGTTGAGACAACATATTCTTTTAGAGGCCCATAACTCCATATATTCTATCCATCCAGGCGTCACTAAGATGTACCGCGATCTGCGGGAAGTCTATTGGTGGAATGGTATGAAAAGAGATATAGTAGATTTTGTGGCTAAGTGCCCAAATTGCTAGCAAGTCAAGGTAGAACATCAGAAACCAGGAGGTATGACTCAAGAGATTGACATTCCTACTTAGAAGTGGGAAGTGATCAAATGGACTTTATCACAGGTTTACCTCGTACTCCCAGATATCATGACTCCATTTGGGTGATAGTGATAGAGTTACTAAGTCTTCACGCTTTTTGGCGATCAAGACTACAGATTTGACGGAGGATTACATCAAGCTTTACATTAATGAGATTGTGAGGTTGCATGGGGTTCCTTTGTCTATCATCTCAGATAGATGTCCTCAGTTTACCTCTCATTTATGGAAGTCATTTCAAAAAGGTCTTGGTACTCAAGTTAACCTTAGCACAACATTTCATCCACAAACGGATGGTCAGGCAGAGCGTACCATTCAGACCTTAGAGGACATGTTGATATCTTGTGTGATCGACTTCAAATGTAGTTGGGATGATCATATTCCTCTCATTGAGTTCGCCTAAAACAATAATTACCACTCCAACATTCAGATGGCCCCTTATGAGGCATTGTATGAGAGTAGATGTAGATCTCCAGTTGGTTGGTTTGAAGTAGATGAAGCAGCCTTGATAGGATCAGATTCAGTCCTTGATGCTATGGAGAAAGTGCAACTCATTAGAAATAGACTTAAGACTGCCCAGAGTCGCCAGAAGTCTTATGCAGATGTGAGAAGAAGGGAACTAGAGTTCCAAGTTGATGATTGGGTTTTCTTGAAAGTGTCACCTATGAAGGGGGTGATGAGATTTGGCAAGAAAGGGAAGCTCAGTCCCAGATATGTAGGCCCTTACTGGATCTTGAAAAGGATTGGTAAAGTGGCTTATGAGTTAGAGTAGCCAGCAGACTTAGCAACAGTGCATCTAATCTTTCACATTTCTCTTTTGAAGAAGTGTGTGGGTGATCCAGCATCCATAGTGCTATTAGAGAGTGTGGCAATGAAAGATAGCCTTTCTTATGAGGATGTACCAGTTGAGATTCTCGATTGTCAGGTTAGAAGGTCGAGAAATAAAGAAGTCGCTTCAGTCAAGGTTTTGTAGAGGAGTCAGTCAGTAGAGGGAGCTACTTGGGAAGCAGAAGCAGCCATGAAGTCCAAGTATCCTTACCTCTTTCCTTCCGATTCCATTCCAGCTTGAGGTAATAGTTCCTCTTCAGTTTTTCAGTCATTCATGCGTAAATTCAGTCTTAGAATCATGTTCCTTCAGTTGTACTTGCATTTCCAGCGTATTTACATGTTCTTGGAACTCAGTTCGGTCAGAAATTCAGTTCTCAGTGCTTAGTGGTAGGGATTGCAGCCCTCTCCCTCAATTTCAGCTAGTTTAGTCTTCATTAGAGGACGAATGATCCCAAGGGGGAGATAATGTAACACCCCGTATCTGAAACAGACCAAAAATGCAAATTTTGAGAAGTTCTAGGTGCAACTTACCATCACTATCCACGGACTGTAGATCAAACCACGGCCCGTGCTGGTGGTCCGTAGTTCACCACTGCAACCCCTTCCCAAACCAGCTCAGAAAAATTAGCTAAGTCCCGACTCACGGACAGACCCACGGTCCGTAGATCAGACCACGGTCTATGGTCTATGTCCGTGGATCGAGACCTCCCTTACCCCACCTTTGACACAAACTACGGTCGACCAGCACGGACCGTCATTCGATCCACGGTCCGTAGGTTTGACCGTAGATGAGGGTTAGCAGCTAGTTAGATGAAAATTATTGATGGGTCAACTTCAGATGGTCATAATTCTTAGCACAAAATGAATTAGGTGTCCCATGACCTATGATATGATAGATAATTGAATTATATTTCCAACGCCACCGAGTTTGCTAAATTTTGACCTCTGAGTAAAATGTTATGCTCGTTTTAGTGAAGCCCTGTCGGGCAGACTTGACCTACGGACCCAATCGACGGACCATAGATTGAGTGATGGACCGTAGGTCCAATCCGTCAGTCACTCCAACAACAATTAAGTCAGGGGTCTTTTGGTCTTTTCCTATTTCGTTTAACCCCTAAGATACGTCATTTTGACCCTAAATCATGAGGTTTTAGTCAGTTTAAACCTAGAAACATAATTAGAACTTACCTTAGTCAAAATCATTAATCAAAACTTAGAAAATTAGAAGCAAGAGAGGAGAAAAAGGTCAAGAACCCTAGTTCAAGAACGCAACAAGGTTCCATCAGTTCCAACCCCGAAATCAAAAGATTTCTCCGTGGAATTCGTCACCAAGTATGTGGGATTTCACTAATGGGTTCCTTTCACCCATTAGGTCCCTAGAATTCAGTCAAATTCTTGATTCCATGATTATGAACAGACCTAGGGTTTCTAGAAGTACAACAGATCATCATGAATTAGTTATTTAAATGTTCCAAATCAGATTATCATGTTATTGCTCAGTTTCTTACATAAACTTCAGAACCCTAGCTATGTATTTCATTAGTTCTTGAATTACACATGCTAGGTCAGATATTTCAGTTATTCAGATATACATGCTCCAGTTTTATGCCACATTATCAGTATATTTCAGCATAAACCTTATTTTGAGTTATAAATCTTGAGAAGCTTTTCTTTAAGACAACACTTGAGTTTTAAACTGAGTTTTTGAGAAAGTTAAGATGAGTTTTGAGAAAGAGCTTCTAAAACATGATTAGTATGACAATTGAGTAGGTCATCAATGTATGAATAGTATGGTATCTAGATATACCATCAATGTTTATGCAGTATGACTTCCCAAGTCATCAATGATCATAGTATAATATGATGTTGAATTGTTTTCAAAAAAAAGGTTTTCAAGTATGAGTATCTACATGTCAGTATTTTGAGTTATTCAGTATTTCAGTCATAATATATTCAGTTATACATGCCTTAGTTTATGAATGCATCATTATCAGATTAGTTGTTGCATTCTCAGTTTGCATGTTCAGTTTCGAGCTATCCAGTATTTACAGAAACTCAGTCATAATGTGTTAACCACTTAATCTATTGGGAGTAGCATAATACCAAGTTGGACTAGGGTTTCAGCGTACCCATATAGTCCCAGAACGACGAGCCACATAGGTGTAAGTCCCCTCTGTGGGCAACATTAGTTTAGTGATCACGCCAGTCATGCCTTTATACCTTTGGCCGGGTATATCGGGTCCTCTCGATGGGGCGTATACATCCGACTCCACATTTAGCTCATGTGGTTTTATGTCGGTTATTAGTATCTCCCACAGTTCAGTCAGACTCTATTGCATTGACCATATTTCAGTACAGTCAGTATTCAGTCTCAGCATGTTATAAAATTGGTCATTGCATCAGTTAGCTCAGTATTCAGTATTTTCAGTATCTATATCATGTTCAGATTATTTCATTGCTTCATTGTTTTGTTCAGTTATATGTTATTTCAGCTTTACTCTATTCTGCATGCTCAGTACCTTTCAAGTACTGACTCATAAATGCGCTACATCTTCTCGTGATGTAGGTTCAGGTTCTCAGCATCCAGATCACGCTTAGATCGATTTTCGATCTTCAGTTCAGAAGCATCAGTAGTGAGTCCTCATTCTTCAAGGACTAGTGACATGTTTATCTTTATCGCTTTTAGTCTTTAGTTTCATTTTTCCTAGACTTAGTTGGGGCATGTCCCAACATTTCTAGTCAGTTTAGAGGCTTATTTCAGACATAGTTAGATTCAGCTTAGTATTGAGTTAATATCTTATTTGTATTAAACTCATCAGTTATCATATATCTCGGTTATAGTATATAGGTATTCCCCATCTTTTCATCTTATTTATGATTTAGCTTCCACACAGTTTCTATTGTTTAGATTATATTTAGTATGCTCATGATCATGACAACAGGGTTAGCTTGGGATCACTTGTGGTCCTAGGTCCCGTGTCCGCGTCTCGGGGGTAGCTCGGGGTGTGACATATATATATATATATATATATATGATTTATGATGAGACATTTGCTATCATTATTAAGTATTAACTCTCATTATTTACTCAAACAATTATGACGCTTTCCTTTAGAATGAAAGTTGCTATGGAGCCCCTCTCTTTACAGTCAAGTAGTTGAACGCCCCTACTACTTACTTTGTTTGATTCAAAAGGCGGGGTGAGTAGAAATGCACTGCTTTCCACATCCAAAAATAATCTTATTATTTTTTCTTTCTCTGCTATTCCAAAAATAAAGAGACTCTTCTTTTTATCTTATTCTTTGGTCAGGTTGGTAATCCCAATCAAATAAGCAATCGCAATCGCTACAAGCAACCTTATTTAAACCCATTAAACCTTTTAACTTTCAATACTACATTTAATCCATTATAACCCCTTTCTTCTCAAATGGCGTGACATGCTGGGCCAAATTTTTTTAAAATTATTTTCACATTTCATCTTTTATATAACTTGTAACTTATTTCTTTATTTGCCAATCTCTTAGCTAATACAAATAAACTATAGAATTCAAGAGCTCATTAACTAATTAAATATAGATATAGATAAATTAATGAGAAAATGGTCTAAAACCCCCTCAACCTATACCCGAAATCCCAACTACACACTCCAACTTTATTGGAGTCCTATCACCCATCTGAATTGTTTAAAACTGTAATAATTACACCTCTAAAAAACCATAACCAGATCTGTGTTGGCCTGTGAACTTCACGCGTTTACAGGTGAAAATTCAATTAATTTATTATTTTTTAATTTTTTTTTTATAATTCCTTTCCACTTTTTCCTATACTCTCCCAATTTCTTAAAATCTCTAAGGTAATTTCTTAAACGAAAGCACTAGCAATGCCATTAATGGAGGTTAATTGAGATTGAATCCTTTCATTGATTAATTGAAATTTGAGATTGATAATTAAAGGATCTACAATAAAAAGGAAAGGGAAAATGCATAAGTACCCCCCCAGCCTATACTCGAAATCCCTGAGACACACCTAACCTTTACTAAGGTCCTATTACCCCCCGAACTTATTTTATATGTAATATTCTACCCCTTTTTGGCCTACGTGGCACTATCTTGTGGGCCCAGCGCATGTTGACATTTTTTCAAGGATAGTGCCACGTAGGCCGAAAAGGGGTAGAATATTATAGATAAGTTAAGTTGGGGGGGGGGGTAATAGGACCTTAGTAAATGTTAGGTGTGTCTCTGAAATTTCGAGCATAGACTAGGGGGGTACTTATGCATTTTCCCAAAAGGAAAAAAACATTCTCATTAGGGAAGTTCAATTGAATTTGATGTAAACCCAATTTAATTTTTGTATGAGAATTTGGTCTTTGTTGCTATGGAGAAGAAACAATGGTTTATTTTAAGGGTGGGGAAGATGACTATTTTCTCGGAAATTTTCTTCAAAATTCACCTTCTAACGCGCCTAGAGGAGGTGAGAACACCTCCTATGACATGTCAGCGTTTAAGTGTGTTGAAAATGGAGAAATATAAAGTTCAGGGGGTAATAGGACACCCTTGAAGTTGGAGTGTGTAGTTGGGATTTCGGGTATAGATTGGGGGGGTTTTAGACCATTTTCTCTAAATTAATTAATACATGTAAGAGAAGCACAAATAACATCAATAAAAAAACTATATATAAAGACAAGAAATGATTTTCATTTTCTTTAGGGGCATTTTTGGTTATAAAATATTGTCCAAGTAAATAAGAATGCATTTTTTTAAATTAATTGCATAATTTTCTTTTCATGAAACAAGAAAGCTTTGTTATTTTTTGTGACATAAATTTGGAAGTCATTATGCATAGTATGCACATAATTTTATTTTATTTTTTAAAAAATAAATAAAATAAAAAATAAAATAAAAATAAAATAAAAATAATAAATAAATAAATATATATATATATATATATATAATAAGTGAGAATATCTACTACTTAGCACATGACAAGTGTTGGATGATATGTGCTTAGATAATGTTGTACATTCTTCTTTTATGGTTGTACCTTTAAAATTTATATTATTGGATAATTTAACACCATTAATTACCTACTACTTTATTAGCCGAAAAGTTAGACCTCATTTGGGCCCATTTATTATTTATATGTTTTCAATTTTCAATATATGTTGTCTATCTTATTCTTTTTTTCAACCTTCTATTTTAAACTTCTTGAAATTTAATTACCTATTTATTACTCTTTCTATACACTTTTAATTGTTATGATTTCCTTTTTAGAGTCAAACTATAAGAATTTTAACTAATAATTTACAATGTGTTTTTTCATCATATTCATATGCAAAAATTACAATTTATAGTACTTTTTGTATAGATTTTGCATATTAAATTTGTTTGTTGAAAATATCAAATTAATACAATCTAATTTAACTTTGAAAATTATTATATTACTACTATTAATAAGAGTGAATGTGAGGAGCTTCCCGTTTATGGGAATTGACAAAAAAATCCTCAGATGTTACTTTTGTAATTTCACATGAAAAATGTAATTCAATTGGTTAGTTAAAGGAGTAGTGCAACTGCATTTCTTTTTTTTTATCAAATATTCTCTCTCCAATAATATTTCTCCAGTATTGACTTAATATATTTTTTAAGAAATTATAAATAAAAGAGTAATATTACTATATCATTCTTTAAATATAATAATTATAATGTATTAAAAAATATAATTGAAAAATGACTATAATTAATGATAAGGGGTAAACTATCCATTGATTTCATAAAGTGGACAAGTATTGTAGGACATTGAAAAATAGTATAATAGACAATAATTATTGGACGGATGGAGTAGGATTAAGTCTTTCTTTCAGTACTTTTCTCACATTAATTAATTTCTCCCAGCATTCAATTAGTGAATCTTCAGTAGAATTAATTAAAATACTTTTTACTTAATAATACGCACAATAAGCACGGGCTACTGTAACTAGTATATAGTAATGTCATTTGACTAATCTACTCGTAAATATTGTGTGATTTTTTGACAAGATTATTTTTCCCTTTTTTTTTAATGTGTATTTGACTATCTTCTTCTTTGCCATAATAATAAACCCTATATCATCTTTGGGAATAATGAAAATGGATTGCCTTTTGCAATAGAAGAGGGAAATTCTCAAGGATATGAATACGCAGTCGTTCCATCACCGGAAATTGGAACCCGAGTCTCCTACACCGTGGAGTGGCGATTTTGATTTCGACGGCAGTGATCGTAGATTTGCATTTTCACGCCAAAGTTCCTTTCAGCAATCGGCTGAGCCACATACGCCCTTATCAATAATCTCTAATGATTCTCAAAAGCCTTTGCTCTCTCGAACTGTTTCCAGCATTGATATACCTCCCAATATCTATGCATCCCATGGTTCCGATATTAAATTTAGGGGTTCCTCGTCTCTGTCATCGGTTTTTCGAGGTGTTATGTCTGGGAATAAGCATATGAGGAGATTGTTTCTGTTGATTTCACTAAATGTAGCTTATTCTACCGCCGAGTTGTGTATTGGCCTTCTATCTGGCCGAGTAGGTATGAAACTTTTAGCCTCTTGTTTAGTATCCTAGCTGATTCACTGAATGTGTTGAAATCTGATTTTATTTTTTTGCATATTTTGAACAAATTTTTTTTCCGTCTTAATCCAAAACTTAATTCAATCAAAGGAAAGAGATAGTAATAGGGTAGAAAAGAAGTTCCTTTACCAGGGACGTTGCATTTTGCTCCAGTGATCATCAAGAGCCTTAGATAACTGACATGTGCTCTAAGCCCATTGACTTAGCATGCCACGGCAACAGGATAGTGTTTACGTGATGCAACAATATATATCTTTGAGCAATAACAACTAAGCAGGTGTATATATATCTAGCAATGACGAGAGTGGTGTTTGAAATGTAAATAGTATTTATATCGAAGTTGAGTTATGGAGAATTTAAGTAATAGCCTGAATTAATAAAATAGAGAATCAGTGCACTATGTGCATGTTTGTTTTGTCCTACTTAAAGTAATAGTCATGGCTGGTGATAGGAGTAAAAAACATACCATAATATTCTTAAGATAATATGCCAAAAATATCAAGCACAAAGACAAAACAAATTCGACAAGTTAACATTTGGAATAGATCAAAACACATTATTATCTTGAAGAAAAAGCGGTTCTTGATCCCTTGAACTGTTACTGTCTACAATAATGATAAAATGAAATTCGGAATTCCTTGTAAAAATTAGTAATGGAATTTCACTTAATACTAACCTGGGCATGAGTAAGAGAATAATTTTTTTTGTAAATGTTGAAAAGCACAGAAACCAATAGGGTCCTGTAAATGTAGCAAATAATAGGCAACAACTAATTAGCTTGTCAACAATTTTCTTTATGAATGAATGCCTTAATATTACCGTCAACATTTGGGTAAGGCTAAAATAAGCCATCGAAAGAGAAGATACCTCTATGATTTGGGGGGCACTTGAATCAGAATGGTCAATAATGTTTCTTTGTGATGGTGAAACCCTGCAACAAATGAATTAATGAACAAGCGAATAAATTGAAATGACTTGCATTATCATTAGTGCTATAATAAGCTTGTTGAACCAATTTGGTTAATTGAGTTCAAATTTTGTTCTTGAGCTTTCTTGTGCTTTGTGTTCACTCAAGGGAACTTTTGATCCTCTTTTTGTATGACATAAGCCATCTTCTTTTTCCAAGATTTTGGCTTGTGGCATTGCAAATCTTCTTTGTCATTATGTCCTTGTATGCTCCTTATCTGATATAACATTGTGGAATATTACCTGCTTCCCTCTTTCATTTTTTCTTAGATAAGGTAAATAATTTTATTAATGATGGACAAACCTGTATTCGAGTAGTTGACCAAAAAGTAGAGAACCTACACTGCTTCTCCTTCCTTCTTCATAGCTTTATGTTGTTTGGTTCGATGATAATTCTTTTGATCTTTCGTAGCTTGCGTTTGGACATGTGATATGAAGTCATGATTTATTTCTTAGCTTGTTTTTGGACATAGGGTGAATGTGTTTATTTATTTAGTGAGTAATAATTATTTTTTGTTTTATGAACTTGGTTTTATTGTTCAATATGTATTTTTATTTTTATTTTGGTACTATACAGTACAAAGTATTAATCTGTGTTTCTTTGATGCTCATTTTGATGATTAATGGATAGCCTTAAGAAGCATGTATGATACTGCACCCAAAACAGTTCTGATTCTTTTGGTATTATACAGTACAAAGTATTAATCTGTGTTTCTTTGATGTTCTTTTTGATGTTTAATGTATAACTTTGAGAAGCATGTACGATACTGCACCCAAAAAAGTTCTACAAAATAAGTCTAAGAGCATATTGATGTTGAGCCTAATCTTGGACTTGAATTAGGCAGTCATGAGGATACAACTTGTATAATGATTATGCAAGAAGATATGGTTTTAGTACTCAGTACTTATAAAGAGTACATCTATATGAATGAGAAATTGATTTATGTGACATAAAAAAGAAGTTATGTTTCGAAGAATGTTTTCGTGGAGATGATAGAAAGGTAAAGATCCACGGATAGAAAATAGAATTGGATATCATGCTAACATTGTTGTTGTTTGTCAACCATACGGAAAGTTTCATATTATTAAAGTTGACATAGAACACAATCAACCTCTTGTTCCACTATTAACCGTTCATATGTTGCTATCTCATAGAAGGATAAGTTCATGGAATTAATTGTTCCGGCAAAATATGTGTGGATTACTGTCTAAAGCTACTTCTGATTTTATGAGTCTTCAAGTGGGTGCTAAAAAAATGAGTTATTCTAAGGGCCCATTTGGACATGCAATGTGAAATCAAATTGTTGCATATCAAATTGCTTCACCAAATTAAATTGCTTTTTCCCGCTTCTCATTTTCATTATACAAAAAAAGTTATCTAAGGCTGTCTTGATGATTACGGGAGTAAAATGGAGCAGAGGCTCTCCTCCTTTACCAGAAGTAAAGACACAACAAAGGTCAGGATATTCACAATGGATTTGTCAAGAGTTTTTTGGTTGAATATCCTTTAGATGTTAGCTAATCCTGCAATTTGAACTTAATATATGTTTCAATAACAGCTCCATTGTCAGAATCCAAATCATAAGACGAAAAAGGTTATGACTTTCACAATGGTGTTCAAATTAATGTCATAGACAGCACTAGAAATTTCTCCTCTCATGGTGTCTCTGGTCCCAGGGGATGGGCGGACCAGGAGGAAAACAATAAGGAAAAGAACATCTAATGACACCTGATTATCCTAATTCTATCAATCTGTATTTCTTTCTTCTTCTGCTTTTCCATTTCTTGCTTGTTGTCTCTTATGAAATTTAATTTGACTGTTGGTTAATATCAGGGCTGGTATCAGACGCATTTCATTTGACCTTTGGTTGTGGCCTTTTGACATTTTCTTTATTTGCAATGGATGCTTCTAGAGAAAAGCCTGATCGTGTTTACACTTATGGGTGAGGTTTAAACTCTAATCTCCTAGGAAATTCTTTGGTTTTTTGGTTAAACATTTTCTCCTTACCTGTTTGTTAATCCTTTTTACTTGTTCATGATTGAAGTTTGTGACTAGTCAGTGCACTTGTTAAATGGGTAGATACATACATTTCTTATGTGATGGGGAAGTATTTTAACAAGTAAATTTGTTAAAGGAGTTTCGGTGGTTATCAAGGGAAAAGCAATTTAGGTTTAGTCATTAAAGAATCATACAAAAGAAAAAGTAAAATAGAAAGGGCAAAAAATACCTCTCTGTTTTTATCAGTTTGTGAATTCAATAGCTTCTGGAAAAATTTGAAACACAATCAGAATTTATAGGTTAAGCCAATTAAGAATATTTCCGTAGTTTGTCTAACTTCCACAATTAAGAAAATAGTTGAGAATTTGTCTAATTTTCCGACCCCTCATAACCAGTGTGTTCAGTTGAACATTTATGACTACTAAGTTCGATTTTGTTGTTGTTGCTATTGTTCTCAGGTATAGAAGGTTAGAGGTTTTGTCTGCTTTCACCAATGCTGTAAGTACATGAAACAATCTCAACTTTTTTCCTTATACATTGTACTTCCACTTTTCCATCAAAAAAGTGTCTTTTGGCACCTTTATATGATAGCTGCAGTTTATATTTTTAGGATCACATTAATTGTAGCTCTTGTATTGCTTAGCTCTTTACATGGAAGGACACAAAGGAACTATTATTGTGAGAGATTTTATATTACTAGTTTAGTGTACGTGCTTCGCACATGTGTATCACATACTATCCACGTCAAGCAATAAATGTATAAAAATTCTAGAAAATAATAATAAACATTAAAATAGATGTTATATTCGTCTAAATGATGGAATAAATATTATTACATAACTTCTGAAGATGCAAATATGATGAATTCTTTTAGTATTTGTATCTCACTTGGCAACTTCTTACAAATAATATTGTTGGTTTATGTTCTCTTCTGTCATTTTGATTACATTATCATTGTTACAATTTTATTATTGTCTACAAGTTGCCTTCACTAATGTACTCTTTTTGTTTAATTAATTTTACAAGCATTATTATCGTCTACAATGCTTTAATAAATACATAAATGAAGTGGTCTGCTTCCAAAAGTATATGTATATGTAAAATTGAAAGCAAACGTATTAGAATTGAAGAAAACTGATAATAATTTATTTTACATAAAATAAATATCAAGTAAAATTAATTTCTAGTGGAAGAACTTAAGTAATATTACTCTATTTCTGGAGATTGAAACTTCTTTGGGAATGTTTATTCCATCATTTGCAACTAGAATTCTTGCCCAATTCATATGATTTCTTAGTTCTGTTTCCTCCTCTGTAGCCACCCAACCTCCACATAAGTTTTCGATTTCTTGAAATACTCTCCCCGACCAAAGATGAAGGGGGATTCCAACAATTCTGATCCATGTTTCCATCTTCAGAGTATTTTTGGGGAGACAACCCACCATCGGATTCCACCATTCTAGATTAAATCGGTGATTCTTCCAGTTCCACTGTCCTTGGAGGGTTTGTTCAGCCATGTTTATGTTAGGGAACTCGAACAGAAACATACCTCCATACATTTCATAGATGTCGACTCCAAATGCCTTTTTCCAGAGTGTTGACAACCATCTTCTTATCTCAGGCAAAGTTGGCTTTTCCTTCATCTGTCCTTCCAGATGACCTACTAGGCATCTTTCTAGAAGCCCAATCTCTTGGTCTTCAGCATGTGTGAGGACTTCAATAATGCTAGCATTATTCGTAATCTCTGCCTCCTGTATTGTCTCTGTTTGCCATTTACCATCCTTGACTGCTTTTTGATAAAGTTTTTTTTTTTTTTTTTGATAAAGATCCTTAACTGCTTTTGCATAAGGGTAGTTGGATTTGGTTATTCTAGGAGGTCCTGGCACTTCCATTCTTTTAGAGCATTTAATGAAGCTTTCAATTTTAAATGCTATATCGTGCCATCCCACATTCAAGGCTAATTCTGGGATGACCAGTATGGACCTACCCCCATTATTGATGGAAATGATACTTATAAATCTTCCATGTTCATTATGTTTCCTAGTACAGCAATGCTCCGCCTCTCTTTCTGCATCTGATTGTTTTCTTCTGATCGCTGGATGCTTCTCTGAGAGTGAAGCAGATCCATTCCATGGTTTTGCTGCTCATGGAAGATCTCCTCATCATCTTTCTACTCCTCTCAACCCATTCGAACCACACAGAGCTGCCAGTGCTCCATTTAGTGATGTCGAAAGACTTAAAACCCGCATTGAAATAAATCCTATTGTCACCCATTGCGAAGTCTGAAAGAAGGATCTGAATCTCAGAAAACTATCACGTAAGGTAATAGTTAAGAAAGGTAATGAAAGGGAAGGAATGAAAATGAAGATTCCGGCTAGAGAGTGCCAGAAAGAGAGAATCTCCCCCTAGGAAGTAGGGAAGAGAGTTGCCTCGAAAAAGTCTCAACCCTATATGATGGCAGTATTCCCAATTCCCAGAAGTGTAATCACTGGGTTGGATAAAATCAGATGAAATTTTTTCTGGCAAGGAAACAGTGAGAGGAAAGGCTACAACTTGGTTAAATGGGATGCTGTGATAGTGGGAAAGAAGCATGGAGCTCTCGGGATAAGGAATTTCATGAATCAAAGCAAAGCCCTTATGATGAAATGGCTGTGGAAGTTCAATAATGAAGAACAGTCCTACACCATACGGGGTTAGTGTATGAAGATCCATTAGATCTCTGTGGTCTGATTTTAAGGCTAACACAAAGATCAAAGTGAGGAATGGAGAGAAAACAAAATTTTGGAAAGATGTTTGGCATGAGGCAGGTAGGCTAGAGGTCTTGTATCCCGATATATATTCTCTAATATCTCACCAACAAAAGACCATAGTAGATCATTGGACTCCTCAAGGGTGGAACTTCATCTTTTGAAGACAATTAATTGGGAGATTCAAAGGGTAGAAGATTTTTTCAACACCATTGGGCAATTTAATGGACTGGAAGGAGGTCAAGACATTTTGTGGTGGAAAGGCAATCGAAAGGGCAGCTTTAAGGTGGGTTGTGCATACAACTGGTTGAACCACACCAATCAGCCTCAAAGTCACTGGCCATGGAGAGGAATTTGGAAGTCAAAAATTCCACTCAAAGTGGCATGTTTTGTCTGGTTGTTAGCCAAGGAGGCTGTACTGACTCAAGACAACTTAAAGAGAAGGGGGATACCATTATGTTCTAGATGTTTCTTTTGTGGGGAAAATGCTGGACAGTTAACTATCTCTTTCTACACTGCAAGATCACTGGCCAACTATGGAGGTTATTCCTGAATCTTAAGGGTATGTCATGGACCATGCCTGCCAAGATCACAGAAGACAGAAGCAATCCAGAGTTGGGAGGAAGAAGGAAAGCAATCCAAGAATAGAGACAGTTGGAGAATTGTCCAAGCTAGTATATGGTGGGCAATATGGAAGGAAAGGAACTCTAGAGCTTTTGATAGTGTTGAGAATAGTATGCAAAAAGTCAAACTAAATTGTCCTATGCTACTATGTTTTTGGTGTAATCAATTATACTCAAATGGTACTATCTCCATAATTGATGTACTAGACTCAATTTAGTAAAAGATAGTAGGATTTGAAGTACATGTTGTAAATACTGACCAGTACAGTTTTAGTACCGACTTTTGAGGAATAGACAAATTTACCGATTTCAAAAATATAATTATATAAATAAAATAAATATAATGTGAAATATAGAAGATGTATTAAATTGGGTGTTTTAAATAGAAGAATAATTTTTTTTAACGTAGTTTAAAAATGTGAGGAACCCCTATATTTATAGCCAACAAAGGGTAGTGTGAACATGTGTTTATTATGTCTTATCAGAAAAGCGCAAATCTTTGGAAATGTCACAACCCTTCGTAAAAGTCCCAACTCTTTGGAAAAGTCACACCCCTCCGGAAAAGTCACAACCCTTCAATGTGCAAAAGTGTCTGCTTTTAATATAATATAATATAATACAATATAAATAAATAAATATAAAAGATATACTACATTAGGTGTTTTAAGTTGGGGAAATTTTAGATAGATAGATATAGATATAGATAAAATCACGGCAATTACATGCATTTGGTTGTAATTATTGAGTTGCATCCATTTTTTTTGAGAGCGAGAAGCACAGGAAAACAACAAGGGTTCGCTTCGCCTAAAGCAAGAAGTCAAGTGTTCATTTCATTGAAGTGAAGCAGTACTGTTGAAAAGTATCAAAATAAACCTTGCACCGATAAGTAAAATAACTAAATAAAAAAGAACTCAACAAAAATAATATATATATATATATATTTTTTTTTTTTGAAAAGGTAACTTGTATTATAAACACAGGAATACTTAGGATGTATTCCAGTAATACTTACAATCAGAAATACAAAAGTGTTGTTGTTTTCCTATGAACTCCTTAAGGACTCTAACATACTAGTGATATCCTCATCTTCATGAGGATATTCATGTTTACACCAAAAATAGAAAAGAGCTAAACATTTCAGCTTCATCTTCTCCATAGAGCAGCTCTTGTTCTCAAAACATCTTTGATTCCTTTCCAGCCAAATAGTCCACCAAATGCAGGCTGGGACAATCTTCCATCTCTCCCTGTGCCCCGACTGATTTCCATCCCGATTCCAACATGCCAAAGCTTCCTTTATGTTTCCTGGCATAGACCAACTGATGCCCCTTTTATTGATGAAAATTTGCCAAAGTTTCACTGTCTCCTTACAGTGTAAAAAGAGATGATTTTGCACTGTCATTATACCTTGCAGATTTGGACCTTGGTTATGTTTTTGTTTTTCAATTTGTGATGCCCGAGAAGTTTAGAGGTGTATTTGGGTGCTGGAAGTCAATCTATGCTGGGAAGTGTTAATTTGTACTATTGGAAGAATGGAAACTGTGTTATTAATTTCCTGGATGTGCTAGACTTGTTAGATTTTATAGAGATTTGATGTTCCAAAGTCTAGCTCTGATCTTATTTTTCTGCAGTACCTTAAAAGGACAATCAATTTGTGCCCACATGAAAGGTGGTGACCGTGTTTATATGCATATACACACACGCACACATCGTCACGTCACATATATACTTGTGTTTATATATTTGTTTTAGGAAACTATTTCATAGTTTAATCTATTTGCATACTTCTAAAACCTTATTCAAGTAGACAATAAACCATTATGATATTTGTTATATTGTCACACCTACCCACCCATAAGCAGAGAGACATAATGACTATTTTCATTTGTCATCTCCGAAATGTGCACTGCGTCTTTAGATGGTTTGGTTTGGTGCTGATTGTGTGCTTGTGGGCGCTTTCACTCAATTGCATTTATCTGGGCTAACATGGCATGCTCTTCATGTATTGCGTATGTAGGCAGCTGTTTCTATTGTTCATGTCATTCTCCTTGGCTGTGGAAGCACTTCATGCCTTTATACAAGATGAATCTGAGCACAAGTAAGTGTCCCAAAAGTGTTGGGGAAAATTTTATAGTAGTTGTCCTCCTCAAAAAAAATATAGTTGTCCGAGATGTAGTTGATGTTACCATCTTTGTTAGATCATGACCTTTGTGTCAATATTATCAACTTATTTAATGAAAATAAGTAGGTGTCCTTTGATGCAAAATCATCACACTTGTCAGATAATTAGGTTCTATTGTTGTTTGATTGAGGATGGTGGTTTAAGTTTTTGATCAATTACTGTTCTATACCCTTAAGGCATATGCTTTTTACTTGAATCATCAGGCTTGCGTCTGTCTGAATCTTTCAAAACTTAGAAAAAGCAAGCTATCCGAGATGGTCACCCTTTTTGTTTGTTAGCTTATATTTCTCTACTCTGGTATTTTTTTGAATGAGCCTTAAAAAATAAGATATTTTCTGAATATGAAAAAATTTACAGTTGAAGTATTTCTTTAGTATCCACTCTTGAACTCAAGTCACTCTCTTAGTGAATATGAACGACATGCCTAATCTCAATGTTAACCTTTGGCTTATAAGTTCAAAGGGCCAAGTGATAGCTCTGCAAATTCAGTTCTTGTATCACTTTGCATTTCATGGCAGAATTTTTGCTGCTTTCTGAAGGTTTCTGTACATTATCGCTGTCAATTTTATTGTACCGTGCCTGATTGAAGTATAAATGTAGGCATTACTTGATCGTCTCAGCTGTCACAAACTTGCTGGTGAATCTCATCGGTGTTTGGTTCTTCAGGAATTATGCACGTATTAATCTTGGTAAGCATCTTCATTGCATTCAAAATCAATTCTTTTGCTCTCTCCTCCTTAATGTGTGTGTGAGAGAGAGAGGGAGAGGAAAGTTGAAGTGTTAACACCATCATTCTAGTTATTGAAGTGCCCATCCAGTTGCTGCTGTGATTGGATTATGAATGTCATCTTTATTTGCTTAGTAGGTTCGGTTAGAGACATGACCTAGGTTCGACATAGTCATGCTACGCCTTTAACCTTTCGCTATCCTCCATGCTACAATGTGTCTTAGCCCGTTTCTATTTGCTTTGGTGATGGATGAATTAATGCGGCATATCCAAGGGAAGGTACCATAGTGTATGCCATTTGCAGATGCCATAGTATTCATTGATGGGACTCACAACAGAGCTAACGATAGGCTGGAGGTTTTTTTGACAGACCATGGAATCTAAAGAGTTCAGGTTGAGCAGGTACACGATAGAGTACATGTTTAGTGGCATAACTCACGAGACAGATGTGGAAGTGAGGATTGATACACAAGTAATCTCCTAGAGAGGAAGTTTCAAGTATTTTGGGTCTATAATCCAAGAAAATAGGGAGATCAACAATGATGTTACATACTGTATTGGAGCAAAGTGGATGAAATGGAGGCTCACATTCGTGCCTTGTGTGATAAGACTGTGTTACCTAGCCTTAAGGTAAGTTTTGTAAAGTTGGTGGTTAGACCAACTATGTTGTACGGGATGTTGACCGATCAAGAACTCGCACGTCTAGAAGATGGAAGAAGTAGAAATGAGTATGTTGATATGGATGTGTGGGTATACTAGGAGAGATTGGATTAGGAACGAAGATTTTTGGGACAAGGTAGGAGTGGTCCCCTGTGGTGGACAAGATGTGGGAGGTGAGGCTGAGATGGTTCAGGTGTGTGAAAAGGAGATGCACCGATGTCCCAGTGAGGAGGTGCGAGAGGTTGGCTATGAAGGGCATGAGGAGAGGTAGAGGTAGACCGAAGAAGTAATGAGAGATGTAATGAAACAAGATATGACACACTTGCAGCTTGTCAAGATCATGACCCTAGCTAAGAGTATATGGAGGTCAAGGATTAGGGTAGAAGATTAGTAGATAGTTGAATTTTGTCTAGTTTCTCTTAGAAATATATGAGTTATTATTACTCTTATACTATCTTGTCCTTCGATTTTATTTTTAATTGTTGTTTCCTCTACTTGGATTATTGTATTATGTGTTGTTGCTATTGTTCTCTTCTCCATTATGTTCAGCATGGTGGCTTCACTACTGTATCTTCCTTTCCCTACTTGATTTTATTATGCTTTACTTGAGCAGTGGGTCTATCGTAAACAACCTCTCTACCTTCACAAGGCAGGGTAAGGCTGTGTGTAGGCACCACCCTCCCGAGACCCACCTTTTGGGATTACATTTGTTATCTAAGGGTCTCTCCTTGAAGTACCTAATGAAATCTCTGTTAATAAAAACCGAGGGAGCACTTTTAATGATGCTCTATGTTGCTTGGACTCTTTCAAAAATGTCAACGGGTGCATGGCGAATTCTCCAAAAGTAGTGTATTTTTGGAGAAGCTGACACGAGTGCGGCATTGAAAGTGAAGAGTCCGTGCAACTTAGATGATGGTATTCTATGAGGAAAGACAAGGCATGGTTAAATGGAGTACAACATGAAAGTCAAGTTTCAAATCCTTTTTGACTAAAGATGTCTAAATCATATAAAACTGTACTTGCCGTAAAAGAAAACCAACACCAGAATGAAAGACTACAGGAAACCAGATACTCCTTTTCTCAATTCAACCAATTATTGTTCAATTGCCTACTTAGTAATTCTTGTACGTTCCAATTTAAACAGAGTGATACTTCTGTCAAATATAGCCTAAGATTCCTGGTAACCTATTTTTGCGATTAGGTTGGGGGTTTCCCCTTTGCCTTGTACAAATTTCCAGAAGCTTCACCAGGCGAGCTTAGGGTAAGGGATTAAAATTTCTTTTACTGATAAAAATATAAAAAGAAAAAGGTGAATAATGGAAAATTCCTCAGTCCTTACTGCCTGATGTAGTTATTGGCCCATTACATAGATTTAGGTTAGTCCATGACACAATATTCAGGAGGGATAGAAGAAATCATTGTTGAAGACTTCATTACCTATTTTAGGTTGTAGGAGGAAGAAAATAGGCGTCTAACATCTCTTTTTTTATTTGATTTTAACTAGGTCTTAAGTCTTAACTTATGGTTGAGTTTTTTTTAACAACAGTTGTACACTTCATTATTATCTGAAATGTCATAATTATAAAATTCCAAAAATGATAGTAGTAGTGTATGATTAACAATAATGTGATAATCTGTTGAGCAAGCATATTGGGAGAAATTTCAGGATTCACTCGTTTCAATCTGCCCATGTTTATTTACAACGGTGGTGTTCGTATTTGCATGCACTTTGAGTAATATACGGGGATACCTCTCACTGACACAGGTCAAGTGGGTAGCTCTGCCACCAGTAGATGAAAAGACTTGCCAGTGGGTCCAGGTTGAGCAGATCTTCTATGGTTCAATACAAATTCCGCAATGTGTCTGCTGATATTGCTTGATTCAATTTTATCTATTAAGATTTAAGAAGCCTTTGCTAGTTGAGCTACTTAAACTCTCTTGACTTCTGTTGGGGTTTGTTGAAGATTCCTGATATGCTATTTTGTCTGCAGTCTATCGGAAAGCTGAAGACATGAATTATCACTCTGTTTGCTTGCATGTGCTAGCTGATTCCATTCGCAGGTAAGTGATTACCTTCGTTTAGCTCGTTACATGAAATGGATCCTTGATTCGGATGCTATCTAATCATCTGTTTTGCTTCTCACTATCTAACTGTTTCTCCCGGTGTTCTTAGATCTTACACAGTTCTTCCTTTTTATTTATCAGTGCAGGCCTCATCCTGGCTTCCTGGTTGTTAACACTTGGGTAAAAATTTTCTTTGCTTTATGACAATTCATGGCGTTGCCTCAATAAAGAAGTAAACTTGTTTACTGGCAGACCTCTTAGTGTTTTTCTATTTTAATTTTGGCTTTCAGAGTAAAGAATGCTGAAGTCTTATGTTTGGGACTAGTTTCTGCCACAGTCTTTTTTCTTGTCATGCCACTTTTTAGAACTACTGGTGGCATCTTGCTCCAAATGGCTCCACCAAGGATCCCATCTTCAGCCTTGAGCAAATGCTGGAGGCAGGTAATTTATGTAGTATCACTATCAACTTTTTTTTAATTTTTTTTTTTTTGAAAATTATTAATTTTGTATTTGATACACAAACCATTTCAATTCAATATGAAAATTGTGCCAAAACCTGTAAGCTCTCCATATTAAAGGTTGGGGTTATTGATTGTATAGAATCAGGTGGGTAATCATCTCATGTTTGAGGTGACTGTTTATAGTGTTGGTTGTGAATTTCAGTGTTCTCCAAGCAGAAGGGAAAAACACTAAAGTATGTTTGGGCTTCAAGTGAAAAACACAAATCAAGTGCAGGCTTCAACGGAGAAAGATGCAAATAAAGAAAATATATATGTACTAAAAGGAGCAACTATAAACCCAAATAATATGTGGACTAAAGGATTGAAAAATTAACTAGTTACTTTATTTATTGGTTAATACTGCTCTTTTCAAGATAAAGCTGGCTAATAAGTGCACGCCTAAGCGCCTTGGTGCATGCTCTAAAGGGCTCAATTGTGGTGCAGTTGAGGCTTTGGCAACACTGGTGAAGATGGGCAACATGCTGTTTCATTATGCCTTGGAATGCAAGGGAACTTTTCGAATATAATACGAAAATTGACATTGTTAGGCAATATAGTCTTGCGAATAAATCTTATTGGATGTGCTAGCTCTCTTGAAAAAAAAGACAAGCATTGTGAGTTTTGGTGTGAGGTGGAGTTAGCAGCATTACTGGTTTCAACAATGGTGTAATGGAGATTGAGAGTAAGTGGCTGAAATGGGTAATGTTCTGCATCAGTTTTGTAAGGTTTTCAGTGTTGATAAATGACTCACCTGAAGGATTATTTCTTTCAAGGAGCGGACTAAGGCTGGGATATCCCCTCTCTTCTTTTTTTGTTTATCCTAGCAATGGAAGGACTCCATAACATGATTAAGAGGCCTAAGGCAAATGGACAGATTAGGGGATTTATGGCATCCAACAAAGCTGGATGTGGGATGGATGTTTCTCATCTGCTATATGCATGACTCTCTTATCTTGTGTGATGCTGAAGTTGAGCATCTGATACATCAAACTGATCGCACTGTTTTTGAAGCAGTGTCAGGTCTTCATGTCCATCGGAGGAAAAGCCTACTCTTTTCTGTCACTGTGATGCCTCAACTGTATAGGTTGGCAGGTACTTTGGCGTATGAAATTGGCAGTCTGCCAACTAGGTATCTTGGCCTAGCTTCGGAGATATGGGATGGGGTGATTGAAAGATGTGTTGAGAGATTGACTAAATGAAAGACAATACATTTCATCACTTGGAGGCAGAGTGTTCTTAGTAAACAATGTGTTGGATTCTCTTCCAACTTGAGTGATCCTCCCTATTTCCTCTACCAACTAAGGTGGAAAAGAGGCTGGGTACTTTGGTGTTTTGAGAATACAAAGAACTCCACATAGAGAATAAAATTGAAGTGTATATTAGTTTGTCTTTTTCTTTTTTTGGAGTATTGGAGATATCCTGTAAATGATAGTGAATCCATACTCCAAACCATAGAATCCCTGCAAGGTTTTGTTGATTAGGGTGATTTTTATAACTCTTCTGGATAGATACCATTATCTTCTACACACTATGCATCATTTCCTAACTGATATTTTAGTTTCGCGTGTGCTCAGGTTTCATCTCGTGAAGACGTTTCAGAAGTATCTCAAGCTCGTTTCTGGGAACTGGTGCCTGGTCATGTTATTGGATCAATTTCATTGCAGGTGATCACCAAACTTTATTGTGCGTCACATCCAACCTGCACACACTACCATTATGAGTAATGCATTACTTGTTTTATGCTAATTTGTAAGATATGCTTGCTTGTCTACTTTATGCCTTCCCAAAGCTCACTCTTTTATGGTTAAATTGTACAGGTAAAGGAGGGAGTTGACGATCGGCCTATTTTGCAATATGTGCATGACCTATACCATGAATTAGGAATACAAGACTTGACCGTACAAATTGACTATACATGATCACCATCTTGATTATTT
Source organism: Solanum verrucosum (assembly GCF_900185275.1). NCBI lineage: Eukaryota > Viridiplantae > Streptophyta > Magnoliopsida > Solanales > Solanaceae > Solanum > Solanum verrucosum. The sequence continues at coordinate 157,644 of NW_026020202.1, read as the reverse complement.
TTCTTTTTTATCTTTATTTAATTGAAAAATATGATTTACTGTTTTACCTCAAATATTTGGCCCATTCATTGTCAGTGCGAGACAACTTTCTTGGGAGAAGTGCACCAATATCCACTTTTGATGTTGCCATTTAGCTAATACTGGCTTCATAAATTCTTTTGCTAGTTTACCTTTTCTGGGAAAAAAGTCTGGTGAAGTTTGATAATTTCAGACATTTGTGTTTGAAACTATGGTCTTGGCTGAAGACGTTTTTACATGATGTTTGTAAGACTTGCGAATATAAAAGTTCGGACATTTTTGATTGAGATGCATATAAAAATTGATTAAAAACATAAAGTCATCACTGAAGTTGTCCCAAATTTTCAAAGAGACACCTTAATTTTGCGGTTACACCACTAAACCATTTACAACATCTATAAATACACTTTACAGCTTTTGTAATCTCAAGTCCAAAAGCACAGACAAGTTGTAAGTACAAACTCGAAAACTTCAATGTAAATAGGTGCATATACTAATTTGGGTTGGGAAAAGACATAAATTTCCTCCTGAATTTTTCTCGAAAAGTCAGTTACACGTTTAAACTATTGTGATGACCTATTACACACTTAATCTTATTCAAAGTGATATTAATACCCCCTTAGAAGGTGACATGGCACAGAAAGTGTCTTCACCTTCCTTAAGGTGCGTGAGAAGAAGAAAATTTATGTTAAAATGACAAGTTTAAACACGTGGTACTATTTTATTGGTCATTATATTATTAAGTATTATAATTATGTCATTTTTTTTTCTTTTTTTTTCTTTTTATTGGTGACCCCAATTTCTTTAAAGCTTTTACATTTTTAATTATTTTTTAAAAAATTTCTTCTTTACAAATTCTCTGTCACAATTGATGATTTCTTCAAATATCCATCACTCAATCTTAAAAAGGAACTCTAAATAGAAGTAAAAAATAGTGGGAGGATGTTGATTTCCACCGGAAAGTTAATAATTTTAACTTAAGGTTCATGATTTTTATTCAAACTCGCCGGAGGATTCACCAGAAAATTATGAGAATGAAAATGGTTTCTATTGAAAATCCTATGATATTTATGCATAAAATTCATGTTTCATTGCCAACATTTTTCAAAAATTCATGGAAGAAAATAATTTTCTATCTTTGTCTTCTTTATTCTCGCCGGAGCACCACCCACAACCATCACAATGTTATTTTTGTCTCAAGCAATCAATAGCATATTTGATTTTACACACAAAGAATACTAATGAAATGTTTGATTTTCATCCATAATTATCAAGATTTCAAAAGAACTTTTATAGATCTGAAAGTTTTTATTTGTTTCGCCGGCAACAATGGTGTTGTCCGCCGCCTATCGCCACCGCCAACATCACTAAACTTCATAATCGTCTTAGTGTCTCATGTTCTCTCTTCAAATTTCTTGTTTTCCCTTCAATTTATGAATAATGAAGAAGAAATAATAAATGGATTTTAAGAAGAAAGAAATGTAAGGTGGGAGGAGGAAGAAAGCCTAGGTTTCTACTTTTTGCAAAAGTCTAAGAAAATATTAAGCAAAAATGGTTTAAAAAAATCAAAATAATCTTATTTACGTGTCAAAATGCGTGTATAACACATTTTCACACAAAAATTGGTATTGTCTTCGGAGGGGGGGGGGGGGTATTAATTTCACTTTAAACAAGATTGAGTGTGTAATAGGTCGTCATGATAGTTTAAGTGTGTAACTGACTTTTCGGTACAAGTTCAGGGGGAAATTTATGTCTTTTCTCAATTTGGGTTTAATAGATATAAATTGCTCGTGAAAATGGTCTTGACGAGTTGTTGCATTGTTGAGGAAAGAATTCAAAGGCATTGAGATAATTTTGGAATTTCAATTGATGGGTTCTTTTAGCATCGTACTGCCGTAGCTATATTTTTTGTTGTTGTTGCAGAAAACGAAGATGGAATGAGCTAAAATGGAGTTTTTGCAGAAGTAGAAAATGGAAGATTTTGGATATGAGATTTTTGTGGAATCATTCATTTTCACTGTTTACATAACAGTGAAGATGGTGAATTCCCCATTTGCAATTTCGTTACTTCCTCATTTCGCAACTCCCTTCATTGAATTATTCAGATATTCTTTGTGCCATTGAGATAATTTTCTCTTAGATATCATATAAAATCTTCTTAGATTCTTAAGTAAATATGAAATTGTTCTTAAACAACGACCATGAAAGGCATTGACTAAGAAATCCTCTGTTTCTTGAACTTTTTCAGAAAATGAAGGCTTACAATTTTGCTACGTGGCATTTTTAGGTTGGTTTGGGGGTGATTTTTTTTTCATTCACGCACCCCCAATACGTGAGAATACACCTTCTCTGAGAATGGGTTAAAATGGTGTATATATAATTGTTAGAAAGGGTTTTGTGGGCAGTGGCGTAGCTAGAAATTTCACGAAGGGTATCCAAGAATTATATAAGAAAAAAAAGTTGATGAATGGATGCACTGAAAATTCAAAATCGAACTACATAATATTAATATTTATTTATGAATAAATGTTCTAAAATTTTAAAAATCAAATCGCATGATATGTAGCTTTAATATTCATGTTTAATTTAATATGAAGTAAATAAACAATGTAAAAAAAAAGAGGGGGTGGGGGTGGGGTGGGGGGGTTTACGAGGTCTTCTTTTGTTTGCTTTTAACATCATTGTACAAATATTAGAATTTTATTTCAAACTTTAATGAAAAGAAATAAAAAATCAAATTCATTGAAAATTCAATTAACTTTATTAGATTTTTAAGTTATAGATTTATAAGAAATTTACTAACTATTAACTTAAACAATTAAAGAAATAATAAAATATGAGCTATTTAAAAAATAAAAATAATTATAAAGATAAGTCGCTGCAGGAATTCAAACCTGCACGTCAGGACTCTACAAGAGAGCCTTCAACCGCTAAGCCACAATAGCTTATTGTGCTAAGGGTGTCCAAAGTATTAAATTTAACCATTTTAAATAGTATTTTACTTAGGTATACGGTATAATTTTCCGACGAAGGTGTCCAAGTAGCTCCGCCCTTGTTTGTGGGGTGATAGGACACTCGCAAAGTTAAGGTGTCTTTTTGAAAATTTAGGACAACTTTAATGGTGACTTTATGTCTTTTCTCTAAATCTTTTGTCATGTATGATTGTACTTCAGTCATATGATTGAAATACATATAAAATAGGGGTGAAATTTTTGACAAACCATGATACCCCTAGATGTGACTTGGTACTGCTAATATCACATGTCGGGCGAACCAATTATCTCTTCACTAACCCAATTATATAAGCAATCAGTTCAATTATGTGTACTCTAAAAGCATTAAATAACAATCGATAACTGGAGAGGGATGCTCCAATGAAAATCCATAATCATTCTATTAGTTCAATGATCACTCAAATACTAATTCTCTCATCTAAATTTTACTATAAGATCATGGAGCATTTAATAGAGTTACATGAGTTTAGTTGTCGGATTTGCAAATTTAAAAAATGGATATATATGTTATAAAATAGAGAGTGTAGAAATGACAACCACCATGAAAATGCAAAGGCTCACCTCAGCAACAAAATCTACGCAAACAGACTTGTCAGTCACTACTCTCACCCTTTGCAATAGTATCTGTATAGACATGTAGGTGAGGCGTGAAATGTCACGACCCAAAAGTTGAGATCATGATTGCACACACATCGAGAAACCAAAGAAAGGGGTGTAAGTCTAAAGGAATACACATACGAGACTTCCGAAGGGAAGTCAGGCAACAAATGATAGAAAGTAACAAAGAATGTCCAAAAACCTGGTAGCATAGGTATAAAGAACATCTAATACAATCTCAAATATAAAATACATCTCAAGTGTTTGAAAATTAAGTTAAAGACTTCGAACAAAAGAGGGGGACTAGTGGTGATCCGGAACGCAGGGCCTCACCATAACTTCGAAAGAAGGAACTCCGCTGGAATCCAATCAGCCCTACGAGGCTCACCTTGACTAGGATCTGCATCAAAAGGACAACAGAGGTAGGGGGTGAGTACAAACCAAAGTACTTAGTAGGTTAGACCGTTTGAGTATAAGCAATCAAACAAACTTAAGAAATAACTAAGAAAGTTTCCACTTGTACGCAGAAAAGTTCCATTTCAGCACCGTCAATTTGTATAGAACGGTGTGGGTAAAGTAAACACATAAGGAGGCAGATAATAGTGACTCAACACATAAACAAGTCACACAACACAACAAGACGGATCAATGATGTAATGATGGAATGATGTGGTGGTACCAAGGTCATCGCAAAACCTGTCGTATACACCTTGCCGAGCCTCTAAATTCTAGACAAAGACCTATGGAGGACTCGAAGTCCATATACAAATCTCAATATCTCATCATCTTGCCACCTCAGCATGATCAAGGATATAAATAAGACGTCACATTTTCTTTCTAAAAAAATAATATTTCTTTATCAATCATGATATGGTGCATGAGGAAGAATGTTCCACAACACATACAACACAAGATATAATCAGATCATTAAGAGTTGCAAATAACATCAAGTTCCAAACTCAACAAGTCATGAAATGTACTCTCAATGATAGGGACAGTAGAGGAATTCATTAGAAATCAGTCTTTACCACTAGAAAATGTTTCTTCCATTTTATGATGTTCATAAGTAACTCAAGATCCTAACTTTGGCAATATCTCAAAGATCACAGACTTCCCACAATAGTTAACAATATCACATAAGCCTTCACACAAGCTAAATATCACATGAAGCATCAAATAAATAAAGACAGAGATATACACTTACCAATTTCTAAGGCACATACGACTACTCATTTCATAGTTAACTTTCTAAGAACAAGTTAAATACTCATCTTAGTCTAAAAAGGAGATAGTCAAACCTACCTCAGTGTCGAAATTTCACTCAAACAACTCTACCGGAGCAAATCCTCAACCACATGCTAACCGGAACGATCCCCAACTATAAAAAATGTAAATAGTTCATCAAAAGAAGTCCCATGATACCCATATTCAAGGGTTTTGAAATCGGAGGTAAAATAGTCCAAAAATCACTTCAAAAATTGAAGGACCAATATCCGATTTTTAGTTGAAATACACTTTCCACAAGCCAAAAGGAAACTGTGGTTGAAAACCCTATTAAAATTGATTAAGAAATGGGTCCCAAATCATCAAAATACTATTTCACCAATTTTAGGGAAAGAACCCCAAAATCCACTTTAAAATCAAGGTTTAAAAGAGTTTTTTAAAAGTTCAAACTTGAAGGAATCAATGAAGAGTAAGAAAAAGGAGCTTACTCACCTAGGAAACCGCTAAGAAACAAGCAAGAATAGTCTTCCAAAGCTCCAAGAGTTTGAAAATGGGAATTTTAGGAGAAATCCCAAATTTGAGTTCTGTCCAGGTGAATCTCTCTCATTGCGATCATGAGCCACTTATTCTCGTGATCGCGAAAGGCACGAAAGAAACATCGCGATCATGAGACACCTTGTTTGTGAAGGCTTACAAAAATGAGAGCTCATCGTTAACGCAAGCCTATGAGCCACGATCGCGAAGGCCACGAGAAGACACATCACGATCGCGAAGGCCACGAGAAGACACATCACGATCGCGAAGGCCACGAGAAGACACATCACGATCGCGAAGGCCACGAGAAGACACATCACGATCGCGAAGGTAAAAAATGACCTGCACTAGAAATTGAAAACTAGAAACTCCAAACACAAATAAATGTCTCGGATTGGACCCTTGGGAATCGTTCGGGGTTGATAAAAATAAATTGGACACGTTACCCCACTAAAATCAACAATCTGGACTCAATGAAATCGTCAGATTTCCAAAACGAAGTCAAATAATGGAATTATCCTCTAGACAACTCTTAAGGCAAAAACTAAACTTTTTACCCAAATGCCTCAAAACTCACCCAAGGTCTTGGAAACCTTACCAACCAACTAACTAGCTCAAACTCAACGATCCATACGCGATGAAATTGATGAAAATCCCATCCGACGCTCGGAATTCCAAATGTTTATCGAAGTCAAATCTATCAAGAATTCTCAACTCAAGAAGCGTCAAATTACAAAAAATACAGTCGATCGCATCAGGGACTATACCAACCATTCCTGAAACACAAACTAAGCATGAAAACACTAAGGGGAAGGGCAAAGTGGTCAATTCACAATAAAAAATAGTTCACAAGAAATGGGACATTACACTATCCACCACTAAAACACGTGCTCCTCAAACAAAAAGCAAAATATGATACATGAAAGGGGAAAAAGTTGAAGGTTTCTATGACGCATGTTGGACTTCACCTTCCACATAACCTCCTCAACAGGTCGGTGCCTCCACTGCACCTTCACCGAATTGATATGCTTGGTTCTCAACTGTCTAGTCTCCCTATCCAAGATAACGATCAACTCCTCCTCAATGGACAAATTTTGATCCAAACCAAACAAAATCCCACTGAATCACATCAGAATTATCATGGCGATAACGTTTAAGCATCAAAACATGAAACACAGGATGAACCGCTGAAAGCCTCAGAGGTAAGGCCAATTTATAGGCTACCTCTCCACACTTTCCCAATATCTCAAAAGGTCATATGAATCGCGAATTGAACTTTGCTTTCTTAACAAACCTTATCACACCCTTACCTAGTAATACCTTAAGAAAAACCCACTCACCAATGGAAAATGACACATCCTGAACGTGCCTATTTAAATAGCTCTTCTGCTTGCTCTGTGCTGTCAGAAGTCGCTGCTGAATCAACTTCACTCTATCCATGGAGTCCCTCAAAAAATTAGTACCCTAAGTCGAACCCCAAATGAATCGAACCAACCCATAAGAGATCTACACCTCCTCCCATACAAAGCCTCAAATGGTGCTATATAAATGCTGGAATGGTAATTGTTGTTACAAGGAAACTCTGCAAGAGGTAAGGATTGGTCCCGATGACCACCAAAGTCCATGACACAAGCCCGAAGCTTATACTCAAGCACCTAAATATTCCACTCTGACTAATCAACTCGATCTTGGTACCCATCTACTCTTGCATAGAGCTCTATAAATGAGAGGTGATTTGAGCACCCTTATCAGACACAATGGAAATAGGCACTCCATGCAACCTGATGAGTCCACAATTTGGACTCATTTAGGGCTATATTTTGATAAAATTAGTGTCCTCAAATGCATATTTTGTCTCAATATCTGATGAAAATCATTAAGTTTCAGGTATTTGAATTGAGAGACAAAGCATGGATGCTATCGAGCAAAAAGGAACAAAGTGGCTGAAAGAAGGAAGAAAAGACTGCCTGACAATCCCCTAATCCATTAGGCGAGTCATCGTAAGGGCCTACAACCTCGCCTAATGTTCCAGTGTGCTGAGCCCTAAAGAAAAAGGTCAAGTATGTGAGGAAAGGGAGCAGTCGGCGAATTGCTGAGAAGTTTCGCGAAGCATCACAATATCACCCAATGATTCAGAACGCGAAGATGCTGAAGGCAAAAGCTAAAATGCGAGGTACTAGACCAAAGGGCGGATCGCCGAGTGGATCGGCGATCCCGACTAACTTTGCCGAAGGTTCCTCTGCAGCACAAATTTTCAATTACTATAAATACTTGTTTAAATTTCTAGCTTAGTATCATCTCACTGTTATTATTCGAACTTTTTACAGTTTTTAGAGAGTTTAAGTTTTAGAGGGTTTTGGAGACTTTGTTCTAAGACCTTGAAGATTCAAAGGGTTTCAACTCCAAGAAATCGGATGTGGGTCTCGAAGATTCTTCACTCTTGACGTGTTTAAAGACTTTATTTATCGTACCCATTTGATGGTAACACCTTTTGGTATCTATTTTTATCTTTTTTTCATGTCTAGCTAAAACCCCAACTCTTGGGGTGTGATTTTGTGAATATGGGTTAGATTATCTGTTGGGTCTTGCTTGTTGATGGTTTATTTGTTGTTTAGATGTGATTTTGTTTAGTAGTTGTGTATGAACTTAATGGAATTGTAGTTGCAAATACGATTTCATCTTAGTGTTTTTGGCTTGCTCGAGAGAGAGGTCGTAAAACTAAGACTATTAAATTAATAGCCGGTGGTATTGGGTCGACATGGGTTCAGCTCGAGAGAGTGAATCCTAGTCCTTCTCCCACACATTCAGCTCGAGAGAGTAAATGGTCTAAGGCGGACGCTGTGCTTAATGCGGCAATTCAGTGTTCAAGAGAAACTGAGTTGATTCGGGGTAAGTTGCTCGAGAGAGAATTTAGCCCCACTATAGTCTAGCCTAGTAATAAATTCTCAACAATTTATTATCAAAAGCATGTACCTGATAATTTAGTATATCCCGTATTCCTATAACATCCCAAGAATCCCGTTTCTCTATCTCATTTTCATATATTTTTGTTGTTTTTAGTTGTTAATTAATACAAAACCCCCCATTGATAATTGACGCTTGTGTCACCCCTTTAGATTTAGTATGTTTATATTTGATAATGTTTATAGCTCTGACTAATTAGAACTAAATTTTATTTTTCTGTTAATTCTCAAACCACTCCCTTGGGACTCGACCCCAACCCTTGGTTGGGTTACTTTACTATTGTATGATCGTAGACACTTGAATTGGACGTTGTGTATTGATTACGCAAACATCAAAATGGCGCCGCTGCCGGGGAGTGGTGTTATTTGAGAATTTTTAGTTAAATAAATTTTTTGTTTTTCTTAGTTGTAGTTCTACTTACCTAATTTTTAGTTTTGTTTTGCTTGTTGGTACTTTAAAGCAGAAGAGGTGAGTATATCGAACCGTACTTGCAAGCTAATGGAGTTTCCTCCATTAGAAGTAATGATGTTCCGGGATCACATCCTAACCTTCAAGTAATTGGAAGGTGAACGGATCCATAAATCATGGGCAAGGTTTAAAGAATTGATAACTCAATGCCCAACTCATGAAATTCCCGACATAGCCCTCTTTGACTGTTTCTACAAAAGTTTTGGTCCCAAAAACAAGGTGTTGGTCGACCAACTTATTTTGGGAGGAATTTCAAAACAACCATATGTGATAGCAACCCAACTTTTTGATCAAATGGCTGAAACGAACCAAGAAGTAGAAAAGGACTTCACATTGGCCGCACTAATAACTCAGATGGATGAGTTGGCTAAAAAGATGGTGGAGATCCAAGTCCAATGCAAAAGGAAGGATAAATACATCCTTCCTCATGAGTGAAGAAGGCCAAAGGACAATGAGGTTAAACACATTGAGGGAATGCTCTCAATCATTCTCCACAAGGTGACCGAGTAGGATAGAGAGCTGGAAGAAATGAAGGAGAGCATCAAAGTGATGAAGCAAATGATTGGTTCTCATTCCAGATCTGTCCAGCTGCTCGAGAATCTTATGGGTCATGCATTGACCCATCTCAACTCGCAGCAAAACTAGGGGTTGCCTAGTGATACTATGGCTAACCCCAAAGATGAGGTTTGAGTGTTGACTTGCATCATGCCATGACATTAACTAAGACGCTATTTGGGAGGCAACCCAAAACCCTTAAATGCTTTAGTTTTGTTTTTGTAAATAATGGTGTGTTGGTTGTAAAGGTTTAAATGCGGAAAGTGTTTGGAGAATGCAGATTGGTGAGCAAATGGTCCAGTCGGCACATCGTCGAAGAGGTCGATGTGCCCGACTTGATCCGCCGTTTGGCTCAACACAATTTCAACTCAGAGCCTGTAAAACTCGGCGAGCTCAAGAGTAGTTTGGCGAGTCGCTGACCAGGTCGCTGACCACGATTAAGACCACCGTCTTAACCCCCAAGAAAATGAAGATTCTGTAGAAATCGACGGGGTAAGTGACCACACAGCGCATCGCAGAGTGGCTCGACGAACGTGACTAATGTCGCCAAATGGGCGCGAACGGGACGGTTATATATGGCCAAAGGTTTTAAAGTTTCAAACTCTTTGATTTCCCTTGCTTTCAAACTTCACAAACTCACACCAAATTAGTATTTTCAATATTCTTGCTTTCCATTAGTATTTTGGTTGTTGATTGGTGCTCGAAACTAGGATTCCTTTGCCGCCTAACATTTCAATCCTATTTTAATCGGCATCTAACGTTGGTTTCTGAATTCGGAGTTTACTTTCAAAAAATTTGTACTCATTTGCAATGATCATATTGTATTATTGTATGCTGGGCCTCTCTGATTGGATTAGACTGTTTAAATGCCAATTTTAAGTTAATAATCTTGCCCGTATTGTTTTGATGGTCAAATGCCTGTCAATTTGTGCTTTTAGATGAACGAAATTTTATGAGGTTTTGCTTGCGTGTTGTTTAGATTGGTTGGGTGAAGTATGATTAGCCCGTGTTTGTGCTAATTGACGTAAAATTTCTCAATGATAGAGTGGGTGGCACCAATCTTAAGAGCAATTGTCGTCAAATGGCCAAATTTGGCAAAATCGGAAGAAGTCTGAGTATTTTAGGGTGATGGGTGCTATGGGTCTGAGCCTAATTTAACTATTGCATGTTTTGATTTTGTTTTTGGGGGTTACGAGGTGAATTCGAGAATGTGGATTGAAAATAGGCATGTTGGGCCGTTTGGCGAGCTGGGTCAAGCTCGCTGAACCACTCGGTGATTTTCCTAATGACTCCATCTCGCCTTTAATTTCATGCTATATGTATTGTTGGTTTATGTAATTTTCGGTGCGAAGCCTTTGGTCGCCAAAAGCACTCGGCGGCTCGCCGATAGTATGCTTGATCGCTCTTTGTCTGCACCCCTAAAACCCTTGTTGCACTGTAACTTTCGGCAGACAAACCCTTACTCACCGAAAGTAGTCAGCGATTCGCCTAAAGGGCCTTCCCATTGCCGACTTACCATAATTTTTTAGCCAATCCCTTCGGCGAGCCTGATCTAAGCCAAAGAGGTTCGGCGACTCGCCGACTGGATCAGCGAGTCTGTCTGCAATTAATTTTTGGTGCTTGAATGTGATTGTTATTTAACTTGCCTTTAATGTTTTGCAGATATGGTTCAGACTAATCTAACCACGCCACCCCAAAAGAAAGCACGGGGAATTACTATAAACGAAGGGGGATCATATCCTCCAAAGAAGAGAAGGCAAGAACTCCCACCGAGAGACAAAGGCAAAATAAAAAAACACATAGCTAAGAAAGTAGCCTCTGACAACTGAGCTGAGTTGTTTGAACCTGAAGACAAACAGCCCTTGATTAACCGAAAGAATGATCTCCGAACTAGATCTCAATCCACATCCACCAGAGTACCCTCAGCTGCCACCCTTCTTGAAGCAGATTCAGTGCCAGCCCAGGCACCTCCAGTGACCCCTGCACTCTCTATCATTCCTCCACATAGACTGCTGAACAGATTGAAAGGTGATGGGGTATAGACCATCCTAGAGGAAAAGTTGTTATTTACAAAGGGCCTGGAGGGCAAGTACCCCGATGTCAGGGACACCATCCACTACCATGAGTTTGAGCAGTTCACCAGGCACCGAGGCCCTTACATTCCATCCTGGGTCCGGGAATTCTATACAGCTTATGGGGAGTTGGTGCCCAAAAGCAAGAAGAAGACAAGCGAATTCAGACAGGTGAAGTCGGTCATGGACAGAGACAAAGAAGTAGGGTGCGGCAATGAATATATTAACACTGTTTTGAATAGACTGCTGCACTCTGCACTTTCTTACGAGGGGTTGCACATTGCTTAGTCCCTAGATGACTTGAAGGGTTGGTAGGCTCCTCTGATTTCTGACACCACTCTGAGGTGGATGGATGCAGGGCCCCTATTGAGAAGAGGGACTTGAGGATTGCTGCTAGGTTCTGGTTTAGCTTTATCAGCATCACTATAATGCCATCCCAGAACGAGTCCATTTTGCGCCATCCGAAAGTAGCTTACCTTGGTTCTATCATGTCTAGGAGACGAATCGACCGGAGACTGCTGATTTCACAGGAGATGGCCATGAGAGACAAACAAAAACAAACTTCTCTTCCATTCCCAGTCCTGATCACTGAGTTGTGCCGACGTGCTGGAGTACTCCTTCATCCTCCACCAACATCTGGAGTATTGAGGCCGAGTACATACTAGAGGAGGCTGACGGGAGGAGAGTAGTTCCGGCAGATATTTCTCCTGATGTTGACGTTGATTTGTTACCTGCAGAGGCATTTTCATTTACTCCGGCCTCTGGGCCTTCAGGTACATCCGCTCCTTCCTCTTCATCGCAGCCCCCAGGTGCTTCCTCTTCCTCCAAGCCTGTCAGGATTACTCAGGCCATGATCCTGAAAATGGGGAATTTGGCCCAATTAGCTGATATGCGAGCGACCCGACTCAAGAGATCCATCTCTGGGATGATTGAGAGAGCCACAAATGCTGCACTCACCCCCCTCCAGACTTCTGTTGATGAGTTGACTGTGAGAGCAGACATGGGGAGGCCTCTGAGGTGACGACTTTGAAAGCCTAGGTAACAGAATTGAGGAAGGACGTGGACTATCTAAAGTCTACCAACTTCAATTCATTAATGGAGGTTGTTGATGATAAAGACGCCCTAGAGACTTCAGAGATTCCTCCGGCCACCACCGGAGAAGTACAGAGGGATGGCACATCAGAGAAGGGTTGGATGCTGAGACTGACGAGGAGATGATTGAGCGCTAAGAGAAGAGCATATTTAGAGATTTGCTAGATCTTGTAGAGACAGTTGTGCAGCCGGTGATCCAGACATCGCTGACTGAGATGTCCACATCAGCTCCTAATGGATCTGGCACTGTTATTCCTTCTGAGGTTACTCCGGACATTGATGCCCAACTACAGACTGCTGCACCAGGCACTAAGGCCCAGAAAAATGGAGAGACTACATAGACATGATCCTTTCTTTACCTCCCTTTCTGTCTTACTTTTGCTCACTTTATGGATACTTTAATTCATTTGCATTTGAGGACAAATGATTTTTTTTGTGGTGGGATGAGGCCCACCTTTGTGCATATTTGTTTTGTTTATATATTTGGGTTGGAATTTATGATTGTGTTAATACTACGTTTTTGTGGATGTTTGAGCTTGTGGCTTCGTATTTTAAATTGCAAAATAATTTTGACCTTTTCAAAAAATTTGCCACCCTTTCTGTGTTGAATGTGGTTGTTCTTTTGCAAATTTAAGTATCGGTTCCGATCAATAACGATGACTTGAATAGTGCTTATAATCGAACAAACATGAATGTGCAGCTACGATGAGGCCAAGTGAAGTTGCATAAACAATATGTGAACTCTTTGCATCTCATTGTGACTAGCCAATTATTAAATCGAGTCTCTTGTGATGATCGTTGCACACTAGCGAAAGTGTGAAGTCTTGTTTGACTTTAGTGTCGATGCCTTATGTGATTAGCTTACTGTGAATCGTGCATGATAACACTTAGAATTTGCCCCGTTGGTCCGGTCGACTAAGTAAGGCCATCTCTTGATATGATCTTAGGCAACTTCTAAGACTGTGAGCCAATTTGACATATACCTCTTTTGTGGCCTACCTTGTGAGTGTGTGAACCTCTTTTAACACCCCTTGAACCTTACCCTTATTCTTGGAAGAAACTTGATAAAACAATGACCTTTCTTTACCCATCACCCATAATCCTTATGAAGTTGTGGTTGATTAAATAGTCAACTTAGGCCAAAAGCCTAAGTTGGGGGTGTGGTGAAATGAGAAGGCAAGTCAAGAAGTGCTAGAAAAGTTCTCTTACCCATGGTATTGAGAAAAATGGAATCCCTCCATAAAAAAGAAGAAGTTATAGAATAAAGTTATGAAAATGCAAAAAGGAATAGGATTCCAAACAATCCATGGAGAGTGAATAATGGGATGACTTATGAGCACTAAACAAAATGATGAAGGAAGAGGAAAGAAAGTGTCGTGAGTACCACATTTCATGAGGATGAATGTCATTGAGCCTAAATGACCATACCTTTGCACTCAGCCTTATTATAAGCCTTAAAAAGACCTTTTTGATCTTGAGTGAGCTGAAACAATTGTCAATTGGAAAATACGGGTAAACTTATGGGAGAAGTCGTGCACTATGTTCTTCTTTGTGAGTGTGAGCGTTGCATCTGATTCCGGAGCTTTAAATTGTGAACCATTGTGTGAGTATGGAATCATTCTTTGTGTGAGGGCATTTGAACACTTTGGTTGAGCTTGAACTTGCATTTTAAGAAAGTATTGTGAACATGAAATTCTTCGATAATGGCGAGTCACAACTTGAATCTTTGAGTGCACAATTGATCTTTGCATGAGTAAAGTGAGTCTTGTTGTGTGCATTCATGATTGATTCTTGTGTAACACTGTTTGAGACACCCTTTTTGAACAACTCAACTCTAGTTTGCTTGAGGACAAGCAAAAGTTTAAGTTGAGGGTGTTGATGAGTCCACAATTTGGACTCATTTAGGGATAATTTTGATAGATTTAGTGTCCTCAAATGCATATTTTGTCTCAATATCTGATGAAAATCCTTAAGTTTCAGGTATTTGAATTGAGAGAAAAAGCATGGACGCTATCAAGCAAAAAGGAACAAAGTGGTTGAAAGAAGGAAGAAAAGACAGCCTGACGATCGCCTAATCCATTAGGCGAGTCGCCGTAAGGGCCTACAACCTCGCCTAATGTTCCAGTGTGCTGAGCCCTAAAGAAAAAGGTCAAGTCTGTGAGGAAAGGGAGCAGTCGGCGAATTGCTGAGAAGTTTCGCGAAGCATCACAATATCACCCAATGATTCAGAACGCAAAGATGCTGAAGGCAAAAGCTAAAATGCGAGGTACCAGACCAAAGGGCGGATCGCTGAGTGGATCGGCGATCCCGACTAACTTCGCCGAAGGTTCATCTGCAACACAAATTTTCAATTACTATAAATACTTGTTTAAATTTCTAGCTTAGTATCATCTCACTGTTATTATTCGAACTTTTTACAGTTTTTAGAGAGTTTAAGTTTTAGAGGGTTTTGGAGACTTGTTCTAAGACCTTGAAGATTCAAAGGGTTTCAACTCCAAGAAATCGGATGTGGGTCTCGAAGATTCTTCACTCTTGACGTGTTTAAAGACTTTATTTATCGTACCCATTTGATGGTAACACCTTTTGGTATCTATTTTTATCTTTTTTTCATGTCTAGTTAAAACCCAAATTTTTGGGGTGTGATTTTGTGAATATGGGTTAGATTATCTGTTGGGTCTTGCTTGTTGATGGTTTATTTGTTGTTTAGATGTGATTTTGTTTAGTAGTTGTGTATGAACTTAATGGAATTGTAGTTGTAAATACGATTTCATCTTAGTGTTTTTGGCTTGCTCGAGAGAGAGGTCGTAAAACTAAGACTGCTAAATTGATAGCTGGTGGTATTGGTTTGACATGGGTTTAGCTCGAGAGAGTGAATCCTAGTCCTTCTCCCACACATTCAGCTCGAGAGAGTAAATGGTCTAAGGCGGACGCTGTGCTTAATGCGATAACTCGGTGTTCGAGAGAAATTGAGTTGATTTGGGGTAAGTTGCTCGAGAGAGAATTTACCCACACTATAGTCTAGCCTAGTCAGAAATACTCAACAATTTACTATCAAAAGCATGTACCCGATAATTTAGTATATCCCGTATTCGTATCACATCCCAAGAATCCCGTCTCTCTATCTCATTTTCAAATATTTTTGCTATTTTTAGTTGTTAATTAATACAAAACCCCCCATTGATAATTGACGCTTTCGTCACCCCTTTAGATTTAGTATGTTTATATTCGATAATGTTTATAGCTATGACTAATTAGAACTAAAAAAATTTCTATCAATTCTCAAAACCACTCCCTTGGGACTCGACCCCAACCCTTGGTTGGGTTACTTTACTATTGTACTATCGTAGACACTTAAATTGAAAGTTGTGTCTTGATTACGCAAACATCACAACCAAACAATATCACAGATGTAGATCCTAGACAACTGCTCTACATTATAGTTAGTCTTCACCGGGATGAAATGTGATGACTTGGTATGACCCACATAGAATCAAATTTACCCAAAGTCAAGGGTAATCCAATCACCAAGTCCATAGTAATGCGATCCCACTTCCACTCGGGGATGGGCATCCTTTGCATCGAACCACCTGATCTTTGATGCTCATACTTCACTTGCTGATAGTTTAAACACTTGGCAACGAAGTCCACAATATCCTTCTTCATACCACACCACCAATAATGTTGTTTCATATCATGATACATCTTGGCCTCTTCCGGGTGAATAGAGTAATCAGAACAATAAGCCTCCTCCAATATCATACATACCCAATCACCAAGTCTAGGGACACAAATATGGTCACAGATCCTCAAAACTCCCTCGGGATCAAGAGATGCCGATTCAACTTCTCCTCTTAACACCTTGTCTCAAATCATTCTCAACTTGTCATCCTCAAAGTGGTGGGAAAGAATCTGATCCATCAAGGTAGACCTTGATAAGTCGGGAATTTTGACTCATTTAGGGCTTGTTATTGAATGAATTAGTGTCCTCAATGTCTATTTTGTGTTTATAACTGATGTTAAATTGTTTATGTGCAGCCATGAAGAAGGAAGAACAAGACAAGGACATTACATTGCGAAAAGAAGCAAAAAATTTGGAAAAGTTGAAGAAAAGAAAAGGTTGGAGCTCGCAAAAGCCACTTGGTGACTTGCAGAGTGAGCTTCTAGCTCACCAAAATGTCCAGCGAGTTGGCTCATGAATTAAGCCAACTCGGCAACTGAAAGTGCACTTTGACGATGAGTTGAATGGAACGATGAGCTCGATCCAGCTTGCCTAAATGAACACAACAACTGGATGCAGGAGTCAAGTTCAAATGGTGAAAAGGCGTGTTTATCGGTGGATTGCCGAGTCGTTCAACGATCACGACTAACATCACCGATGGGACTGTGTACAAAAATTTTGGGAAGTTTTTAGAAACGTACAAATTGATTTTTGAAGAGAGAGAAAATGGTCTTACATAGATTTTAGAGATTTTTACATACTTTTACAATACTGACTATTCTTGGAAAGTGTTTTGAGCTTAGATATTGAGGTTTTAAGGTTGTAGTCTTAATATTGGCATTAATCATTGTAAATTTTGTCATTCCGATGGAACATCTTTTTTGTAACTCTTTCTTTATTTTTGTTATATTAGGCTAAATCCCCTTTCCTTAGGGGTGTGCCTATGTAATCGAATACATAAATTAGCTTGTGGATATTGTTAATTGCTAGATTTAATGTTGTTTTGAAATGAATTCAGTTATTTATTCATGTTTTCATTTATGAACAAAAGTTGCAAATTTAGTTCTAGCTTTAGCTCTCTATGATTGCTTGTGAAAGTTGCTTAGAGTATAGTATATGATTGATAGTTGTATTGACTTGGGTCTTTATAACCCAACTTGATAAAGTGGGTTAAATTAAGGATTTGAGTTGCTTTGCATGGTTAAGCTTGTTGAGGTTCAAAAAAACTCGCTTGAAACATGTTAGTTGATTGAAAAATGGCTGTTATAGTTACAATCTATCCTACCCACTAAGATTCATCAACTTAAAGCAAATATTCATTAACCATTAAGCGAAATTAGTATTCGATTGCTCACACACTCCTAAGGTTCCCTCTCTATTTGTTCAAACCCTGCGTTCATTGTTAACAATTGATTACCAAACTCTTAATATTAATAATTGAAACTTATTGATTTACATTATTGCGTTTGTTTATTTCTATTCTACAATAAATTAGAACACTTTCATACTTCGTATCTGAATTCTTTTATGTATCACTCCTTGTGGGATCGACCGCAACTCACCGTTGGGTTTATATTTGTTAGTGACCGCCTACACTTTGAATCATAAGAGATGTAATTGAGCATTATAAAAAATGGCGTCGTTGCCGGGGAGTGGTGTTTAGAGTTCTTTTATGGAAGTATTTTTGTGAATAATTTGGTTGTTGTAGAACCTTCTTATTAGTGTTTTTGTTTTTTTGCTCTCAATATGTGAAGAAATGGGTGTGAATGGGAGCAATTCAAGTCAACATGTACACAATGACGACATCAGAGACTTGAACAATATCAATGCGGATAAAATGGAAAGTACCGATGCTATTTGTTTACCCCAACTATGGGAAACACTATTTTTCATGTGACCGAAATTGTGCTTCAGCTGCTCCAAATGAAAGGTTTCTTTGGGGGACTTGCTCATAAGGACCCTCATGACCATATTTAGAATTTTGTGGATGTGTGTGGACCGTTCTCCTTCAAGAACATCTCTCAAGGGTCAATCCAACTCCGTTTGTTTCATTATTCTCTAGTGGGTAAGCAACGAAGTGGTTGACCTATCTACCAATGATTTCTATTACTTCTTGGGAGGAGCTCACAGAGGTGTTGTATGAAAGATTCTTTCCTCCTTCGAGGATGTTGAAATTGAGGGACAACATTCAAAATTTCAAGCGGATCGATGGTGAACCCATTCATAAGACTTGGTTGAGGTTTCAAAAGCTATTTCTCAAATGTCCTACTCATGGGTTGCCGGATAATGTTATTTTGCAATATTTCTACCGAAGTCTTGACACCGTCAACAAGGGTGTCACCGATCAACTTATTTGGGATGGAATTATGAGACAACCATTTGCCGTGGCATTATCTTTGCTTGATGAGATGACCAAGATTAATCGAGCATGGAATACAAGGGAGGATCATGTGTCTCCTCTCAATGTTGGGTTGACTAAAGAACAAATGGAAAAGAACCAAGAGGTATGACAGTGGTTCCTAATGAAAAAGGGGAGTTTGTGCCAATGGGACCAGTCAGCGGTTGGTGTGTATGTATGGAATATTGTAAGTTTAATGCGTGGACCAAGAAGGACCATTTTCCGATACCCTTTATGGATCAAATACTTTATGGACTTATGGGTCGTGGATGGTATTGCTTCTTAATCTTTGGGCTGAATCTTATGACTATCATCATGAATATATCATCAAATTATGGACACATGAAACACATGATAAATAACAGATAATGCCAAGGCTAAAGCTAGTCTATACGCCACCAACCCAATTGGATCAAAATCCTCATAAAGACCAATCTATCTAGGATTTAGCTTTCCTTTCCTCCTTTATCTCATGACTCTTTTCATAGTAAAAACTCTTAAAAAGATTTGTTTACCCTTCATGAACTCCTTATCACAAACTTTCTTATCAGCATAAGTCTTTTATCTATTTGGTACTGTTCAAAGTCGTTTTCATAATAAAATCTCATGAAACTTTCTTCAAAGTTTGCTGAACAAAATGTAGACCTAATAGTTGTGCTTCACCAGGTTCAAATAATCCAATCGGTGAGCGATACTTGTGACCATGTAAAGCCTTATACAACGTCATTTGTATGTAATGTTGTACTCCAGTTGACATGTGAACCCAATGACTTCTTATAAGACCTCAAGAAATTAGTAGTAGGTTGTGCACCCCAATCAAATATTATTGAAATAAGTACACTATAAAGTTGAATTATCTCGAAGTAAAATATTCACTAACTACTTTATGGTATGAGTAATCCGATCTAATATGAATGTGTATATTTTGTGAGACTGTCCACAATCACTCGACTCGAGTCATGTTCTTGAAAGTATTCAAGTTTAATTTTACCTTACTCCACTGAATTTTGATGTTCATATTTGACATGTTTACCGTTTAAGCAACTAGTAATATGTTCTAAAATATTAGCCTTGATACCTTTCCACCAGTACAATCCACACAAGTCTTGTTACATGTTCATAGTACTAGTGTGGATGTAGTATCACAAGCTATGAGCCTATTCAAGAATTAGCTCTTCACATCACCCACAATGGAAATACACAGTCTATCATGATGACGTGACATACCTTTACCATTAATAGTGGCCTAACACCTTTATTCTGCACTCGATCTCATAGTCTAGCTAGATCGCAATCGTTATATTGACAAGTCTTAAGGACCTGGACAGTTGTACCACCATATCCATAAGCAACCTGTCAAATATTAAATGATCAATTCAAACTTTCTAATTGAATAAAACCTAAATATCTATAACCATAGGTCGATTTTCAGCAGTAATTTGTGTTAGGACAAAAAATAAGCAAGTGTAATGCGGAAGCTAGCAAAGCAAACCTCGAAAGACCAAGAGTAAGAAGCCAAACAAGAAATATACCAAAAGACACAAAAGATTTAACGTGGCTCGGTCAATCGACCTACGTCCACAACTGAGATGAGCAATCCACTATAAATATGAGATTATCAAATATAGAGAGAAATAACCTCAACCAATTCCCTCGGAATACAAGGAGGTTCACAAGTTCTCCCTCACAACCAAAACTCTCAAAACCCTAGGACTACATTGTGAATGCTAATTAAGTTAGAAGAAACAAGCCTATATTTATAGAGTCCTAAAACATTTCCTACAAGAAAAGGACTAGTCAAAATGTTAAAACATTTTTCTAAAAGGAAAGCCTATTTATGGCAAGAAATCAGGGGAAATAAAACCCAAAATATCTCCCCATTGGCCTGTCTGACAAAATAAATTTGTCCACCTTTTTCACATAATCTTTGGGATCTTGCATCTCTTCTCCATAATCTCCTCCATTAAATCTACGTCTCGACACAGAGAACCTCTCTGAAACAATTTCTCCAACAAAAATCTTCAACATTGTCAAAAAAGTTGCGGCTAGAACTACACCCGCTAAGATGACCCATCTCTAAAATGGTTCCATCCTTGAACCATGGCTCTGATACCACTTGTTAGGACCGAAAATAAGCAGGTGTAATGCGGAAGCTAGCAAAGCAAATCTCGAAAGACCAAGAGTAAGAAGACAAACTAGAAATATATCAAAAAATACAAAGATTTAACGTGATTCGGTCAATCGACCTACGTCCACAAAGGAGATGAACAATCCACTATAAATATGAGAGTACCAAATATAGAGTGAAATAACCTCAAACAATTCCCTCGGAATACAAGGAGGTTCACAAGTTCTCCCCCACAACCAAAACTCTCAAAACCCTTGGACTACACAGTAAATGCTAATTAGGTTAGAAGGAACAAGCCTATATTTATAGAGCCCTAAAACCTTTCCTACAAGAAAAGGACTAGTCAAACTATTAAAACATTTTCCTAAAAGGAAAACCTATTTATGGTAAGAAAACAAGGCAAAAAAAACCCAAAAAATTGGGCCAAAGTACCCATAGACTTCCTACTCATGGCGTTTGTCATCACATGTATCTTCTCGGGATGATACTAAATATTAAGATAATAATCTTTATGTCTATCTAACCACTGTAGTTGTCTCAAATTCAAATATAGTTGCTGGAATATGTGTTTCAGACTCTTGTGATCAATATAGATTTCACATGACTCAGTAAAAAAATAGTGACACCAAATCTCGAGTGCAAATAAAATTGTGGCCAATTCTAAGTCATGAGTCAGATAATTTTTCTCATGAATACTTAGCTTTAAAGAGGCATGTGACACCACTTTACTATCCTATATTAAGAAGTAACCCAATACGACTTGAGATGCATCATAATAAATAGTGAAACTACCCTCCGTGGTAGGTAAGGTCAAAATCAGAGTGGTAGTCATCACTGTCTTTAATTTCTGAAAATCTTCTTCACATTCATATGACCATTAAAAACCATAGCTTTCCAAGTTATAAATGTGTCAGTAGAGTGGCTATCTTCGAGACACCCTCCACAAACCTTTTGTTATATCCAACTAGTCCTAATTAAGAAGTTATGCATCTCTATAAGAGTACTAGGTTAAGGCCAATCTCAAACTGCTTCCATCTTCTTTGGATCAATTTAAATTTCATCCCGTGACACCACGTGCCCCAAAAGGAAATTGTGTCCATCCAAAACTCACATTTCGAGAACATGACATAAAACTTTCATCCTCTAAGTGTCTACAACAAAACTCTCAAGTGCTGTTCATAATCAGACTCATTCGTAGATCAAAATATCACTTATGAACACAATCATAAAATTGTGTAAGTATGGCTTAAATAGCCTGTTCATGAAGTCCATAAATATTGCGGGTGCATTATCTAGTCGAAAGGCATCATCAAAAATTAAAAGTATCCATATCTTGTCCGAAACACTGTCTTAGAGATATTTTCGATCTTGATTCTCATTTAATGATAGTCTGATCTCAATTCAATTTTGAAAAAGTGAGTAGCTTCCTATAGTTGATCGAATAAGTCATCAATTTGAGACAAGCAATATTTATTCTTGATTATTACCTGATTAAACTACTTGTGGTCAATGCACATTCTCATCATGACATCTTTTTTTTCACAAATAATATATATGCACCTTGAGGCGATACACTAGGCATGATGAACCCCTTAACAAGTAAATTTTGGAGTTGAACCTTCCATTCTCTTTATTCAGTTGGAGCTATACAACATGAAGCAATAGAGGTAGGTTCAATCCTTAACACAACATGAATGTTGAACTCAATTGTCACACCCCGAGCTTACACCCTGGATGTGGCCGACACTCGAGAACTATTTATGATTCCCAAGCAAACCCTTGACCTAGCTGACTACTTAGCGGAAGACTCACACACACAATAATAGGCTTAGAAAAGAAATCAATCTTAAAGTAAAACTCAATAAGGATGTTTGAAAGTACTCAATGTTATAAATAAGACAATTTGCAAAAACATCTCAACATAAAAGGGGAAATACTGAGAGACTCCTCAACTCTAACTATCTATGAAGCCTCTAATACTAGGATATATGTCAGGACAAGACCTACGACAACTCAACAATAATAGGAAAATAAATGTGAATCATCTGGAAAGCAAAGAGGTTCACCAAAGTTATCTGAAGCGCACAGTGATCTCAACGAAACGTTTGTTGATGATCCTGAACACCTGTATCTGCATCATAAAACATGCAGGTCAAATGACATCAGCACATTGAATGCACGAGTATGTGATATAGTCGAGGCAAAGTAACTGAATGAAAAGACTGCAATAGATATAACATGAACTCAACTCAATGTAAAGAATTAAAGGGATGAAATCGTTTAACTTTACAAAATACTTACTCATCTCTGAACTCAACATAATAAGTGTTATATGAAAAATACACTTTAACTCTATTGAGAGATTCTCTAACTAAAAACCATCACTATGAGCTAAGTGATGATACAACATCTTGGCCACGCTTCCAGAACTGTCTTATGTCATGTCGGGATATAGAATCTCTCAACTAAGTGGATCCACTAAACTCTGCCCAAAGGCACTAATGATTTATCTAAAAAGTATTATCATGTACCCATGTTGGCACACTACTAAAAAACTGCTAAAAAACGACGGAAGAAAAAGCGACGGACAGCGTCGCTCCTAAAAAGCGACGGACAGCGTCACTCCTAAAAAGCGACGGACTAAGAGATGCCGTCCGTCGCTTTTTAATTAAAATAATAATTTTTAAAATTATTTTACAAAAAGTGACGGACTGCATCTCTTAGTCCGTCGCTTTTTATTAAAAATAATTATTTACAAATTAAACAATAACCACGCTGTCCGTCGTTTAAATTTATTTTATTTTATTAATTAATTTTTAAAAAAAGCGACGGACGGCATCTCTTAGTCCGTCGCTTTTTGGTCAAAATATCTAGTCAAACATTTTTAAAAAGCGACGGACAGCGTCTCTTTGTCCGTCGCTTTTTAATTAATTTATTTATTTATTTATTTTTTTTAAAAGCGACGAACGGCATCGCTTAGTCCGTTGCTTTTTTTTTCGGGTATTTTTGCTAATTAATTATTTTATATAGATAGTGACGGATTCCGTCGGTTTTTATTAAAAATAATTATTTATTATTTTAAAAAAAGTCACACCGTCCGTCGCTTTATATTAATTTTAATTGCTTAATTATTTTTTAAATTAGCGACGGACACATCATTATGTCCGTCGCTTCTTGGTCAAAATATCTGGCAAAGCGACGGACAATGTCTCTTAGTCTGTTGCTTTTTGGTCAAAATGTTGGCCAAACATTATTTTTAAAAAAGTGACGGACATAGAGACGTTGTCCGTCGCTTTTTTAAAAATATATGCACTAGCAGACGCGATTTTCTCCATTTCTCCATAAAAAAATAACAAAATTGAGAAATATTTTGATTTAATTTTATTTAAATCGTCTTCCGGATAATGGTTTTGTGTAAAATAAAAAACAAAAAAAAATTATAATACCGACTTTGAGATGTCGGTAAAATTAAATAGTATGTAATAAATTAATATTTTCAATTAACTTTAAATAAATCGTTCTCCGAATGACGGTTTTATATAAGTTAAAAATTAATTTAGTATAAAATACCGACCTCCCGATGTCAATATTATTTAATTAACATGATTAATTTTTATTTATCTTAAAATTTAATGTGATACCGACCTCATGAGGTCGGTATTTTTTATTATATCTAATTACTTTTAATAAAAGCGACATCCGGAGGTCGGTATGTTTAAAATATTTCTATTAATCATAATTTTGCTATTAATGTGCATAATATTAAATTTTCATTTTACACCTACGATTAATTGTTCAAAAAGTGTAACAATTTTGTATACTTTTACAAATAAAATGTTAGAATTCGTGAAATAAATAAAAAAATATCTATAATCCATATTTAGAGTATGAAACTACGTTGATATGAATTAGGAGATAATTATACTTATATTTATAGAGTAATGTACAAATCCTATCAGTCCGTCGTCTAATCATAAATTTAATATCTCATGTCATGATGTAGTAGAGGTGAAGAGCTAACATATAATTCATTCCAGTATGAAATGCGAGATAGTATTATTATATACGTTTGATCTTGAATGGATGTCAAGTGTAGTGATCACCTCCTAATTATGATGATATGTAAAGGATACTTCATCGGAGTATGAAATACGTTGATTAATTTTATATATATATATATATATTCCTCGAGTAGTTTAACAAATCAATTCAGATATGAAATACATTATCAATTAAAGAAATATCGATGATCAATTAAAGGAGATTTATATATTAAACTTGATATTGATAAACTTTTGTTGATCAATAAAATTAAATTTATATAATTAGAAGGTATATAATTTAAATTTATAAAATTAACTTGATCGATATATATATATATATATATAATTTAACTACACATCAACAAAAAATTAATTTAATAAATTTAATTTATCGATCAAGTTAATTTTATAAATTTAAATTATATACCTTCTAATTATATATATGGCCAAACACATATACAACCCTTCTAACTTGTCCACATTTTTCATTTTGGCACTTCATCTTAGCCTTGTTCCATTTTAACCCTTGAACTCCATTTTTTATGTTCCATTTTAACACGAAATACTTTTTTTATGATTTATTTATTTTTATATATATTCTTCAATTGCAACTTCTTATTTTAAATCGACATGTGTCATTTAATTTTAGTTAAAAAATTAAAAATTAACAAAAAATAATTCTTTTTAAAAAATAATAATTTCTTTTTAAGAGTGTTATGTATTTTTGTGTGAAAAATAACCGACGAAATTGTGTTGATTTTCTTTCTTTAAAATCACTGACAACCTTATAACAAAGTCAATCGAGTTGTAACATTGTTTAGTAGTGTTATTAGCAATGAACAAGAGTCTTTTTTTTAGTAGTGTTATTAACTAAGTCAATCGAGTCTTTTTGAAGATGGGTTTTTTTATTCGTATTGATTTATATTAAAAATTAAAAGTGAGTATTTACATTAAATTTAGATAGCCTAGATGATAAGAAAAAATAAATAAGTAGTGTTATTTAATTTGATTGAATGTTTAAGAAAGAAAATCAAAGAATTTTCGTCAATTTATTTTCATGCAAAAATACAGAGAAATATAAAAAAATAATATTATTATTTGAAAATTTTTATGTTCGTTCGCAAATGTTTAATTTTTTTAATTAACAGGTACACGTCTATATGTGTTTGGTGTGTATATATATATATATATGTTTGTATGTATGTATGTATGTATGTATGTATGTATGTATGTGTATGTAATTTTAATTAATAAAATCAACCTCAAAAGGTGAGTTTATATTAAAATAAATTAATAAATACCGACCTAAAGAGGTCGGTATATTTAAATAATTATTTTATTTAGATAATATCGACTTCACGATGTCGGTATGTTGACACCCAATTTTGACAGACCTATAACCCTTTTGAAAGTGCTATTTGGTTAAATACGTGTTTTTTTTAAAATATTCCGAGTTTAAATTTTTAATCGATTTTGTCTAAAAATTATATATTTTAGTTTGAATGCTTTATAAAATTATCGTAAATATTTTTAAAATTATAAGTAAAACTCGGAATAATTATTTTATTCAAATGTTTTAAAATTTAAGTGATTTTTATTATATAAAATGTTATAATATTTGTAGTATTTTAATTGGATAACATTTCTTTAATTTTTCTCGAAATCATTTAATTTTTAGCCCATTCTAATCTAATTCCTTTCAATTTTAGCTTTTCCCTTATTCAATTCATTGCAATTTTAGCCACCTCAATCCAATTTCGTTTTTCAATTATAGCCTCTTATATCAATTTTAGTTGCAATTTTAGCCATCCATTCATTGAAATTATAACCCTTTTGTCCAAATTTTGAAACATTAGTTTAAATCTTAACCGTCCATCCTTTAAGTGAATCCTAGATCAAATCCTAGCCGTTCATCTTAACTAATCCAATGGCTCAAGTTAAATCTACTAACCTTCCTATTTTTGACCTAAAAAAGACCAAACCCTCTAATCTCTCTTCTCTCTAGCAGCCCTAGCTCCTTCGAGCCTCCCGTCGCCCTCCCCCGCCGCCCTCCTCCCGCCGCCCTCCTCTTCTCATCTTTTCTCTCCTTCCCTCCCGTCTCTTCTCACCGGCGAGACAAATCGGCATATCTCTCGTCTCTCCAATCAACATCAACAGCCACCGAGGAGAGCAACATCTCCGGCCAACTCCGACGTCGATCCACTGCCCTTCTCCTTTAATTGAAGGTTAGAGTTTCATAATATCATTTTTAATTTCTTTCAATGTGAGTATTGAATTTGTTAATTAGTGTATTGAGTGTGTTTGGTATGAATCAAAGTATTTCTCAATTATTTTTTTTACAATAAACTACTTAATTCAAATGTTGCCATAAAACAACTTGTTTAATTTATGGAAATTTTATTTTGTAGTTCAAATATGCATTTAATTAGTGTGTCTTTCACTTCACTAATTAATATGGCCCTATCTACGTTATTGGCTTCCACATTTTTTGCTCATTCAAATTTTGAATCTATATTTATTAAGGAAAGTATACATAGTGAGGTGACTACTATATAATTATTATTAGGGGTTTATGATGGTTAGTTTGAATTAGGGATTATTTGATTGTTAGTTTGTGTTTGTTGATTGTGAAATGAAAATTTTAATGTTGGGGTTTGTTTGAATTAGGGTGTCTTAGGATTTGTTTGAAATTTGGTATTTCTTGAGTTAATTAGTTCGATTTTGAAATTGTAAGATTAGATTGAATTAGGGTATTTAAGGAGTTGTTTGAATTTAGGATTTTAGCACTAGTTAGATTTTGGGATTTTAGGACTAGTTTGAATTTGTGATTTCAAGACTAGTTTGAATTTTGAATTTAGGACTAGTTTGAATTATTATTGAAGTTAAACTTAGAATTTGAACATGAACTTGAACTTGAACTTAGAATTTGAAGTTAAACTTAGAACTTGAACTTGAACTTGAACTTAGAATTTGAACTTGAAATTAGAACTTGATGTTGAAATTTGAACTTGAACTTGAACTTAGAATTAGAACTTGAACTTGAACTTAGAAATTGAAGTTGAAATTAGAACTTGAAATTTGAATATTGAATTTGTTAATTAGTGTATTGAATTAGAACTTGAACTTGAACTTAGAATTTGAAGTTAAACTTAGAACTTGAACTTGAACTTGAACTAGAACTTAAACTTAGAACTTGAACTTAAACTTAGTTATTGAAGTTGAACTTAGAATTTAAACATGAACTTGAAATTAGAATTAGAACTTGAACTTAGTTAGAACTTGAACTTAGAATTTGAAATTAAACTTAGAACTTGAACTTGAAATTAGAATTTGAACTTGAACTTAGAATTTGAACTTGAACTTGAAATTATAAATTGAACTTGAACTTAGAACTTGAAATTAGAACTTGAACTTAGAACTTGAACTTGAAATTAGAATTTGAACTTGAACTTAGAATTTGAACTTGAACTTGAAATTATAAATTGAACTTGAACTTAGAACTTGAAATTAGAACTTGAACTTAGAACTTGAACTTGAAATTAGAATTTGAACTTGAACTTAGTATTAGAACTTGAACTTGAAATTAGAATTTGAACTTGAACTTAGTATTAGAACTTGAACTTGAAATTATAGATTGAACTTGTACTTAGAACTTGAAATTAGAACTTGAACTTAAACTTAGTTATTGAAGTTGAACTTAGAATTTAAACATGAACTTGAAATTAGAATTAGAACTTGAACTTAGATTTTGACTTGAACTTGAACTTAGAATTTGAAGTTAAACTTAGAACTTGAACTTGAAATTAGAATTTGAACTTGAACTTATAATTTGAACTTGAACTTGAAATTATAAATTGAACTTGAACTTAGAAATTGAAATTAGAACTTGAACTTGAAATTAGAATTTGAACTTGAACTTAGTATTAGAACTTGAACTTGAAATTATAGATTGAACTTGAACTTAGAACTTGAAATTAGAACTTGAACTTAAACTTAGTTATTGAAGTTGAACTTAGAATTTAAACATGAACTTGAAATTAGAATTAGAACTTGAACTTAGATTTTGACTTGAACTTGAACTTAGAATTTGAAGTTAAACTTAGAACTTGAACTTGAAATTAGAATTTGAACTTGAACTTAGAATTTGAACTTGAACTTGAAATTATAAATTGAACTTGAACTTAGAACTTGAAATTAGAACTTGAACTTAGAACTTGAACTTGAAATTAGAATTTGAACTTGAACTTAGTATTAGAACTTGAACTTGAAATTATAGATTGAACTTGAACTTAGAACTTGAAATTAGAACTTGAACTTAAACTTAGTTATTGAAGTTGAACTTAGAATTTAAACATGAATTTGAAATTATAGATTGAACTTGAACTTAGAACTTGAGATTAGAACTTGAACTTAAACTTAGTTATTGAAGTTGAACTTAGAATTTAAACATGAACTTGAAATTAGAATTAGAACTTGAACTTAGATTTTGACTTGAACTTGAACTTGAACTTAGAATTTGAAGTTAAACTTAGAACTTGAACTTGAAATTAGAATTTGAACTTGAACTTAGAATTTGAACTTGAACTTGAAATTATAAATTGAACTTGAACTTAGAACTTGAAATTAGAACTTGAACTTAGAACTTGAACTTGAAATTAGAATTTGAACTTGAACTTAGTATTAGAACTTGAACTTGAAATTAGAATTTGAACTTGAACTTAGTATTAGAACTTGAACTTGAAATTATAGATTGAACTTGCACTTAGAACTTGAAATTAGAACTTGAACTTAAACTTAGTTATTGAAGTTGAACTTAGAATTTAAACATGAACTTGAAATTAAAATTAGAACTTGAACTTAGATTTTGACTTGAACTTGAACTTGAACTTAAGAATTTGAAGTTAAACTTAGAACTTGAACTTTAAATTAGAATTTGAACTTGAACTTAGAATTTGAACTTGAACTTGAAATTATAAATTGAACTTGAACTTAGAACTTGAAATTAGAACTTGAACTTAGAACTTAGAACTTGAACTTGAAATTAGAATTTGAACTTGAACTTAGTATTAGAACTTGAACTTGAAATTAGAATTTGAACTTGAACTTAGTATTAGAACTTGAACTTGAAATTATAGATTGAACTTGAACTTAGAACTTGAAATTAGAACTTGAACTTAAACTTAGTTATTGAAGTTGAACTTAGAATTTAAACATGAACTTGAAATTAGAATTAGAACTTGAACTTAGATTTTGACTTGAACTTGAACTTGAACTTAAGAATTTGAAGTTAAACTTAGAACTTGAACTTTAAATTAGAATTTGAACTTGAACTTAGAATTTGAACTTGAACTTGAAATTATAAATTGAACTTGAACTTAGAACTTGAAATTAGAACTTGAACTTAGAACTTAGAACTTGAACTTGAAATTAGAATTTGAACTTGAACTTAGTATTAGAACTTGAACTTGAAATTAGAATTTGAACTTGAACTTAGTATTAGAACTTGAACTTGAAATTATAGATTGAACTTGAACTTAGAACTTGATATTAGAATTTGAACTTAAACTTAGTTATTGAAGTTGAACTTAGAATTTAAACATGAACTTGAAATTAGAATTAGAACTTGAACTTAGATTTTGACTTGAACTTGAACTTGGAATTTGAAGTTAAACTTAGAACTTGAACTTGAACTTAGAATTAGAACTTGAACTTGAAATTTAACTAATTTTAGAACTTTTCATAGTAGGCAACTGAGGAAGCTCAACATCTAAAAAAGTTGATACAAGACTATATTGCTTCTCTCATCAAAGTAGGAGACAAGGTTGGTGCTTCTAAATTTCTAAAGTTCAAGTACAATTGTTTTTTCAATAATGTGTTTGTGTCCATCTAGTATTGATATTTAGCTTTAATTTTATGATAATATTTTTGTGTCCATCGATTGTTTGTTAAGCATAAGTACCAACACTAGTTGATCTATTGATGACAAAATTGATTTTCTTACAAGATCGATTTGTGTCCATCTAGTGTTGACACTTAACTTTAAATTTAGAAATAATATATTTGTTAAGCATAAGTACCAACACTAGTTGATCCTATTGATGACAAAATTGATTTTCTTGCAAGATCGATTTGTGTCCATCTAGTGTTGACACTTAGCTTTAAATTTAGAAATAATATATTTGTTAAGCATAAGTACCAACACTAGTTGATCCTATTGATGACAAAATTGATTTTCTTGCAAGATCGATTTGTGTCCATCTAGTGTTGACACTTAGCTTTAAATTTAGAAATAATATATTTGTTAAGCATAAGTACCAACACTAGTTGATCCCATTGATGACAAAATTGATTTTCTTACAAGATCGATTTGTGTCCATCTAGTGTTGACACTTAGCTCTAAATTTAAAAATAATATATTTGTTAAGCATGAGTACCAACACTAGTTGATCCTATTGATGACAAAATTGATTTTCTTGCAAGATCGATTTGTGTCCATCTAGTGTTGACACTTAGCTCTAAATTTAAAAATAATATATTTGTTAAGCATGAGTACCAACACTAGTTGATCCTATTGATGACAAAATTGATTTTCTTGCAAGATCGATTTGTGTCCATCTAGTGTTGACACTTAGCTTTAAATTTAGAAATAATATATTTGTTAAGCATGAGTACCAACACTAGTTGTCCATCTAGATTAGTGTTGTATTAAGTCAAAACTAAACTAGTTAAAGAGTTAAAGTTGTTTAAATAAGTTAAATTAATTAATGTGGTTTAGTTGGTGGATTTAGTGTTGTATTAAGTCAAAACTAAACTAGTTCAAGAGTTAAAGTTGTTTAAATAAGTTAAATTAATTAATGTGATTTAGTTGGTGGATTTAGTGTTGTATTAAGTCAAAACTTAAGTAGTTCAAGAGTTAAATTTGTTTAAATAAGTTAAATTAATTAATGTGATTTAGTTGGTGGATTTAGTGTTGTATTAAGTCAAAACTAAAGTAGTTCAAGAGTTAAAGTTGTTTAAATAAGTTAAATTAATTAATGTGGTTTAGTTGGTGGATTTAGTGTTGTATTAAGTCAAAACTTAAGTAGTTCAAGAGTTAAATTTGTTTAAATAAGTTAAATTAATTAATGTGATTTAGTTGGTGGATTTAGTGTTGTATTAAGTCAAAACCAAAGTAGTTCAAGAGTTAAAGTTGTTTAAATAAGTTAAATTAATTAATGTGGTTTAGTTGGTGGATTTAGTGTTGTATTAAGTCAATACTAAGTATTGTGTCAATGGTACTGGCAATCAGAAGTACTGGCAATGAATAAGTATTGTGTCAATGGTTTTAAGTTTCAAACTGAAGAGGTATCTAGGAACAAGAAAACAAATAATAGCGGTGTCTATATACAAGGTGATGTTGATGGTACTGGTCAAACTATTGAATATTATGGTGTCATTCAAAAGATTATTGAAGTGAGGTATTCAGGTTGGCCTAATAAGAAGATTGTATTGTTTCGGTGTGAGTGGTTTGACCCATCACATAGAGGCACAAAGGTGGACCATCAACATAATATAATTGAAGTTAAGCACACCAAGAAATACAGAAGTTATGATCCTTTTATTATTGCACAACATGCTAAACAAGTGTATTACGCTTCATATCCATTGCGTAGAGACAAAGCTGATTGGTGGGTTGTTATAAAAAGTAAGCCTGTGGGAAGAATTGAAATTGACAATGTCTTAGATGTGGCGTATCAAAATGATGTTGCAATTGTTCAACAACAAGTTGATGTTGAATTGGAAACCACACTACAACATCCTCAACACATATTAGAAGAAGTATCTGATGATGAGATATTGAATGTTGAGGAAGAAATATCCGAGAATGAGGAAAATGAATCATTTGATGATGAAGAATGGGACGATAATGAAAATGAAACAACTGAGGAGGAAGAATGGGAGAATGATGGAATTGAAACAAGCGAGGAGGAATAGTGTAGAATGAAAGCTAGCTAGTACATATGTAAGTGTATTTTACTAATTTTATTTAATTTATGATTTTTATATATATTATACATGTAAATTTGCATACAGATGTCATCAGGCGGTGACGGTGATAGATATCGCGAGCATCTTGGAGTTGGCCAGACTAAACAGGCTAAAAAGAAGAAGTCTAGGAGACCGATAGATCCTGAGGATATTGCAGGATCTATTTCTTCTGCGCCAGAGCGCATCAGCCATAATACTCATTTATTTGCTGTTCCATTTGGTACGGCGGATCCTCGGCAATATTATCTTAATTATCGTCGACCAGTCGGTTCTTCATCTACTTCACAGGCATTGCCTTCACGACGCTACGAGGACCTACCTTTACAGGCTATTCGTCGAGCACGACCCTTATCGGCAGGTACTCTATCTCCCACAGGTACATCTCCTCAGTTATCTGCCATGAGGCTTGAAGATTCTAGTAGCGAGCATTCAGATGCTATGGCCCGTACGCCTCCATTGACTCAGCGTTTTGTGCATCCTGATGTATCACCCTCGTCTATAGCTGCACCTAGTGCTACACCACATGATACGATGCCTGCTCTAGCTCCTGGCCAGAAGGACAGACTTGGTAGAGTCATGATTGAGCCGGATGGATCATCGTAAGTTTGTTTTGTTATCTATTTGTTACTTTATTTTATTTATTTCTTATACTTTAATATATTATTCATGAACTAATATATTTATTATGTGTTTTGCAGGTGGCATCCTGCAAAGGATGCTGCCCAGGCTTTAAAAGAGTGTGTTAGAAAACTCTATACACAAGCTTATCACTCTTGGAGCGAGATTCCAAACAGTATACGTCAGGCGATGTTTAATAACTTTAAGGTATATATTTTTTAGTTAAGTTTAGTATACTTTACTTTTTTTTACTATCGATTTAATTAACGTTATTCAATTTTTTTCAGACTATGTGTACTTGGGAGTCGAGGTACAATTTGGTCATTGGGACCACATTTGAGAGGAAGGCATCCATCAGACTGTCTAACTGGCTAAAGAGTGTTCGGGATAATGGAATTCGTCCCGGTTGGATGTTGCCTCATGGTTTTGCTGAATTGGGTCAGTATTGGAAAACAGACAAGTTTAAGGCAATATCAGATCAAGCCAAAATGGCTAGAGGCAGTCTTAAAGGTGGCTCGTTGCACACCGGAGGTGCAAAGACGGTTGGAACAATTGCACGAGAGATGGTAAGTTCTAATTCAAATTTTTAAATAAATAATTAGTTAATACATATATATATCGTTATAAATTTCAGTTTTTATTTATAGGAAAAAGAATTGGGACGCACTCCCATTGAACCAGAGGTTTTCAAAAAGACTCATGTCAGGAAGAAAGAAAATGAGTCAAATCCGGATGTGTGGGTGGAGGAAAGGGCCGAACGAACTTTTATAAGTTATTTAATATGAAAAATATATATCAATACTGAATATATTTATGATATGTATATATATTGATGTCAATATTTATATTTAATATGCAGAATGACTTTAATAAGTACGTTGCTGAAAATCTAGATAGTTCAGTTCAATTGACACCTGAACTGTCCACTCAAATTTGGAAAGAAAAAGTGATAGGGGGGACACACAAGGGTAGATGCTATGGTCTAGGCTCTCGCAACGATGTTAGACGCCTTCAGTCAGGCTTAGAAGGTATTGGATCGTCACGTCAAGCTGAGGCACTTGACGGTGTTCAGATTGCTGCTATGTCGGATCAAATAACTAAACTTACAGCGGCACTAGCAGAGTCGGAGCGGAAAAGAGTAGCTGAACAACAAAACATGAGTGAGACCGTTCAGCAAATCAAAGAACAAGTGATGAACCTCGCTCGTCGACCTACTACTTCGGCTCCCGATGACACCGACGACGAGAGTGATGAGGATGATTATGTAGATCTCACTCCCTAGTTTAGATCTCTGGACATTTAAAACGAATTTTAAAAGACTTTATAAGTCTTTAATTTAGGATTTAAATACTTTTGAATGTTATTTTAAGTTTGTGATTTTATGTTTTGTTTAGACTATTTATAATTGTGTGTGTTTGATTGGGCTGAATAGTGTAGATTAAATTGAATTGAATTTGTAGGTGGGCAGCAGAAGCTGAGTACTGCTACTGGCAAAAATATTGCAGAAAAAGCGACGGACAGCGTGGTTTAGTCCGTCGCTTTTTTGAGTTTAATTTTTTTTAAAACCCAGAAAAGCGACGGACAGCGTGGTTTTTTCCGTCGCTTTTTTAGATTTTTTAAAAAATATTCCATAAAAGCGACGGACAGCGTGGATTTTTCCGTCGCTTTTTTGGGTTTTTAAAAATAGAATTTCCAGAAAAGCGACGGACAGTGTCCTTTTATCCGTCGCTTTTCTGGGATTTTCAAAAAATAAATTTCCAGAAAAGCGACGGACTGTGTCGCCCTGTAGAAATAAAAAAAATTAAAATTAAAATAAAGCGACGGACTCCGTCGCTTTTTTTAAAAAATTCAAAAAAAAAAATAGTCGAAAAGCGACTCAGTCCGTCGCTAAAAGAGACGCAGTCCGTCTTTAAAAGCGACGCAGTCCGTTGCTTTCTTAGCGATGCAGTTCGTCGCTTTTTTAGCGACGCAGTCCGTCGCTTTCTGAACAACGACGCAGTCCGTCGCTTTTTAGCGACGGAAGTGACTGCGTCGCTTTTCCGTCAATTTTGACCAAAAAAGCGACGCAGTCCGTCGCTTTTGGCCGTCTTTTTTTGACATTTTTTTAGTAGTGGCAAGACATGGTTTATGGAGGTTGTGAGTTGTCTGAACTCTCTCCCATATCGATGCTCAATACTACTACCAATAATATATACTCTTGCACAAATGTATAAAAACATACTCTTTATCTGGTTTGACATAATTGCTCAAACTATCCTCTTAAAAGAGGTAACTGCTCTAAAATATCTCTGAAACTCATTGCTCATTTAGAAATCAAGGTTTCTCTTTGCTCAATGTAAAAATACATTCTGGTTGAGATAATTACTCAAAAAGGATCTCTTTAAGAGGTAACAACTCTGTATTTAATCTTAATAAAAACTCTTTTAACTCTTCTAAAAAAAAATCTACTTTTTTTTAGTCATGTAAAAACGAAATATCTGGGAAATACTTAGCTCCCTTATACTCTTTCTCAAACTCCTCTTTACTTCCTCAAAACTTAGTTTAAACCATAATGTTTTGTTTAAAAGATTCTCAACAAGAATTCAATGAATACTCAAGCATAGGTTTCATGATGAAAAATAGGCATGAACAATCAACTCAATAATCAGAATACACAATTATGACAATTCAATGATTAGAGTCTTGATGTTGTCCAAAGTCTCCTTGCAACGGGCAAACACATCCTCTACCCACTCCCAATAGCCAGACGTATAACGAACCTCACCAAATCCAAGAGGAGGAACACGGCAGCTGCTAAGATTCTCATCACGACGAGGAGGGATGGCGGCAACAACATTTTGATAAGTGAAAGACTTCAAGAGGAGAACTTTTTCAGTTGTGACTTTGCCAAAAAATATGTCAATGACGTCCTTCGTTTTTGTTGACGACCACTCCGGGAGATGATGGAAATTTTCCAACAACTTTCTAACAAGTGGGAAGGCGCCAATCACCGGAGGATGAACTTTCAAGGTGCGAACTTTGGCGCGCAAATGTTGCTTGTTCTCCACGATCTCAAGGCAAGGGTATGGTGACTCTCGGTCACTAAAGTCCATTGTCGTTGCTGGAAATCAAGATTGCAAAACGTGGCTCTGAAAGAAAAAAAAGTGTTACTTCGGCGAAAACACAATTGGAGAAATCAAAAGACAAGAAGATCTGACTATCAAAACACAAGTTCAATATTGAATATAAAAACTGTAGAAATTGAAGAGGAATTTGGCAACAAATATTTTATATGTCGTAGTTCCATGTTTCTAATTTCGTAAAATTCAAACGGCTTGCAATTTCGATTTTTCTACAACGAGATATGAATTTTACACTACAGACGCACAAATCTGTCAATCAGAAACGGGTTCAACATTAAAGATCAAAACTGTAGCAATTGAAGAGGAATTTGGCTACAAACATTTAATATATCGTAGTTCCATGTTTCTAGTTTCAGAACAATCAAACGTCTTGCGATTTCGGTTTTTCTACAATGAGATATGAATTTTACATTACGAACGCGCAAATCTTACAATCAGAAGCAGGTTCAATATTGAAGATTAAAACTGTAGCAATGGAATAGAAGTTTGGCTGCAATTTTTTTCTATGTTATATCCCCGTGTTTCTAATTTTGGAAAAATCAAACGGCTTACTTTTTCAATTCTTCTACAATTAGATATGAATTTTACACTACAGACGCGCAAAGCTGAACCATCAAAACGGGTTACTGCTAAACAAGAATCAAGAGTACTTTGGCTTGAAGTTTTTGAGATATGATGGAGGCTACGTCTCTCGATTTGATGAAAAAACAAGTGACGTCGCAGCTGAATAGTTAAATACGGGAGACTTGGTCTTAGTAGTCAGGAGACCCATAATCTTCAACAAACGCATCGGTGACAAGTTGACATCAAAATGGGATTGGCCGTATGTTGTGAAGGAAACATATTCAAGTGGTGCCTATAAATTTGTAGACCAAGACGGTGTAAGAGTTGGTCCAATCAACGCCAATTTTCTGAAGCAATACTTCCCATGAAGGTTTCCTACGCTCCTTAAGGTATGAGCATAAACTGCATGTTACTCCTGGCCCACAAGAGTATAAATTGTGTACGGCCCAAAAAATCTCATCATCTTGAACTACGATATGACTTGATCCTCTTCATCGAGGACGTAGGCGCTTGGAGTAATCACTCTAAGCTCAGTCAAATGAGTAAAAAAAAGGGGGGGGGGGGGGGGGGGATTGGTGGAATTGTGTGTTCATCACACTAGATCTTTAAAATTATATAGCTAGCACGTGAGTTCAAATGCATCACAAATGAGCAGAGGAGGAGAGTTAAGCAAGGCATCCTAGCTAACTTCAAAGGCATATTTATAAAAATCCGTAAAGGTTTTGACCTTGATTTTTACATGTTGCATTTCTTAGAGTCTACTTCGCAACGGACAAATCGGCTCGTGATTCAAAGGCTTCTACGCTAAGTTATGAATTTTCTACCACGGCCGCCAAAAGCTAGAAAAAAAAATCATCATATTTTGGAGTTTATCTGAGCAGACTTCAAAGGCCTATTTGTGAAAATTCATAAATAATTTTATCATGATTATTACACATATTTCAGCTCTTGGAGTCCACTTTGCAATGAAAAAAGCAGCTCGTGATTTAGAGGCTCCTACGTCAAGTTATGAATGCTCTACCACGGCCGCTCAAAGTTGTGAAATAGACCATCAGATTTTGGAATCAATTTGAGCAGACTTCAAAGGCATATTTGTGAAAATCCATAAAGAATTTGATCATCATTTTTACACACATTGAAGTTCTTGAAGCCCTCTCCGCAACAAAAGAAGAAGCTTGTTATACAGAATCTCCTACATCGAGTCATAGATCTTCAACCATGATCGTTCAAAGTTGCATATCAAACATGATAGATATGGAAGTCAACTTCGGGCTGATGAATTCATTGGTATTTGATTAAGCGACTTGCAATTCAACTTGAGTTTTTGCTTGTGGGGGAGATAATTTTGTGTAATTCACGGATGCTTCAGTAAGTTACTCAAAATTAGGGTCATCTTTACCTACAACATCAAATCGGGATACCCTTCGGATCAAAGTTCTATGTTGAAATGGTGTACCCACAAAGATCAAGATGTTAACACTCCAAGTTCAAGAGACAAGTTTTTTTTTTTTGTCAAAAGCGCACAAAGTTGAGGAATTGACATTCTGGGGGAATAGTAAACTTGAAAATTTTATTCTCATCAAATTGGAGTGAATTTTGTTGTAACTTCTATAAATAGTGTTGTTCTTGATGCGCTCGTCACAATGAGATAAGAATCTCATAGTTTCATCACTCTTACATCGAATTTTAGACTTAACACCAAAGACGTGTTCCTCACATTGAAACATGAATCTCATAGTTTCAGAATTTGAGCTAACTTTGAAATGTATCTGTATTAATCTGGAAAGATTTTGATTATGATTTTTACATATGTTGTTTATCTATGAGTTATTCTTCCAAAGGAAGAAGAATCACATCATTTCAAGGCTCCTATGCCGAGTTATTGATTTTCTCCCAAACTTGCTCAAAGCTGAAGAGTTGAGCGGGATAGAATTTGAGCTAACTTTAAATATACATTTGTACTAATCTGGAAAGCTTTGGCCGTGATTTTTACATATGTTGTACGTCTATGATTTATGCTTTAACGGAATAAGAATCACATCATTTCAAGGCTCATACGCCGAGTTATTGCTTTTCTCCCAAAGTTGCTCAAAGCTGAAGAGTTGAATGAGATAGAATTTGAGCTAACTTTAAAGTGACAGAAAATAAATTACAATCACAAATAAAATATGAAGAAACATATTTTTATTGATCAAGATTGTGAGTATAATTTTGTTCCTCCCTTGATTCTCCTCTCATAAGATTTATCCATGATTCGAGGGCTGTTAGTGTCGTATTTATCGAACTAGGATGATTTAGATTTGACCTCTATATGAATATTCCATCAATTTTGTGGAATATTAGAGATATTCAAGATCTTTAAAAATACCCAAGAGCTTATGGAATATTTGAGTTCCACAATAAGTACTTCACTTCTCGGATAAATCCAGCTTCGATGAGCTTGTTGACCTCCACTTCAATTTGTGTTACCAACTCAGGGAGAAACACTCGTTGTGACTGCTTTATAGGTCGTGTTTCATTTTTTATCCCCAAATGATGAATAGTTATCTTGGGACTAAGGCTCGATATTTCTCTGTACGACCAAGCAAAAACATCTTTATACTCAACCAATTACTTGAAGTATTTCCTCTCTTCTTGTGGTGTAAGAAGTGCACTAATAAAGGTTGTGCGTGGATCTTCCAGAGTACCAAGATTTATTTCCTTGAGGTCGTCTATGGATGCTTGTACGTCATCCTCTAGTTGAGGGGGAGCCTCTTGTACATCATCATTTGTATCATCAATGTGTGGACCTTCTTCCACTGTTATGTGATAGGATGATTGTATAAAGTTTGAATCTTCCCTCTGATTTTCTACGAAGACTATGATGGCTTCTTCTTTATCCTTTTTTGTTTTTTCATGAAACTGGTCGGTGAAAACAACAGTGCTTCTTTTTACCTCCAATGAACCATCTGTGGTAATTGACAATATAGTCTTTCTTTTCATACGTGATAGGAAGACACTATGAATCTCTTTGTTATTGGTCACATCACAAAAATCTTGATTTTCATGCTCCAACAACGTCTTTCCTGATAATGACTTCCTTTTTGCTCCCAAGCGATGAAATACAGAGGTCTTTGAGGTGGTGGCATCTCCATGCACTTGTTCAGAAGATTCCTCTTCATCTTTGGGGCCTAATCTTTCAAATGCAGAGACACGGGGTGTCAATCTCCTAATGCGTTCAAACACCGAAGTACGTCGTGGTATTTTACCCTCCTTAGACTCCTTTGTTTTTTTCTACAGAGGTGTGGTGGGATGTAGTTATTTCCTTTTCCTTCTTAGATGAAATCCAAAAAGGCTCCGGAAAGCTGAATCCTAACCCAAACCTAGGAGTGGCGACATAATATCCTTTCTTTCTCAACCACATTTGAGACTTTGTAAGCCCATCTATCTTTTCATCAATGACTTCATCCCTGAGTTCTCCTAACATTGTTGGATTTGAGAAGTTGTAACTTGATTTTTCAAATAATGTGAAGATCTTTTGATGAAAGTTCCCTTTTATCTTACCAAATTGGGTATTGCCTTTGGATGGATCCAAAGGGATAGACGGGACTTGTGCAACTGGGACAATCATTTTCTCCTTCAAATCTTGGAATGCTGTGTGACACAATTCTTTCCTCGGTGGGTGAACTTGTTGAGTACATTCCTTTGGTAGTGGTTGTCCCTTTTTTTGACGTTCACATGGAATGTAGCGAAACATTGGTTTCTCATTATCAATATTGCTCTGTATGTCTCCTTTAGATGGTGAAAGCTTAATAAAAACCTCTTATATTCTCTTCTTAGACATCTTGATAGCGGGGGATTGAACTTTACTATCTACGAGACCAATTGAGTCAGGTTGTGTAGGTTCCTCTATATTTGATCTTCCAAAATCTAAATAAAATTTTGCATCTGCAAAATAAACCCCGTCTCAGTGAAAGGATTGATGTCTGCATCGATTTTTACTCCCTCTCCATCATGCATATACTTCATGCATTGATGCAAAGTAGATGGCACCACTCCATTTTCATGAACCCAAGGACGTTCGAGAAACAAGTTGTATGTTGTTTTGCCAACTATAACATGAATCAAAGTGTTTGATTTAGCGTCGCCAATGGACAATCCTACACGAATCTTACCTAAGGATCGTTGTCCTCCTTGATTGAAACCTTGGATCGTTAGGTTACTTTGGATAATTCATCAATAGAGATCTCAAGTTTTTTCCAAACAACTTTTGGCATGATATTGACTGTCGAACCACCATCAATTAGTATGTGATTGAGATGTTGTTCCCGAATAGATCCTACAACAAACAAAGGTATGTTATGTAGCTTAGACCCTAACAATAATTCATCATCTGTGAAGGCAATTGTAGCACAACATGGGGCAATTTTTTCATCAGTTTGATATTCTTGTGTTATTGCTGGATTATACTCGTGTTTGCTTTTCTTTGTTTCGTCTGTGCTGGAAACAACATATGTTGCACCAAATTGACTACCGCAAAGGAATTTTTCAGGAAAGAATTCATCTAACGTAATGGGCCTTCAAACCTTTTGCGATAAAGAACCATTGATTTTTTGGCTAGTACAAGGCTTGACGCTTTTTTATTGTTGTAGTTGATTCACATCACTCTTTATTGTTCTTGTTTTAGGAAGTCATATCCTGAGAACTTCTTGATGTCTCCGCTTCTTATGAGTAACTAGAGTCCAACCATCAAATTCA
Organism: Solanum verrucosum; assembly: GCF_900185275.1. Classification (NCBI taxonomy): domain Eukaryota; kingdom Viridiplantae; phylum Streptophyta; class Magnoliopsida; order Solanales; family Solanaceae; genus Solanum; species Solanum verrucosum. The sequence goes on along the minus strand of NW_026020202.1, from coordinate 115,750 downwards.
TTGTCGTGTATCTCTAGTGAACCTTCCAAGGTTTTCTTTGGAAAATCAACTTCAATAGGTGTGAAACTTCCGAATTACAAGGAAATGGTGTTTGGCATAATTTGGGACCTTGAGCACTTCTTTTGATTGGGTGCTACACTAGCATGATTCGCCTCCGATGTTTCATCCATGTCAATAATGATTTTTCCTTTACTTACTAACATTTTGATTTTCTCCTTCAAGATAAAGCATTTACTTATCGGGTGGTCAAGGACGCAATGGAACTTGCAGTATTTAGGGTCACTGTAACACCCCGTATTCGAAACAGACGAAAATGCAGATTTTGAGAAGTTGCAGGTGCAACTTACGGTCACCATCCACGGACCGTAGGTCAGACCACGGCCCGTGCTGGTGGTCCGTGGTTCGCCACTGCAACCCCTCCCCAGTCAGCTCAGAAAATTGGTTAAGTCTCGACTCACGGACAGACCCACGGTCCGTAGATCAGACCACGGTCCGTGGTCTGTGTCCGTGGATCAAGACCTCCTTACCCAGCCTCTGACATGAACTACGGTTGACCAGCACGGACCGTCGTTCGATCCACGGTCCGTAGGTCTGACCGTAGATCGAAGGATAGTAGCCAGTTAGCTGAAAATTCTGATGGGTCAACTTCAGATGGTCATAACTTTTATCACAAAATGAATTATGTGTCCCATAACCTATGGTTAGATATATAATTGAATTATCTTTCCAACGCCACCGAGTTTGCTAAATTCCGACCTCCGAGTAAAAAGTTATGCCCGTTTTAGTGAAGCCCTGTCGGGCAGACTCGATCTACGGACCCAATCTACGGACCGTAGATTGACCTACGGCCCGTAGGTCCAAACCGTCGGTCACTCCGACAGCAGTTAATTCAGGGGTCCTTTGGTATTTTCCTATTTCGTTTAACCCCTAAGATACGTCGTTTAGACCCTAAATCATGAGGTTTTAATTAGTTTAAGCCTAGAAACATAACTAGAACTTACCTAAGTCAAATCATTAATCAAACTTAGAAGAATTAGAAGCAAGAGAGGAGAAAAAGGTCAAGAACCCTAGTTCAAGAACGCAGCAAGGTTCCATCAGTTCCAGCCCCGATATCGAAAGATTTCTCCGTGGAATTCGTCACCAGGTATGTGGGATTTCACTAGTGGGTTCCTTTCGCCCATTAGGTCCCTAGAATTCAGTCAGATTCTTGATTCCATGATTATGAACAGACCTAGGGTTTCTAGAATTTGAACAGATCATCATGAATTAATTATTTAAATGTAACAAATCAGATTGTCATGTTAGTGCTCAGTTGATCGCATGAATTTCAGAACCCTAGCTATGTATTTCTTTAGTTCTTGAATTACACATGCTAGGTCAGATATTTCAGTATTCAGTTTTACATGCCTCAGTTTATGAATGCATCATTATCAGATTAATTGTTGCATTCTCAGTTTGCATGTTCAGTTCGAGCTATCCAGTATTTACAGAAAACTCAGTCATAATGTGTTAACCACTTAATTCATTGGGAGTAGCATAATACCGAGTTGGACTAGGGTTTCAGCGTGCCCATATAGTCCCAGAACTACGAGCCACGTAGGTGTAAGTCCCCTCTGTGGGCAACATCAGTTTAGTGATCACGCCAGCATGCCTCTATACCTCTGGCAGGGTATATTGGGTCCTCTCGATGGGGCGTATACATCGGACTCCACATTTAGCTCATGTGGTTTTATGTCGGTTATTAGTAGCTCCCACAGTTTAGTCAGACTCTATTGCATTGACCATATTTCAGTACAGTCAGTATTCAGTCTCAGCTTGTTATAAATTTGGTCATTGCATTCAGTTAGCTCAGTATTCAGTATTTCAGTATCTATATCATGTTCAGATTATATCATTGCTCAGTATGCTTTGTTCAGTTACATGTTATTTCAGCTCTACTCCATCCTGCATGCTCAGTACCTTTCAAGTACTGACGCATACGTACGCTACATCTTCTCGTGATGTAGGTTCAGGTTCTCAGCATCCAGATCACGCTTAGATCGATTCTCGATCTTCAGTTCAGCAGAATCAGTTGGTGAGTCCTCATTCTTCGGGGACAATAGTCATGAGTTCTTTTCAGTATTTTAGTCCTTTAGTTTCAGTTTTGCTAGACTTAGCTGGGGCCTGTCCCAGCATTTCTAGTCAGTTTAGAGGCTTATTTCAGACATAGTTAGATTCAGCTTAGTGTTTTGAGTTTGATATTTCTTTTGTATTAAACTCTCAAATTTGATATATTCAGTTATAGTATATGGGTATTCCCCATCTTTTCAGATTTAATTATGAATTAGCTTCCGCATCAGTTTATTATCTTTAATATGCTCATGATCATGCCAGCAGGGTTAGCTTGGGATCACTTGTGGTCCTAGGTCCCGTGTCCGCGTCTTGGGGGTAGCTTGGGGCGTGACAGTCACCAACCTCATTGATTTCTTCGAGCCTCTTTGATTCTGGAAGATCAATGGCTTTCTTAGGTATCAATTCATCAAGAATCATGAGTACATCTGAATTTGGAAACGGGTAGACCTTGGCCTCTAATTTTTTTAAGGTTGGACGTCACCTCTCCTCCTTCAGATATTGACTTGGGCTTCCTCCTCTTTTAGTTTCTTCTTGGTGGTGACCTTTACAGATGTTGTTTTCACCGCCATAGATTCCTTTAGCTGGATTTTTGAGTTCATACCTTTCTTGAATTCCTTATTTTCCTTTGTCAGATCAGCAAAAGGAGATGCCTTCCCATGACTTGCGATGCTCAACTCCATGTCATGCGCTCATGTAGCAAGTTCCTCAAAAGTTTGTGGTTTGATTCCTTGTAGTATGTATAGAAGTCCCCAATGCATACCCTGAATGCACATTTCCTGTAACGACCCAAAAAAATGAACTAGTGAAACTAGAGCCTCACATGTGAGTTTGGAGTTGAGAACTTGATGAAATGATGAGAAATGACAATGACGTTCGGAAACTAGTCGTTTGAACTAGTAAGTTGTAAGGGTCTTGTCGTTGAAGTTTGGAGTGTTGTTTAAGGGCTTAAGGGGTTGATTAGCTAGTTGATTAATCACATTTATAAGCTAGCAAGACCTTAAGCTAGGTCATGAAATCATTTAGAACCGAGACCCTCAAAATAGTCCCCTAAAAACAGTTTTTAGTTTTAAGTTAGAAGTGAGGGTCAACTTTAAATAGTCATATCTTTTAGCTCAAAATGAATTAGGTGGACCATTACCTATCCAATTAAAGGTATCTGAGTCCTCTTTCCAACGCCAAGAATTTGCCCTTTTCCGATCTCGGAGTAAAAAGTTATGCCCAAAATAGTGAAGCACTGTCAGCAAGGACGAGCTTAGACAGGTTTAGTGGAAACTTTTAAGTGGGTCCTTATTTATTTTCCTAAGTTGAGCCCCTTTTATTATATGCCTTTCCTAGCAATTATAAAACCCTTCTAGACCAAATTCTTCCATTTTAAGTCACTCCAATTAGAATTAAAAAGAACTCACCTCCTCTCAAATACTTTTCTCTCTACAATCCTTCATTTTAAGAAGGTCAAGAACTTGGAGCTAGGGCTTGGATTGAAGGTGGTTTCTTCATCAATTTTCTTGGGGAATCTTAACAAAGGTATGGTGACCCTTGATCCTTGATTATCTTTCCTTCAAGGAGTCCATTCAAAAGGGCTTCAAAAGGGCTTCAAAAGTCTTTAAAGAACAAAACTTCTATTTTCTATTCTAGGTATGAGTTCATGGGTAAAATGTTTTCAAAGTCATTATATTGGTGAATTGAAGTTATATTTATGATTTTAAGATGATTTTTATATGAAACTTCTTCAAGAACCTATGTTTTCATTAAAAGCCTAGAATTTGCTAATGAAGTGGGTTTAATGCCTATGATTTAATGTTGATGAAATTGTGTTTAGATTGGATTGTATTGTTGATTTATATGGTTTTCTATACCTATTTATGATGAATTGTTGGAATATGGATAATTGAGGATTGTGGCCTTATGGGCAAGTTATGGAAGAATTCTCTTGTGGTAAGAAAAATGGTTGGGACTTGAGTGTTGTTGATTATGGCTTTGGAGGATGGTAAGTTGGCTTAATCTCATATTATGGATAAAAAAAATTGTTCTTGCTTGGTTTGATCCACTTATGGTGGAGGTGTTTAATTATGGAATGTATTGTGACCATGGCCTTGAAGGCATAGTATGAGAAATATAAGTGTTACATGACATTTTTATGAATGGACATTTAATGGAGCTAATGTGATCATGTTATGAACGTAAATGTGTTATTATTGAAAGGATTTTTCTCAATTTGACACTCATGAATGTTGATGATAGAATATGAAGGATTCTCCAATTTATTGCATATCTCGAATTGGTAGAGCTTGTGCATCATTTTCTTGTTTAAATGATTATATTATTGGTTGTTGAATCCTCGGATCGGTAGGCTAGTAGCACCCTTCCACTCATGATAATAATGAACCTTGGAATCGGTAGGCTTATCGCACCCTTCCATTAATGATAGTAATGAACCTTGGAGTCGGTAGGCCTATGGCACCTTTCCATGAAGGTTAATGATGAGACTTGAACCGGTAGGCCCATGGCACCCTTTCAAGAGGAGTTAATGAGCTTTCCTAAATGAACCTTGAAACGGTAGGCTTAAAGCACCCTTTCACGTGTTAATGAATGTAATTTGGAGTCGGTAGGCCAATGGCACCTCTCATATGTGATAATGTCAAGGTAACGAACTATTCTATGGGAATGTAGGCTAAGCTCCGAGTGGATTTGGTTAGATGGAAACTCCCCCAATGGTTAGGCATGAGTTTCAATGATCGTCTACCTTATCCCATAAACTATGTGCCCGCATAGGTAGCTAGTGGATCCATTAAGCTATATATACCGGTCTTCCTTAGGCAAGTAGACCACCTCTTTACGATGTGGGGACTTATGACACCGGATTCCATGACAAGCTCTCATGGTCTATGTCGGTTAAATGCTTACTTCCCATCATGTGATATTTCATTATGGTTTCTTGATAGGCTCTACAAAGTGTAAGTAGTAGTATGGGATGCTACCTATACATTGCACGAGTAGGCTTGGAGAGGGTCATAGTGAGTTTCTCTAAATCCTAATGTATGTGACACAATTGTGGCCTAAATAAGGTTATTAAAGAATGTTGGCTCTCAAATGCTTAATATGAGATGCATGCTATACTTGGGTTATATTATGAGTTATTTTCCCTTTTCATGTCTTAATTAATAATATACCTCTTATGTATGAATATTGTGCAAAGGTGAAAAAAAGGAATGATAAGTTACTTTAAGTGACCTAAATGTGGTGTCTTAGTATGGATGGTGGTATGGGACGCCATCCATACATTGCACGAGGTATAGCATAAGGGTTGCTTGAGGTGAAGGTCCAAGGTAAAGGTTTTCATGTTGATATTGTTTAAAGGTGATATTATGACTTACTTGATGTTTATGCTTGTCTTGTATGTCTTTTATGCAACTGTTCATGATACTTCAAAAAGTGACATAATGCATGGTTTCTAGCCAAAATGTCCCTTTTAAAGCATGTTTTGCATGGTCATCATACTTAGTACTTAATTGTGCTAATTCCATATTTCTCTATTTTCTACTAGTGTAGGTTCCGGAAAGTGAGCGGGTTCTATAGTAAGCTTGGAACGTGAAGTTCTTCCAAGATCTTGTGGTATGTCCTCATATGTCGAGGACAAGACTTTTCTATTCTAATTTTATGATAAGGTTCTTGTAATAGACTTAATAGACTTCTTTTGATTGTAAAGGGCCGTGTCCCTACTTATGTTTTGTGATTGTGTCTAAGATGGTCATGTGAAACTTAGACTTCCGCTGTGTGTTTTTAAAGTTGTTTTAATGAAGCTTGAATGTTTGGATGTAAATAAGTTTTTAATTCCGCACTATTATCATTATTGAATGCAATGAATGACTATGTGGCTTGTATAAGACCCCTTCGGGGTTGAATACGCCTTGTTACGACTTGGGGGTGCTCCCGGGTCGTGACATTTCCACAACAGATATTTCAGAAAAAAGATCTTTGTAGTCCAAACTCAATGATCTACAACGATTGATGTAATCCACCACATGCTCGTCCTTTCTTTGCTTAGTTTCGGTCAACTTTATCATGCTTCCAGTTCGACGAGTACTGTAAAAATGATTGAGGAATTCCTTCTCGAGTTGCTCCTAACTATCAATGGACTCATGTTCCAAGTTGATAAACCAGTCAAATGCATTCCCTTTCAGCGAACGAACAAATTGTTTTACCAAAAGGTCACCATGTGTTCCAGCATTGCTACAGGTTTCAACAAAGTGGGCGATATGCTGCCTTGGGTTCCCCTTGCCATCAAATTGTTGTAGCTTTGGTGGTTGATAGTTTGTTGGCATTGATAGAGAATCAATTCATCTGGTATATGGCTTGGAGTAATACAAGGAACTTTGTGGTGTTCCGCCATATTGAGCCCTGATAGTGTTTGTTATCATGTCTTGCAGCTGTTGGACAGATAATGCTGCAACTGAAGCAGATTGTTTCTCCTTTTGAAATTTTGACTTCGCTAGAGATTTCTCAACGTCCTTGTTTCGTGCATCAAAACCAGGTGGACAAGTAGGTACATGACTGGACTCTCCGGGTGTGAATGTCTCCAACTTGTTCATAAGTTGAGCAATATGAAGATTTTTGTCATCAATGGATTTTTTCAAGGCTTCAATGGTTTGATCCATCATTGCAAACTTCTCGTCCATGTCGATTGAGTCAGACATCAATGCATTGACATTCATTGAAGTTGGAGAATCCAGTGAATCTTCGGATTCACCAAAGTTGGAGCCAATTTGAGAAAATTCTCCAAAGAACACGGATGCAAGATTGCCCCTAGGTGTTGCAGTTATGACAATCGTATGAGAGTTGTTGTTTTTGATCGTCTCCAAAGAAGTGAAGTATACGATCCATCTAGCCCATTGTTCTTGAACTTATGCCGAGTAATTGGGCCAACATGATTGAGATCAGTAGATACGACACCACTGGAGTCTTTGTATGAAAAAACACTACTCTTTCTGAAGGCCATTACAGTAGTTGACTTTGTAGTTTGTGGTTTACAAGAGAAAGAGATGAAGAGCACAATCGATCCCGCTTGGCGTGCCAAATTTGTTCGCAACAAATTTTCGTAAGCGCTGAAAATTAACTGCAAGCAAAATAAATAAAAGAAAATTGTGATTTTTATTAATGAATCTTGTGAATACAATTCTGGTGTTCTCTTGATTCTTCACTCCTAAACTTCTCTGTGATTCGAGAGCCTTCAGTAGCGTATTTCTCGAATGTAGAAAGATGTATACCTCCTTGAGATGTATTTGATCTCCGAAAACGTCGAGAAGTACTTCGTGGTTTCAAGTCGATCTCCGAGAAGAACTCTGTTGACAACTCCTTTGAAGAACTATGTAGCTGGTGTTGTAGCGTTCTCCAATCCTTACATAATGCTTATTGAAGAGTTTTCTTAATGCCTAAGAATGTCATGTACATCCCCTATTTATAGAAGTAAGGGGTGGACAAGGTTGCATGTGATTGGCCAAAGGATGTCATTTTGACACTTGGCGGATTGTGATTGGTTCTTGCAGTTGATTGGGAGTACCATCTCATTTTGACACGTGGCGCTGCTTTATTGGTCTTGAATGCCTAGTCACTGTGACACATGGCATGAGTTTGGGCTTCAAGGTGAAATTGACCTTAGATTTGAATATAATAAAATAGACTTATTTATTTGTAAAACCCAAATTAATCATTCAACCCAAATGAACATGGATTTAATTCGAATTTCGTATGAATTTAATCCAATAAAATTTATGTGTCTACAATAACTTTTGAAAAATTAACCTTTTAAAGTCAAACTTAAATGACTCTTAAGTCAAAAGATAAAAAATAGAGAGAGTCCTACTTTTTGACTTTTTAACTTATTTTAAAGTCATTTTAAACTTATTTTAAGTTATTTTTAAATTTGTCAAACCGTCTTAAAAACTAAAAATGACTTAAAAGTATAATATCATAGTGTCATTGATGGAAGCTTATAATTATTTAGGAATATATTGTTTGGTGATAATATTTGGAATTGTTGTAATTGAGGTTGAACTCCTTTTGATGCAAAAGATAAAAAGGTCTATTAAATGTAAGGTCTAAATTCCACTACATATAATATATGTATAGTTATTTATATGCATATGTTTTGGTATATAAATTCGTACAATCTCATGAGTCATGATATTGATCATTGATTCCAACAATAAGAACCATGCATTTTTTTTTTGTTTCTGAGCGGATATTAAACTCAAGGTTGTGTTTGTTAAGGATGGAAAACATTATACCCCGTACTATTTGAAAAGGTTTAAAAATACCCCTTATTCATCTATTTGGCTAAAAATACCCTTCTATCCATATTCACTTCTACCCTTAAAACTAACAGCCACTTTTTATTATTATTATTATTTATTACCTGGCTCCTCCCTATTGGACAAAATTAAAACCCTCACCCACCAAAAATCTTCCTTCCAAAAAGATCTGCATACTGTTGGGCTATTTGGGAGTTATGTAGGCAGAAATCCAAATCACCAATCTAACAGTAAAATCGAATAAAAATGAACCAAAAACCTTTTGGATCAACAAAAAGATTCCCGGAATTGAGAATTCAACAGTAAAACGACTATGTATTCCTGGTGATCATCAGATAATTACTTGTTGATGGAGGGTGGTGGCATGTTCTACAATTAATCATATGGGATGGGGTTTAATTTTGTCCAATAGGGAGGAGCCATGTAATTAATATTATTAAAAATAATTTTAAAAAAGTGGATAGAAAGGTATGAAGGTATTTTTAAACCTTAACAAATAGTACAGGGGAATCATTGGCCCTTTTCTGTATATCGAATAGAGACAACGGACTTCTCATATTAGTTGTCTACATTACTAAAAATAGTTATATCAAATTATTTGTTACTCCCTCTGTCCCTAATTACTTGTCCACTTTTCCTTTTTTAGTTGTCCAGATAATTTTTTTACCTATTATACCCTGAATTAATTACTTTGAAAAGGTAGAACTTTTTTAAAATCTTACGTCTTTAATTCATCCACTTTATAATTAATAGGGGTAAAATGGTAAACTCACTATGTCAATCGTTGTATTCTTAATATGTGTGTCAATTCAAAAGTGAACAAGTAATTAGGGATAGAGGAAGTAATTTTCAAAACCACGAGAGAATTAATTACATTTTTTTCATTTTACCCTTACAATTAATTTATTTTTAAAAGTGTAAACAAGTTGCAAAAAAGTTTATTAAAGAGTAAACTAATACTCTCTCCATTTCTAAATAAGTGTTGCTTTTAATTTGGACAAACCTATTAAGAAACTACTCATTCCTAGAAAACAAATTATGTTTTGACTAATCTACCCTTAATAAATACCTTGAAAAAAATGTAACCCTTAGTAGTTTTTTAATTATGTAAAATTTTCTTTATCTAAAATTACCCCTGAACTATACGAAATAAACCACTTATATCATCTGTTACGTTTTGGGATAAAAATGTCTCCCTTGTTATTCCATGATACCACAAATACCTTCAAGAGTTAACAACCCAAATTTTAGTGACATGGCAAGCCACGTGGGACTAATTCATCCACCTAAGCATTGCCAACTAGAATAATTATAGAGATAACTGTCAAAACACACCTAAACTATTTTAATTTTTTTGAGTTTCATACCTAAACTATTTGGAGTGTGAGTTTCATACCTAAATTATCACTTATTACTTTGAGAAACATACCTCAGTGGTGTGTGTAATACACACTCTTTTATTTGCAAAAAACCTTGCCACATCGACAAAATATTCTATTTTGATGAAAAAAAATAAACTATTAATATTAGTTAAAAGCTAAAGATTAAAGTATTACTATCCCAAAAAAAAAATTATTTTTTAAAAACATAAAATTTAAAATGTTTTTCTCATCTCCTCCTCCTCCCTCCCCCCCCCCCCCCCCCCCGGATAATCCCTCCATCCTTTTATTTTTTAAAATTATTTTATAAAATATTTTTTAAAAAAATCAGATCTCACCCCCTCCCCGACTCCTTCCTAAAAAAATTAATATTAAAAAAAATTCTACCCCACCCCATCTAATCCTCCGCTCCTAATTTATTTTTTTATTGTTTTTACATTTTTCTTATTTTATGTTAGATGTGTACATATATTTTCAGGAAAATATTTTTTTCTACTTGTGTACCGAATATAACAGAAATAAAAAAATTATTTTAAAAAAAGTCTTGCGGCAAGTGAAGAATAGATTTTTAAATATATATAATACAAAACAAGGAAAAACAATTAAAAGCATATTATTTCAAGGGATTTTGAGGGGGGGGGGAGGGTACGGTTAGAGGAAGTGGTGGGGTGGGGTGAGAAAACTATTTTACATTTTATTTTATATTTTTTGGGGGGAATAGTAATACTTTAATATTTAACTTTAACTAATACTAATAATTTATTTATTTTTTGTCAAGGTGGAATGTTTTTTTCCATGTGAAGTGTGATGCGATAATTTTCCTAAATAAAAGAAAGAGTGTATTACACACACCATAATAAGAATGTAATAAAAGAGAGATGTGTTTCTCAAACTAATAAGTAATAATTTCAGTATAAAACTTACACTCTCAATAATTTAAATATGAAACTCAAAAATAAAAGGGATAGTTCAAGTGTGTTTGACCCTTATCTCCTGATTATAGTTGGCTACACTTTTAGTTAATATGTAAAGGAAATAGTGAACAACTAATATGGGGGAGCAATTATCATTTTTAGTTTTCTTGATATGTTAAAGTAAAAGTAAAACCTATTTGAGAAATACTAGATAAGTAAAAGTAATCGAAGGAAGTATATCATTTCTTCACTTTATATATCACAACTTTGACCAAAACTTAGACAATATATCAACTTTAAATTAAAAAAATTCCATCAAACAATATTTGGTTTGCTATGTTGTTTTTATGAATCCAGTTGCTAATATTATTTAAAATCCTTAGTAAATGGTTAAAAGTTCTCTCTCCAACTAAACAGGTACATTTTTCCATCATACCAAACACACCTAGATAACAAAGTTAAAACTGAAACTCATTGATACAGGGGAAGCTGAAATCTGCATTTTGAAGAAACAAACTCTAAGTTCTTGTCAGTGTATTTCTGGAATGAGAATTCTCAATTGCTCTTCCTCGCGATGCCTGACGAGGAATAGTACGTGAATGGTGGTTAGAATCATTCCTCTAAATACAGAAAAAAATAATAGTTTCATCATATAAGTTGGGCAAAGAAATCAAGTTTACATATAGCAGAACAAAACTAAGTTTTTACCCCTAACAAATTCATAGATGAATGGATCGCATAGGAAAAGGCCGAAGCCATTCTTCAACCTTATTGAGCTTGCTCGTCTTCTTAAGATTAAATAGACGATGATGCAGGATCATGTGATCCCATAAATAAAACCTCAAAAGATTTCTTGCCCTGCTGTTAGAGTGACTCTTCTCTGCTTTTGGAATGTACAAGGCTAATCAGTAACGCTAACACGGATGTTGAATCTATCCATTCATGAAGAAATCAAATTATACCATTACTTGATCATCTACCAAATTACCTTTGATGTTGTTCACCTCTTGGCTTTGATTTCTTCTTTTCATCCTTCGTTCTTGATGTTTTAACAGCTGCACATAATGAATCAGTGACATTAATCTAATTGGTGATTAAAACAAAACTGCCAAAAAATAAGAAAAATTAAGGTAAGAATTTATATCAGGAAATTGATGGAAGACTTGTGTCTGGATATGAATGGATGCCAATGGTGTATATTTCACTCGTTGGTTGATATAAATATATAATGTTGAAAAATACCATGAAAAATATCCACGTATAAATAAGACCAACTAATAGAAAGGACAAAAACGGATTAATGCAAATTCCACACAACTAACTGGAGGCCTCAAAAGAAAATGTGTAATGATTAAAACAGGGAACTTTCTTCTTTATGAAAAATAAGTGATAAACCAATGCAACCTTGAAGTTCCTTTCCTATGTGTTTCAGAACCCCACTAGTTGTTGGGGTTGACTCTAATGATAGAGTTAATGTTATGATATTATTGCAAGGAATGGGACTTAAGAGTTGAACCATATGTTGTGTGTCCCACATCGGTTACATGTGGAACTGAAGTGGGGCTTATATAGCCTTGGGTTCTCCCACCTTAATAGCCAGCTTTTAGGGTGTGTTTCTACTAAGGTTGTATCAATGGTATCAGAACCACCCATCACTCTCCATGCCCACTGTGCCTTGGATGGTGACGCCGGTATGGCAGTGTTTGGCCGGGGCTAGCAATGTCTAGCTCACAGCTGTTGAGGACGACGATGTGGAGCGTGGTGGTTTGTTATGATATTATTGCAAGGAATGGGACTTGAGTTCCACATCGGTTTAATGAGGAACTGATGTGGGGCTTATATAGCCTTGGGCTCTCCCAACTTGATAGCTATAAGATAATCTGACTAAATGAACCGCACTTCCTCCAGCAGATATGGGCGATAAAACAATGTGTTTCTCTTCACTTTTAATATGAGCTCATAAATGGATCATGTAGAAGCACAAAACGCCATCTAAATCATCGTAAAAGGAAGCTAGCAACAATAGAATGCACCTTTGATATTTCTGACTGCATTTTTAACTTGCGATCGAAAGCAACAATCAGACAGAAAAGTATCTAATTCTATTTTCACTTGATAATATGGCAAGTAATTGCCTTTGTTTGGGATAATACTATACCTATAGATTGGATTGGCATGTTATGGCTGAAGGTTTTGGTTTTATCTTTGAAAAAAAGCTATTTATAAATGAAAATGAAAGTCTTTTATAGATTAAAGTAGTTTTGGCTGGGGATCTGTTTCTTTACTTGTATTTATCCTCACCTCTTCCTGCATTGACCAATGTTTACAGCATGCATACATGCAGCATTTTTGTTCTTAAAGTGGGCTGTGTGGTTTGGCACTCCATGTCATGTAGCTTAATACCTTGATCTATAATGCACCTGCATGATATTTACTGTTAATACCAATGGAGCGGATAGATACAAGAATAACAAAACAAGGGAACCATTTATAGGCAGGAAAGGTAATAAAATAGTGGAAAGAGAATGAAATGAAAAAAAGAATTAAACAAAGAAGAAAAGAGTGAGAGTAAAGAGCATATTGGTGTCATAGCTTCACCATAGCAACTCAATGAAGAATAAGAGGCAAAACAAGAGAGGGACAACAGGGAGAAGAAGACGACCATTTATGTCCACAACACACTCCAGTCACCTTGATCTGAATTCTAGTATGCTATCCACAAAATCTCCTTTTTGTTTTTGATAAATACTATGTAAATTTCTTTTATGGTTTCCTTAACTTTTCTTTTCACTTTGACTATTTTGCTGTTTGTTCTGATCTTTCGCTATATACTATCTTCTTAAATATTAATGAATTGTATATTTTTGGCAGACATGTTTTTCCAGTACAGTGTTAGATTGTATTCAAAATGATAATGATTCTCTCTGATTCTGGTCAACTTCATAATTAACAGATTCATCAATTGCGGGGTTGACTTAAATAACAGAAAGAAAGAAAGACCTGCAAATTTACATTCATAAAAGTGGTAAATTGCATTCTTTAACATATTATGATTATTTAATGGTTTCTGAAAAGTCAAACTCCATAGATGCAAATAGAGGACATTGAACATGCACTATTCATCACAAATAGGGGTTATATACCATGAATGGTACTGAATGCTAAGCACCAAATCAGCCCACATACTGGAATTTAGTCTTTTACTTGGCAAAAGATAAACATTATTTTCCTACAATCTGTAGTTGCCCCTAATACGAGTAAGATGGTCCTTTGTTCACTTTACCAATAATATAAGCTAGTGAGAGGTCAATGCTAAGGAGTAGAACAGTTCATAAAGAAGACAATTCCTAACAAAGACAGAGAATTTTAAATTTTAACAGTACACAATAGCAAGTAAAACAGTTAGACATAGTGCCAACAGAAAAGACAGGTGAATCAAGAATAGTGGACATCAAGTGCAAACATGGACATTATAATCCTTAATTATTGAATGGGTCAGTAACAGGGCCATCCATGTATGACACAACTAGAAAGGCCATTACCTGGATGCCTGCAGCCAGCTCCTTTTCGTTTCACTCAAAGTTAACACATTTAGAACTGGTACTCATCTTAACTTAAGCAGGAGACTGTGCTTTAAAGAGATTTCAAGCTTTAGACATTCCTTTGTCAATGCTACCAGATGGAACGACTCAGGATATCTCACTTAATCAGGATATAACTCTCTTTTCAGATCTTTCCAGACTTCAAGGCCTTTAGGATGAGGATTTACATAAGTCTTCATGAATAATTTCTCTGAGGAAGCTATGATAGTGCTCAAAGACAATGTTGGGTCAACTTTTCCTTGATCTTTGAGCCAATTATACATTGAAAGCCTAAGTGTGGTTCTTGGAATTGTGTAGTTTAGGTAGGATGGAAACGAAACTAAAGTAGACAGTGGAAGACCCAATGTATTCAATAGAAAATCAATCTTTGCCTCAAGTACCTCTTTCCTTTGATTGAGTATTTGCGGATATATTTTCAGCACTGAAGCAACATGCTTTCGATCCAAACCAGCATTTACCAAACAATCAAACCTCTCTTGGAGCTCCACCCCTTTTCCTCGAAATAATTTGAGAGCTTTCTCCATTTCGCTTGAGTTCTCAGAAAAACCCAAATCCAAAAGGAACTTAGTTTTCATCATTTTGGATCTTAGCTCCTCCTCAGCTATTGGTAACCGTTCAACTTTGGCTCCACGAACCAAATTCCTCAAAAATTCTGGATCCTCCTTGATCACACTACAAAGCCGCTTCTTCCCTGTATTCAGGGTAGTTAGCAAGCTTGCAGCTTTCTTCAAAACACATGAGCCTAGCAATGTAGGGTATGAATGAATAATATTTCCAATCTCTAAGACAGGCATCTCAATTTCAATCAAGAACTGGTAGCATTGCCTCATATTGAAAACAAATGTGGTTATTGGAATTTGTGGTAAGTGTAGAAATACATCAAGTAATTCGGGTTTCTGAATACCAAATTTCAACCAGAATCCAATTAGCGAAAATGTAGTACCTCCGGAACAATCAAACAGAAGACCAGGAACTTGACAAATTAACTTTCCCAATTGTTGATCAGTCAAGCCCAACCCATTCAAGAAGCATATGAGCTCAAATAAGTGGCTCCAATCAATAGAATTTCCATTCAATTGCTCCTCAATCCAACTATATTCAACTCCTGTTTTCTTTAATTCCTCAACAACTTGAAAAAATTCCTTGTGTACATTCCCAATCAAAAGATGAGGACTTGCACTAACAAGCTTAACAACAGTAGACTGATCTATCCCAACCCCGTGAAAAGAAGCAAGTTTCAAGTCCAAAACTCCAGGATCATATCTAAAAACTTCTGGAGCTTCAGCAAAAATCCTTCCTATCTTATTTCTTGAAATACCATAATTACACAAGATGTGATAGTTATCAAGCAACCTATGGTCATCATTCAAAAACATGAGATCTCTAGGAAGAAATGGCAAGTATTGACAAGGTTTCAGGCCAATGCTCTCAAAGAATGGTTCAAATTCATTGATTGGATGATATCGCAAGAATCGAGTTAAAGAACGTCTAATATCATTTTCATTATCAATTCTTTGTAATAAGTTGGAAAGAAAAAAAGGTGAGTTTTTACTCATATGTTCAGCATCCATAAACTGCAAACTTCTAGTGGAATGCAAGTAGTCTAGCAAAGCAGCTTGTGCTTCTTTCTTCACTGCACGAGGTATATGACATTCATCTTCTTCTTGTTTCAATTTAGGTTTTTTAGCAGTTGCATAAAACCTAACCTTTTGGAAGGACCCAAAAAAGGGTTTAGAATTGTTAAAAACATAACCGCATTTGAGAATTAACGGAGCTGTCAGCTTCTGCAAATGCTTCATCATCAATGGATAGAGAAGGAGAAATCTCTCTATGATTTCAAGAAATTACTGGTTTGAGTTGCCAAAGTTCGCACAAAAGGGTTTTGCTGCTGTGCTACTTTTAATTTGGGAGTCGGGGAAATGGTAGCCCTATCAATAATCATAAAAGGGTTTTTTTTTTTTTTTCGATCAAAGGGATAATCATAAAGATTTATTTTTAATTAGATGTTTTGGGTTCGAATTCGTGGTATAGAAAAAATCTTATTGGTAATCGGAGTTTCAATATAAGCTCCAAATATCGGGTGAAAAATAAAAAAAAAACAAACTTAGAATATCTAAAATGGTCCCTTAACTATACATTTATCCCATTTACTTCTTTAACTATTTAAAAAAATTATTAGGTTTGGTTTCTTACCTAAATATTTCCACTTTTTCTCTTTTAGTTGTCCCTAATTACTTGTTCATTTTGACAAATCAAGAAATGACAATTTCTTTTTACATATTATACCCTCAATTAATTACTTTGAAAAATATAGAATTTCTTGAAAATCTTAAATCTTAAATTCATCCACTTCCTAATTAATAGGGGTAAAATGGTAAACTCACTATGCCAATCATTGTTTTCTTAATCGATATGTCAATTCAAAAGTAGACAAGTAATTAGGGACAGAGGGAGTACTTATTGATTTTAGGGGTCGTTTGGTAGAGTGTATAAAATTAATGTTAAATAGAATGTACTAGTAATGCATGTATTACTTGTACTTGCATTAATTATACATTGATTATTTTTATGCATTGTTTGGTTTGATGCATTAAAAATAGAATGCATTGCATTAAAAAATTAAATTACAAAGATACCATTCACTATTACGATGGAAAAGATATAAAAATGGTATTGAGAGACAATTGGGTCTTTAATTGAGTTAATGCATGCATTAAAATCATTGCATTGCTAATACCTAAAAATCCATGGTATTAGCAATACACACTTTAATACACAATAGAGTATATAACTAATGCCAACTTAATTATACATAGGTTGAAAAAATATACCAAATAAGGTACTAGTAATACACAATGTTAATGCATGCATTTTTTTTAACTGGTTTTAGTCATTTAAGTATTGTCAAATTAATTGATGTATAAAATTAAAAGTCGAGTGACATGTCATTTACACACATTTGATAGAAAATAACAAAAATATTTAAAAAATTTAAAAAGTATTTATCACCTTATTTTTTATTGTATTGGAGCAATTTCGACGAGTAAGGGCCGATGGAAAAGTGGCTATTTTATTTTAATTCACTAAATTTTAAAATTCTTTTAATCATACATTATTATTTTATAGTAATACGTTTGTGTTTTAATTAAAAGGAGAATGATAATTATTAGACAGGACTTTTATAGATGCAAATTAATTAAAACATTTGTCATATTATTTTTTCCTAGATATGAATTACTTTACAAAATCATCACGTTATGGACTCCCTAAAATATTTAATTTATAAAATCAATTTTAATAGTTAATATTTAAATTTAAATTTATGGTTTTAAAATTGTCCAATACACACCCACTTTTACACAATCTCTAAATCTATCATATTATCCATTCAGTTTTTTTTTTTAAAAAAACATTTTATTTTATTTATTTATTATAAAAGGATAAACTTCAACCACATATAATTATCCCTAAAATTTCTCACCCACTTGCTTAACTTCCTATTCCAAAAAACTCAACCGTATTATTCCTTAAATTTAACGACATAACTCAATATTTCTTTAGTTTTTCAAGTGAAAAAAAATGCATCTTAATAAAGGAAAGTCAAAGCAATAATAATCCTTATCATTCATGAGAAGGTAAGTTTTTGCGTAATTCCTATCTTTTTCTTCTATTTTATGTGGCTTACATTATCAATATCTGTACTTTATTTTGAAAGATTTAGATCTTGGAGACGATCAATTGGTTTTTAAAAAAAAATTAAAGAAAGATGATTGATTGATGAAGTTGGATCAAGCAAATTCTATGATGAATATATGTAGTTGAAGAAGCAGAAACACTTTCTAGACTATAATTGATAACTATGTCAAGCATATAATATATTTTTTTATTTTTTTTCATCTTATGTTTTGTTTCACAATCAAACTGTGTTGGATGTATTTACATATAATGTATGCTTCTTTATTTATAGCATAATTCATATTTTTTATTTCTTAATTTTATTTATTATTATTTTTTAAATATATGAGTTTTTATATGCAGGTGAATGATGATGGTATTACATATTAATATTTTTTCTTACTGAATCCAAACGTGGATTCATTTTCTTCATTCTAATTTTATTCATTTTATTTTTAATGAAAATTAACACATTAAATTACGTAATTGAAAATAACACATTTTGTTAAGTATATAAAAATTTATCGATAATTATGTCAAATGATGCGCTGATATAATAAATTGAACTGAAAGATAAAATAAATATATATGTTTACTACATACTTCATATTTTTTAATTTTTAATTTTATAATTTAAAATTTTGAATGAGCTGTTTTAAATTAAACATTCTAAATATTACCATGTTTTTTAAAAAAAACAATAATTTTTAATAACAATTAAAATTTAAATAGCAATATTAAAACTTTCCATTACATTCTCACTCATACACATACTCTAAAAAGTGATTAATAAAAAATTAAAAAATCTAACAAAATTATATTACATAAAAAATTATATATATTTGCAAACTCACTAAATATGGTTACTACAAAATAGTAAATCCCATTTTTTACTCTTTTTAATAGCAACTATAAGGTCAATTTTTGTCTCATATGGTGTTATTAAATTAATTCTTTATTCTTTATTAGTACAATCGTATTAATAATAAAATACCTTTAATTATCAGTTAAACTTTTAAACTATTTAAAAGGATATAAATCACAAACAATATATACAAATTACATTTAACAAATCTATTAATTTAAACAATTTATCAACAGTTACATTGTAACAATTTTTTTGATTTTTTCTACATTCTAAATTAATTATGTAATCTGTAAATATTAAATAATTATTAAATAATTAATTACAATTTAAAAAACAAAACAGAAATTTAAAATATTCATTTTAATTAACATGAAAGTGAAAGCAGTTTAAAATATTTTGGATTTAAAATTTAAAACGTTAATTTTTTGTCAAAGAATTACTTAAAATT
Source organism: Solanum verrucosum (assembly GCF_900185275.1). Classification (NCBI taxonomy): domain Eukaryota; kingdom Viridiplantae; phylum Streptophyta; class Magnoliopsida; order Solanales; family Solanaceae; genus Solanum; species Solanum verrucosum. The sequence continues at coordinate 96,444 of NW_026020202.1, read as the reverse complement.
AACGTGATATAATCATTTTAAAAAATATAAAATTTATATAAATTTAAAAATTAAATACTTGAATGACCTATTTTAAAATTAGAAATTGAAAATTTTAAAATTCTTTATTTAAATAAAACGTGAATATAAATAAGCAGTTTTAAAACCTCCCATTACATTCTCACACATACAAACTCTAAAAACTGCTTCAGAAAATTTAATAAATTATACAAAATTAAATTACGTACAAATAAAAGAAACTAATTTTAAAAGACATGAAACTTCACAATAAAAAAAGTCGATTTTTTCCCAAGTGGGCATCTTTTAAAAAAAAAACATAATCAACAAATATAAGTTTTATAAAACATTTGTCTAATAATTAAAATAAAATGGAACTGCCATTTTAAAATCGAAACTAAAATTTTAATAATTAAATTTTATTGAAGAATTACTTAAAATTATCGTGATATAACCATTTTAACAACAATAATAATAATAATAACAATAATAATAATAATGATAAAAATAGCAACAGTAATAATAAATTTAATATTCTTTTTTAATTTGAAATCAATTATAACTATACCCTTTTTTGATTAATCATTATCATTAGAACCAGCCAATTTAAGAAGTTATATATTTTAAATCGTGCATAAGATATATCACAATTAATTTAAAAATTATGATATCTAATCCGCGCAACGCGCCGAGCACGAATACTAGTATATATAATAGTGCAACTAAATTTGGATTAGCGTATTTTAGGGAGCAACACTTTTAACATGAGGGGCTCAAGCCCTTGACATATTGATTAAGAAAGGAGGGTAGTGTTATGTAGACCTTACCCTTCATGAAAGATAGAGAAATTGTTTTCGATTGACACTCAATTGTAATTTCTCTATTACCACAAACTATAAAAGCACCAGCCTTCACATATGCTAGAAAAATGCCGCTCGTGATTTTGTCGTATTCAAACTAGTATCAGTTCAGATTATTTCATGAATAAAATGTGATTAACCAACCAATGTATGGTCAATGATAATCTCTTCTAGCTTTACCTACATGGCAAGAGAAAAATTAAGCAAGGTGGAAAATAGCCTGCCACATCGAGAAATAGAACTGATATAGTATTAGTTAATGGTTCAAGAAATTCAATACTACTATTCTCGAACAGTTTGAAGCTTGGCCTTCTTTCTGAACTATTATTGATGTGAATATAATGATCAAAATTGGACTAAATTGTCAACTACTCCATTGGAAATATAGGCTTGACTTCTGATTTTAAAGGAAATATTGGAGTTACATTTCTCTTCATTCAAGAGATTTTACGTGTTTGCATGTGTCTTTTGAGACCAAGAAAAATGGACAGAGAATACATATAAGATTCGTAACTACAAAAAGGAGGCTTTTCAAGTTTTTGTTTTTTGGGTGCAATTGGATTTTTTTATATCCAGAAAGAGAAAAAAAATAAAAAATGATATAATTCTTTCCTATGATTGCCAATTACACAATTATAGTCTATAGTTACGATACATTATCCTTATCTTTAGCAAGAATAAAAAAGAAAAAATCTCTTATTCAAAATTATAAGATATCGATAATTTGGGCTAAAACATATAACTTCTTTATAGTATTATTTATCAATTAATACGTAAAACGAAGTTTTTTAGCTACTATTTCAAAATAGAACCTAAACTTATTATTTTAAATACAGAGAAAGGACAAAAATGTCCTTAAACTATGTGAAAAAAATAAAATTCTCTTTGTTTATGGTTTGGTCCAAAATGCCTTAGTCGTTAATACTTTTGTCCAAAAATACACTTATTATTATTTAATGGGTCAAAAATGCCCTTTTCCCAAATAAATATATTATTTATTTATTTTTAACACATATTTTTTAATAATTTCTCTTTTTAAAATTAGCAAATGTTTATCCTAGTTCAATTCAGAAAAAAATAAAAAACGAAAAAATATTTCTTATTTTCTTATAATTATTTTTTATCGTTATATAAATAAAAATTAATGATGGATTTACTATGTTCTTATATACATGACATATATTATCCGTTAAAAGGGTAAACAAAGTTATTCTATTTTAATTGATAAAATGAGATTAAGAAGAAAAAAAATTATTTCCTACATTTTTATTTGTTAAAGTGATTTTAAAAGAAAACAAGAATATGGTTCTTTAATAATATTTTTATTAGGAAGACTATGTGTTTAAAAAGAAAATAAATAATATATTCATTCGGAAAATGACATTTTTGACCCATTTAGTAACTATAGAGGCATTTATGGACTAAAGTATTTATTGCAAGGGCATTCTTGAACCAAGCCAAACTATAAAGGACATTTTTATTTATTTCACAAAGTTAAAGGACATTTTTGACCCTTTTCCATTTTATATACCTAATATATCTCTTAAAAAAATATATGTTATACTAGAGCTGCTAATTTGAGTACTAAATTTTTAAGTAATAAAATAAAGTTGGGTAACTTTAAAAGAGTATAATATTATTATTTTTATGTGACCATTTGTCCCCAAAATGGCTCTGAAAATCCCCATTTTTTCCGTCCACAAAATCCTCCCAAACCCTAAAGCTTCAATATGATCTCAACCAAGTTTGGGGATGTTCTTCGAAAGAGGTAAAATAGTACTGTATCTTAGATTTTATTAATTTTTCTTTTCTTTTTTTCCCTATGATATAATTTGAGTTTTTATTGTTTAGTTTCAGGTTGTTTTTTGAGCCGAGAGTCTATTGAAAATAGTCTTTGAATCGTCAAGGTAGGAGTAACTAGTAAGTTTTGCGAATAATTGAAAACAGTCTTGAGTCCTCAAGGTAGGAGTAAGTTTTGCGAATAATTGAAAACAGTCTCGAGTCCTCAAGATAGGAGTAAGTTTTGCGAATAATTGAAAACAGTCTCGAGTCCTCAAGATAGGAGTAGGTTTTGTGAATTCACTACCCTCTCGAGACTCGACTTGTAGGATTGTAGTGACTTTGTAGTTGTAGTCCTTGTTTAAAGGTATGTTTTAGTTAGTTCTTATGTTCTTTTATAATTGTGACTAATTTCGTGTTTTTGTTTACACCATGTGTTCAACGTATAACTATTAATTTCATTTTATGAGAAGAGAAAAGACTTTTAAAATAATGAAGTTTGCCTTTTCTTATCCACGACTGCCAATTACCATACAGAACAAGACAAACATTGTAATGAACGACATATGGTTGCAGGGAACATGTTCACTCCAACACTATCTTTCACTTATCTTTATGGAAAAAAGTGTGAAGATTTACCAAAATGTAAAGTATAATCCAAAAAATGTAGAGTAAACAGATTCATGATATGGTAGGTCCTTATTAGCACTACAATGAGCTGTGTAGAAATTTATCATTTAAATCTTTTTTTATTTTTGAGCCCCCACTTGGGGTGGGGCCCATTTCTACACCCTTACGTACCATTCCTCTCTTGCTTCAATTATTGAATTGAGAAAGTAATGAAAATAGTCAAGAAACATAGTTGTTGACTGTACCAATTACTCGAGGCTTTGAATTAAAGGTGACATTAAGGTGTCAAAATAAAGGGGCGGTGATATAAGTCTTAATTATTGAGTATTGTAGGTGACAATTATGTGATTAATGATTAAGGATTGTGGAGTTCCCCTCAAGTTTATAAGTTGACAGTTTGATCCATTGAATTAAATGAGGGGTAAAAGGGTAAATGACTAAAACCTAATTTAACCAATTTTGGTAGGAATCAAAATTAGAGGGAAGCCACCAGTGAGTTGTACCAAAAGGGGGAAATAAAACATTTTCCTCCGCCTCCCCCCGTATTCCTTTTCTTATTCTTCTTCTGCCTTGTTCTTGCTCTCTTCTTGCTTCCTTGCTTGCCTTTCTTCTCGTTCTCTTCATCATCTTCTTCTTCTTTTCGTACATTGTTCGTCTTGGCCGCTAGTCCTTGAACTTTTTCTTCTTTTCATCTTCTTAAATAAGATTTAGCTAATCTAATCAGTGGACCAGATTTCGTTCTGTATCAATTGGAATTACTTCATAAGTGATTGGGTTCACACACCATTATTTTGGTAAGTAAAATTAACAGTTCTTTGAAATCATTCATCATTATCTGGATAGCCCATTTTTTCAATAAGTTGCATTCGCGTTTCCAACATATGGCTATATATGTTGCAATAGAAAGGTTATTTCAATAGCAACAGAACACAACATGTGATTTATGTTTCGTAACAGAATAGTTATATATATCAACATATGACTTACATTTCGCAACAGTATATCCATATATTGCTACATATAACTTACACATGTTGCCACATGTGATTTATTTGTCATAACATATCAGTTATATGTAGCAGCATATGACTTACATGTCGCCACAAAATAGTCATATGTAGAAACATATGACTTACACATTTTGTCACAACATGTGATTTATGTTTCACAACAGAATAGTTATATGTAGCAACATATGACTTACATTTCACAATAGAATATCCATATATTGCGACGTATAACTTACACATGTTACCACATGTGATTTATTTGTCATAACATATCAGTTATATGTAGCAACATATGACTTACATGTCGCCACATAATAGTCATATGTTGCAACTTACACATTTCTTCATTAGTACTAATTGTTTTTTTAATTAATTTCTCCAGGTTCAATAAATGGAGGAATTATTTGTAGGGATTGATTGTCGTGGTGAATGGGTCGAGAAGAAAAATCGATACATTTGGCGTTGGAAGGATGGTAAGAAACGGGGAGGGTCGATACAGATGACTGTCGAAAGAAATATTTTGTATGATGATTTTGTGAATTTAGTCATGCCAAAATGTGGATACAATTGTCAACTGAAAGATCTTGTCATGAGTTGCATTCCCCATTTTTTTTTCATAATGAGAAGGTTTTACTTTAAAATAATTGATCAACCTAGTTTGCTTGTTTATTTGGGAGGAGCAGAGAGACCGCCCATATTAAGAGTCTACGTGAATGGAAATCCTATCGAGAAAGATCATAATCTAGAAGAAGACCAACAAGATATGTTAAATGATGAATTTCATGTTGTGGACATGAATAATCATGATGCTGAAATTGGAAAAGATGAAGTGTCGGACTTTGAGAGCAACAATCCTCCTACACCTATTGTTGGCAGCAACATTCCATGTTCTTCTCAATCATCACATGTGAATAATGTTCGAGATGATGAAACCAATTTTTATAAGGGAATGACATTCAAGAACAAGGAAGAACTGACAAATTCATTGAAAATTGCTTGCTTGAAAAAAGATTTTAGACTGAAAAAGGTGATCAATTTTCGTAATGTGTTTTCTTTTAAATGTTCATATTCGGAGTGCAATTGGTGGTTGAGGGTTGTGAAATTTACAAGTAGGGACATGTTTGTCATTAGAATCTATGAAAATATCATACGTGTGGTTCAGAGCATCTTACAAGCCATAATCATCATGCCATGACAAAAGTCATAGGTAAGTACTTTGAAAATAGGTTTCCTAATGGTAAAGGCCCATCCACAAGAGACATGTCAAATCAACTCCGCATAGAATTGGGTTGTAAGGTAATCTATTGGAAAGATTTATAAGGGCATGGAGCATGCTAAGTCTAATGTTAGGGGAACACATGAGCACGAATATGCAGTGCTTAATGCGTACCATTATATGCTTGAAGTTGCAAATCGAGGAAGCAAGACAACATTGTCGCTCGATGAAAATGGGAGGTTCAAGTACTTTTTTGTATCATATGCTGCTTGGATAACTGGTTTTCAGAAATGAGAAATGTAATAGTCGTTGATGGGACATTTCTAAGGAGCAAGTATGAAGGAGTTTTGCTATCGACGGTGGCACAAGATGCTGAGAATCATATATTTCCAGTGGCTTTTTGTGTTATGGACAAGGAATGCGATGCCTCATATGAATATTTTTTTCAAAATATGAGAAGCTTTGTAGATGATACTGATGAGTTGTGCATTATTTATGATAGGCATCCAAGTATTCGAAAGATGGTTTCGACTATCTATCCTGCATCTCATTATGGTTGTTGCATGAGACACCTTGGGGAAAATATTCGAAATAACTTTCACAATTCAAAGGTAGTGACCCATTTTTATAAAGCAGCAAAGGCGTATGATAGATGTGAGTTCAATGACCATTTCAATCAAATAAGAGATTTGGTATCAAAGGCAGCTGAAACTCTTGAACGTATTGGGTTTCACACATGGAGCAGGGCATTTTACTTGAGAAATAGGTACATTATTGTCTATACTATCTCTTTTGAGTTTATTGTAATTTTATGTGTTTTGATTGATTTTTATTTTTTGTTGTGTAGATATAACATTATGACGTCAAACATCGCAGAGTCGGTGAATTCTATGTTTGATGTTTAAAGAGAATTTCCCATTGTCGCTCTATTTGATGAAATAAATAATAGATTTGCACTTTTATTTCACCAGAGGCGTATGGAGCTGGTGAACTCTGTAAATAGATTTGTTCCTTCAATTGAAAAAGACATATCAAAGTATGTCAACATGGGAAACAAGTTGTTGTCTCATCAAATCGCTAACTACAAGTTCAGTGTCACTGGTCATGGTGATGTTGCTATGGTGGATCTACTTCTGACTTGAAAAAAATACCTTGTCCATATGCCATTGCAGTGCTTCGAGCCCAATATGGTGCCGATTTTGGAAATCAGACTTATGAGTACTCCTCTCCATATTATTCAGTGGAAAAATACATAATGGCATATTGTGAGGAAATTCACCCAGTGCCACCTGAAAATTCTTGGATTGTCCCTTTGGATATCATAGAGAGAGAAATACCTCCTTCATATGTTGATCCAAGCAAACCTGAAAGAAGGAGATATAAGAGACGACGTGGAGTTGGTGAATCATTTCCAACAAGAAAAAAATAAGTGTTCCGTATGTAGGGACTTTGGCCACAAAAGAACTACATGCCCAAATCGAAATGCTCCATAAGTGTTGTTGAATTTTAATGAATGTTCTTTTTTATTTGAGGATGATGTTCCCTATATTCTTATCTTAATTTGAATCAACTTATGTTATGTTATTTATATAAAATGTGTAATTATTTAATTATGAGTTAGATTTTAGAACATAGTATTGCATATGTTTCAACGTATGTCAATTATGTGTTAGATTTTACAACATAATATTGCATATGTTCCAACATCTATCAATTATAACACATAATTGACATATGTATTACAGGTACTACAGAATAACACATATGTTCCAACATATATTAATTATGTGTTAGATCTTACAACATAATATTGCATATGCTCCAACATATGTCAATTATGTGTTACAAGTACCACAGAAAACACATATGTTCCAACATATTTCTAATAAATAATTACGTGTAAGGTGTGTGAACTATCAATCAATCATTACTGTCATTGGAACAACTTTCAAGAAAAAAATTCATTACAACTTTTCATATTTTACATTTTTTTCAAAAAAATAAGTACTTTCATTTAAAAAGTCAAAAAGTTTTTCTCTTCTCTTCTCTTCGTCTTCAGAAGTTGCAACTTTTCACACATTTTCTGGCATTATATAAGAACACAACAATAGAAGGTCCTTTCATTTAATTTTCTCCAAGATGAAAAGGAAGAAGAAAATGACTGAGTAAAAAAAACTACATTGAATCCCTTCCGAGGGAACTACTAATTGATATCGTTGAAAGGATTGCTTCCTACTCCCTCAAAGATTTAATGAGGGTTAAATTAAGGTATGTATGTATTAATCAATTTTTGCTATTTAATTTGATTTCCTAACCATTTGATGTGATTTCTCAGTTCCAGGGTTCTCAATCAAGTCGCTAATGAACATTCTGTATATCTAACATTGGTCAACTTTCCTTATCGTAGATGGTCGATAGTTCAAGAAGCTATTTCTATCCTGGAAATGTGCAGAGCATCGGGAAATTTAGAGGCCTTATACAAAAATTTATATTTTTCGTATGTATTCACATTTTTATCAATGTATTTTGCCTTTTAAATGTGTTATTTCTTCTGTAGTTTGATTTTTTCAACCGTAATGATCCAACTGCATTGGGAATGATTAATCAAGCACCAGACGATGGCCACATTGGTGCATCCTATGTGCTTTCCATAATCTCAATCTTCAACGACGAATAATCCATGAGAGAAGGTTTAATGTTCATTGCCAACATGAAAAAATTGGAGCAACTGAAAGTTAGAAGATATCGACATTATTTGCAAAAAATTTAGGGGGAATGTGGGTGCGAGAACCTAATTTGTTGGGAGGAAGACCTATTTGTTGCACTGTTCATCAGTTTGAGCAAATCGGTCGCAGGAATGGTTGGCCCATAGGAAGCGATAATGAAGATGATATTTGTTGTGATTTAGAACTAGATTATGTAGTTAAATTTCTGCCTTATACCACTGTGTGATATTAATTAAATTGCCATCTGTGGCAACATATGTACATAACTTGCAAACCAAATTCATGGTGAAAAAAGGTGTACTGATTTTTGAATTTGTTCTTTATAAAATGTTTAATCTAAAAATATTTGTTTTTTTTCATAGTGTTCTCATTTTGACCATCCTTGAAATGTCATCTGTGGCAACATATGCACGTTCTGTGGTATAAAATATTGTATTTAACAGTTTAAATTACAACAGATATGTCATTTGTGGCAATATGTGTATATCCTAAAATGTGTTTTTTGGGGTTAATTCAATTGAAATACGGACTAATACAACAACCTCCTTCAGTAATTACAACTCTTCAAATTTTACCTTTTAAAAAAATATATTAAGTACTTGCATTTGAAAAGTCAGAAGTACCTCTTCGTCTTCAGAAGATGCAACTTTTCACATTCATTACATTGAGATTATATTATATAAGAAGAACAAAACTTAGGTCCTTTCATTTAATTTTCTCCAAGATGAAAAGGAAGAAGAAAATGACTGAGTAAAAAAAACTACATTGAATCCCTTCCGAGGGAACTACTAATTGATATAGTTGAAATGATTGCTTCCTACTCCCTCAAAGATTTAATGAGGGCTAAATTAAGGTACGCATGTATTAATCAATTTTCGCTCTTTAATTTTATTTTCTAACCATTTGATTTGATTTCTCAGTTCTAGGATCCTCAATCAAGTCGCTAATGAACCTTCTGTATATCAGAAGGTAATATTGGTCAGCATTTCTGTATTTATATGGCCATGTTCAGTTGTTCGAAAATGCACTTCTTTCCTAGAAATGTGCAGAGCATCGGGGAATTTAGAAGCCTTATACAGAAAAGGCGTGGTAATTTTTAATGTTTTTCGAATGTATTCACATTTTTATTAATGTATTTTGCATTTTAAATGTGTTATTTCTTCTGTAGTATGATTTTTTCAACCGTAGCGATTCAAATGCTTAATCAAGCAGCAGACGGTGGCCACATTGGTGCATCCTATGTGCTTGCCATAATTTCAATCTTCAATGGCGGTGAATCCATGAGAGAAGGCTTAATGTTAATTGCCAACATAACTACACTAAAACTCAGAAGATGTCGAGAGAAGTTGCGATATACTTTATTTGGAAGGGTGCCAGAACCTCATTTGTTGGGAGAAAGACCAATTTGTTGTACTGTTCAAAGCCCCCACTTTCGTTGTGAATTATGTAGTTGTGATTTAGAAATAGATGAAGTAGTTAAATTTTTGTAATAATTAAATTTTCATGTGTGGCAACATATATACACTTCTTGCAAACTCATGGGGAAAAAAAAGTGACCTTTTTGTGTTTTGTACTGATTTTTGAATTTGTTCTTTATAAAATGTTTAGTTTTAAAAAAATTGACATTTTTTCATTGCTAAATTGCTCAATTCATCGATTAACCGATCCTTGAAGTGTCATCTGTGGCAACATATGCACGTTATGTTGGGAAAATTGCAACAAACATGTCATATGTGGCAACATATGTATATCATAAAATGGTCTTTTTGGGGTTAATTCAATTAAATTGTCACCTAATTCAACATGTAACACTAATTAATAGTCCTACAATATGTCTAAGTACAAAATTATGGTCTAATACAACAACCTTCATTCAATTCTATCAATTATTTTTACAAAGACTATCATCCCAATCTCACTAGTTTATCATACAATGACCAAGTAACTCCATATGATAGTTATATAACACCCTTGTAAATCGTTGTTCCAAGTGTTATAGCAAATTTTTATTGCTTAATTATGGTTCAAAGTACTAAAATGTGGTCCAATATGACATTTTTCCATTCCTAAATCGCTCAATTTATCGATTAATCGATCCTTGAAGTGTCATCTGTGGCAATATATGCACGTTCTGTTGGGGAAATCGTTTTTGGGGTTAATTCAATTAAATTGTCACATAATTCAACATGTAACACTAATATATAGTCCTACAACATGTCTAAGTACAGTTATGGTCTAATACAACAACCTTCATTCAATTCTATCAATTATTTTTACAAAGACTATCATCCACTAGTTCATCATACAATGACCAAGTAACTCAAAATGATAGTTATATAACACCCTTGTAAATCGTTGTTCCATGTGTTATAGCATATTTTTATTGCTTAATTATGATTCAAAGTACCAAAATTTGGTCCAATTTGACATTTTCTCATTTCTAAATCGCTCAATTTATCGATTAATCGATCATTGAAGTGTCATCTGTGGCAACATATGCACGTTCTATTTGATAAATGGCAACATACATGTCATATGTGGTAACATATGTATATCATAAAATGGTGTTTTTGGGGTTAATTCAACATGTAATGTAACGGATCATTCTAGAATAGTTCACTAACACACACTTCACTCACTCTCACTCATTATAAAAGGGCTAATTAGGGTTCTCTTAATTCATAAAAAAAGCTCTCATTTTTTATTTTCTTTCCTTTATTCTTTCTCCTCTCCTTCTCTCACACTCAAATTTCCCTAAGAAGATGTTACCACCTTGGACAAATTTAAGTCTCCGCATACTCTTATTGTGGGTGATCAACGTAATTATGTTCTTCTCAGTTATTATGATGTCTTCTTCAAGTGTGTTCTCAATGCATGGGTGATGTTCGTTGATTGTTTTTGTCAGATCTTGTCTAATGGAGGGTAGCTTCATTATTTGGTAAGTCTTCTTACTTTATATATAACATCATGTCTACTGTAACAGCGTGTATGGGATAGCTAACTATGGTTGTTTGTTTTTCTGCAGGTGATCTTGTGACATAGTGCATGGGTAGCTCTGATCCACCACCCTTCAAAAAAGTATGGTGATGCCCCTCCAGGTTTAATTGCTCAATGTTGACTCCAGATCCTCTAGTCAAGTCCTTTTTTGCTGGCTGAAGTAGTAATATAGGGCTATAGCGTTTCAGATGTAAATTTTGTTATTTTTGTTGGCGTTAATGCTTTGTATATATGGATATGTAGCCTAGCCTAGCCTTGCATGTCATTATATCAACTATCAATGGGTTAGAGCGTTTCAGATGTAAATTTTGTTGTTTTGTTGGCATTAATGCCTTGTAAATATATATGTAGCCTAGCCTAGCCTTGCATGTCATTATATTAACTATCAATGGGCTAGAGCGTTTCAGATGTAAATTTTGTTTTCTTTTTGGTGTTAATGCCTTGTAAATATGAATATGTAGTCTAGCCTAGCCTTGCATGTCACTAGTTCAACTATCAACTATCAATGACATGTTTATGTTTATGTTTAATGTTTCCAAAGTTTATGTGCTTGAATTCCTCTCTATTAATGGTGATACTACTTGCATGTACACATAATTGACATATGTTGCAACAACTTAAAAAACGTAAGTACTTTATAAAAGTCATAGGCAAGCCCAACCTCTAAAACTGGCCCTATCGGCCCATTATTTCATTTCTATATATATATAATATATATATATATAAATTAGGGTTTTCATTTTCATTTCTAGAAGAGATATATATATATAAATTAGGGTTTTCATTTTCATTTCAAGAATAAGGTTTTCATTTTTTCCTCACCACTTCGGTTTCTCCACTCTTCGTGCTTTCTCTCTCTCTCTTTGCATAGCTCTCGGATCTCTGGAGTGCATGGGATATAATGATGTTTTTTATTTCATCAGTCTTTTTTCTGTTCTTTGTTTTTAACACGCAATTTGATTGGCCTTTGGTTAAACCAAATCTCAGCACTGTCATGTATTGTCAAATCAATAAAATCATTAATTTTGCAATATAGTGGTTGGGTAAGAATGAGTTCTTTAATTATAGATCAGTACTCTAGATCTAATGAATGAGTTTTGTTTGTTTTGTGACTTTTGATATAATGTCAAATGCAGTATTAAATCGAATTTGTAATGATGAAAATGTTCCCATGTTGGGTGTGAAAATCTGTTGCAAACATGAAGACTTACTTTCAATGCAAACTTCATGGTCGAAGGACAATCTAGGTCGAAAAATTTTGGTTTTGTCCACGCTATCGTGTATGTACATTTCTACATCTTAGTCTGGAGACTTCTCTTAATTATTATTTTTTAAAAAAATTCAAATTTCTTTGTGGTATGTATTTTAGGAGAATGCATGCAATTTCTTTAGATGGAGGGATCGTGAAAATGTTGATATTCGATCCAAGTTCGTTATTCTGAGATTGGCAAATAGAATTAAGGAGTTGGAAATTGATGATGAAAATCATATTAAAAGAAGTAACAAATGGGTGATGAAGGAGAAGAAGAAGAAGACCAAATGTTGTAACAATTGGAAGCTAATCTTCGTGTTGTTTATTGTGATTTTTTTTCTATTTTTAAGCATTACCAAGAAAACACTGTGGAGGATGGAAAATTCTTATGTAGTTGTGTACAACCATTAAAATTATCATAGGTGTGGAAATAAAATAAATAAACGTAGTTTTGCACTTCTTTTCCAACATTTTTACTTGTTCTTAACATAACATATGAGTCAAATGTTGCTACATATGATACATATGTTACTACAGATGACTCATCTATTGCTACAGATGCCTTAAATGTTGTAACATATCACCCTTATGTAGCAACGTTTGACCATTTGAGGCATATGTTGCTACAGATGACCCATATGTTGCTACATATGAGACATATGTTGCTACAGATAACCCATATGTTGCTACAGATGACTCATAAATTGCTACATATGAGACATATGTTGCTACATATAACCCATATGTTGCTACATATGAGACATATGTAACAACATTTGATCAAGTACTTACTCTCAATATAACATCACATACTATGTACTTGCTCTCAATATAAGATAAAATAACATAAGTGATAAATAAAACATTGTCTTTAATTACAAACACATTATCAAGGCTCTAAGCTCCTAGATACTATCCCAGAAGCCCAAACACATTGCATTCGACGAACTGCATTGTCACACAACAGGGTTTGGGGAGGTTGAATTGTTATCCTGGTAATCAAATGCTCAATAAATTCAAGAAAATATGACGCGAATGTGGCTTTGGTATCATTTGTTACCACGGGTTCCAATCGACCTTTAAATTCCCATGGTTCATTCAGGAACTTATATGGAAAATGCTTCATTATTCCTCTTTGCTCTAACAATTTTAACAGCAACTCGAAAAGATGTTGTATGAATGTAAAAAGCTTAGCATGTTCCATACCCATCAGCATGCAGTCATAAACATTCATGCGTCCCTCGTGCAAGAGGATCTTAAGAGTCACAAAATGAGTTTTGTTCATGCTCATGATTGCCAAAAGCCTTTTTGCACCAATCCAATCCATGCCTCCAGGATATGGTCTAATGCCCCTGACATAGTTAATCATATCTTCATCCCATTCAAACTCATTAATTAATTGCGTAAAGCTTCTGCCACCAACTGTCGTTGCCTCTTCGCTTATTTTGTCATATCTTAGTTTGAAGTTGGAATAAAAGTTGAGATCCAGGATTCTATCTGTGGAATCATAGTACTCAGGGTATCTCACATGCCTCTCTCGTATGAGGCCCAAAATTTCATCAACATACTGAAATAAAAAATAATATGAAAGAGTAATAAGAGTAATCATTGAAAAGATAAAACAAACGAACATTATAAATTGAAGGTACTAGTAGAGAAAAATTACCCAGTCTTCCCACCAAATGTCCATGCTTGTCATGGTCCTAAAATCTTCTCCACTAAAAAGGTGCATGTCGTATTGTGCACACAGATCCTTTGCTCTCATCAGGTACACCAGTTTGTTCTTTTCAACTATAGTCACACGCTTATAAACATCCACATGCTTGAACTCCAACACTTCCTCTCCTATTGCCATTGGCAATTCTCCAAAGATCTTCTTCTTCAAATTTTGTATTGCCTTGATAAAGGATTTTTCCTCCTTTTGGCTTGTGGAGTATATGGATGCCGAACATTCTTTTATGGAATGACCTTGATCCCCCTCTTATTTTTAAATTCATTGACGGCCTGACTCAATGTTTGAAGATACATGATAGAATCTTCATCTTGTTTCTTGCACTTCTCACAGAGAAAGCCAGAGCATCTTCTACAAGAGGTAGCCCCTTGGTCTTGTCCAACACCAGCACCAACATCAATCATCAACCCCATCAAAAACAACTAATTCATTAACAACTCTGTCTCTTTTGATGGTTCTTGCTCCAGCCAATTCCATTTTAACTCTATCCACAACAGGATCAAATAAGGTTTCAACCAACCCTAGAGTAATCAGATATAACATTTGCAATTCCTTTTCTGTTGGGACAAGCCATGGATGCACAACCTACAATTATAAAAATGAGTCATTCGTAGGAATATTTGGGTCAGATGTGTCATATGTTGCTACAGATGGGTGATATGTTGACACATATGGGCATCTGTAGCAATATTTGTGTCACATGTTGCAACAGATGAATCATCTGTAGCAACATATGAGTCATTTGTAGCAACATTTGGGTCACATGTTGCTATAGATTAGTGATATGTTGCAACATATATGGGTGTAATATAATAATAACTTACTGCAACATGAGGAGGGTTATAAGGATCTGAAATATTTTTGGCAGTTTTTGTTTTTGATCTCAAACCATCTCAATATCCTTAGAGATGAGATCTTTTCTTCTGCATTTACTTGATGGGTCAAATGAGGAATGACTTCAAATGCCCAAGCCTATAAAAAAGGAAAACATGTCACAAATCAAATGTTGAATTATTCAAATATAACATAAAAAGACTAAGAACATTTATATTTATCATGAAAGCCCATGGAAAGCCAAATAAGTTATTGGTCTTTGGTCCTAAAGGTTTCAACAAGTATTTGACAGTTAATTCAAAGCTCTCATGACCCCAAGGATAGTTGTTGAAAGCTTCAATATCTTGAGATAAATTCACCCATTTAAGGGATATGTTGTTGTTGAGATCTTTGGCCAAAAGTACACTATGTACAAACCAAAGTAAGCACAATGACTCCTTGTGCTTCCTTGATGTATCCTCGTCATTCAACAAATATATTAAATCGGAATTTTTGAAGCTTGTGCCAACAAGGGACACTAATTCCTGCTCCTCAGTTTATTGTCTTGTTTCTTCTTTTCCTCCTTTCTTTTGTCTTCGTGGTTCTTTTTTGACTATGAATTCAGGGACTGACTCAGAAAGAGGATGACATTTTAACGCTAAAACTATGGCAAACTCTCTTCTGCCAAAGAAGAGTGGCATGCCACAATAATTAATCAAAACATCATCCTTCTTTTCAGGATTCTGAAAAATGAACCTTCTTTTCAGAAGTTCATAGACCATGGTCATTTGAAAACGTGCATTATTATTCTTTGGCAAATCAAGAAAGTGACCAAAACAACTATTCCTAAAAAAATCTTCCAAACCATTCTGCTTGAGGGTGATCCTAAAGGTGTCGAAAGGTTTTCCAATGGCTGACCTCATAATGCTATCACCAGTAGCATTAGGCTGCAAATGCACAAGAAAATTGTGTGCATTGATAGTTTTGATCCCATCATCCTCAACTTCATTTTTTTCTTGTTCTTCTTCCTCAACTTGTTTTTGTTTTCCTTTGTCTTCATCAACTTCATTTATTTTTTCTTCTTCCTCCTCAACTACTTCTTTATTTTTCCTTCTTCTTCCTCAACTTCTTTTTGTTTTCCTTTATCTTCCTCAACTTCTTTTTTATTTTCCTCTTCTTCCTCAACTTCTTCTACTCTTTATCCATCATCATCTACTTCATTTTTTTCTTTTTCTCTTTCTTCATATTCTTTTTGAGAAAATTCTGCTTCTACTTGAGAAGAAGAAACTGCTTCAGAATTTTTCTTTTGACAGGAGCCACTATATTTGTATCTGCAACCACAAAAATCAAATATTTCTTAACAAAAAATAACAACAACCAAACACAACAACACAAACAACAAATAAGATTCAATACCACACATGAACCAACCAACAAACCACAAAATCCTCTCTAAACCCTAACCAACGAACTACAAATTAAGTTTTTTGAAATCAGATAATATTTCAGAAGGAATAACTATCCAACCATCCTACAAACAAATAAGTGATAAAGCCACTAAAAACGTCTTGATTTAATAACAATAAGTATTTCTCAAAACTCTAATTAAATTTTACCTGAGAATATATCAACGATAAACTAGAAATGATGAGGGCAATGATTCCTTGTTGTAGAAGAGGATCGCAACAAATTACCACTGATGTTGTAGAAAATATCGCAACAACAACCTTGATCTGTGAAGGAATAATGGAAAGAGAGAAAGGAAGGAAAGAAGATAAAAGAAAATGGAAATTAGTAAAAGTAAATTAAATTTGGAATATCAACGACCTTTTATAGAGGAAAGGAGAGAGGGAAAAATGAAGGGACGATTGTTTTAAACCTTTAATTTCTTTTTTTGAATTTTGACAATTCAAAGTGTGGCATATGTTGCCACATATACCCTTTCTGTTGGGGCACATGTAGATAATTTTGTGGGTTTTTACAACAGAGGTTATATATGTTGCCACATACACCACATTTCTTCCTTTCCATCATAATTGAAATTTGTTCCAACAAAATAAAAATAATATTAATAATCATTAATATTAATATTATTGGCAAAAATGAACAATTGATGACAATATAATGTTGCCACATATCTCTTTTCTGTGACATATATTACCACATATCTTCTTTCTGTGACATATATATGTTGCCATATGTATCCTTTCTGTTGGGGAGCATGCAGATAATTATGTGGTGTTTTTTTACAACAAATATAATATGTTGCCACAGACACCACATTTCTTCCTTTCCATCATAATTGACATTTGTTTCAACAAAAATAATATATCATTAATATTAATATTATCAGCAAAAATGAACACTTCACCATTTGTTTTATACAACTTATCAAGAAAAAGGTAACTCACAATGTATACATAACCATCAATCTAATCAATGGTGGTAACCTCAACATTTTCATCGAACTTTGCTTTTTTAGGTCTAGGCCTCTGTGGGTCTTTATTGTTACTAACATAGCAACTCTGAGCCTTTAAAATATCCCATAATTCCATAGGAGTGAAGCATATCTCAAGCGAAGGGATTAAGAAATAATTCCATCAGATGGTATTTGTAGTCCATCACTTAAAAACTGAGCGTATGCAGCTACAAAATTCCACAATCATTGCATGGTATATCATGAATTAGAAATAATAAACCTAATATTAACACCACATTTCGATAGTGTAAGACTAAAAAAATAATGTGATACTACTTACAAACTATTGCTTGCTTGTTGGGTAATACCAGTAACATGTATAACTTTGAATGGGTGAGGTTTTTCTTGCCCTGGTAAGAATTCAAGAACTAACTAGTTGGTTCGGTCTTTTTGCTCATAAAATCCGCTGGATTCAAGGTACTTTGGCAACATTGTAGACAACTTTTGAATCTCGGCACACAATTTTCTGTTAGTCCTAGATGAGGACATCGAATCATACACCTTTA